>NW_028227273.1:11112500-11522500 GCF_978045245.1 Mus caroli
GTCAGTGAGATGGCTCAGTGGGTAAGGGCCCCTCAACCAACCCTAATGACCTAAGCTGGATCCCCGGGAGCCACGGAGTAGAAGAGAATGGACTCTTGCAGTTTTGTCTTCTAACCTCCACACAGGATGACGGGGACACATTCTAGGGCTCTAAACTGTCATTTCTGGCAACCCAAATTGAGAGAGCTATTCTGTGCTGTGTTCCTACTAACTGAAAAAAAGGCATAGGTATTGTCATCTTCTTGACAGGACATCCAAAACTGTGCTCCAAACTTCAGAAAGCCATTTCCCCTGCATGGCTAAGTCATCTGAATAGCATGCTATCAGCGCAGCTCCAAAGAATTCAGAGGGACTGGGTACCCACAAGGTCTGCTTCCTGGATTACTTGAGTTCCCCAAGACCCTAAGTAGGCTCTGTTCTGTCAGCGTTGGTTCCCGGTGAGGAATCCAACCCAGCCAGACTGCTTCATTTCTCTCACTGATCCTGGCTGATACAAAACTACTGTTTTCCACTCTCTGAGGGGAACTTGATTTCATCCCAGCACAGGGCAAGAGAAGAGAAAGCTCTGACAAGCCTTGAAAAGATAAGGAAATTAGCTAAGGGTGAGGGAGATGGCTCAGTGGGTAAAAGCACTGGTTTGAATCCCCAGAACCCACGTAAAAAAGCTAGCTGTGCAGAGTCTGTGCAGGGAAATGTGCCCGGGAGAATGCCTAGCAGCTCATAGGCCAGCAAGGCTGCTAAACACAGTGGAAATCCACAGCAACCCGCTTACACAAAGTGGAAGGCAGGGGGCCACATGTGAAAAAGTCCTCAGCCCTTTATCTGCACATCACTCACACACACACACACACACACACACACACACGCCCACCTAGGATGCACAAGGCCTTGAGTTCCATCCCCAACAATTTCTCAGAAGGGAAAAAATATTTTAAGTCGCAGCAGGAATATAAAGAATTTACTGAAGTAGTCCAGTGTAATGACATACATCTGTAATCCCAGTATTCGACAAAGACAGGATTGAAAGACTGAGTTCAAAGCCAGCATGAACAAAGCAAGATTATGGGTTTTTTTGGTTGGTTGGTTGGTTAGTTTTTGTTTTGTTTTGTTTTGGGTTTTTCGAGACAGGGTTTCTCTATATAGCCCTGGCTGTCCTGGAACTCACTCTGTAGACCAGGTTGGCCTCGAACTCAGAAATCCGCCTGCCTCTGCCTCCCAAGTGCTGGGATTAAAGGCGTGAGCCACCACTGCCTGGCCCAAGATTAAAGAATTTACTGAAAAAACTATTGTGATGGTTTGGTAAGAATGGGCCCTATAGGTTCATATAATTGAATGCTTAGTCACCAGGAAGTGGAACTGTTTGGAAGGATTAGGAGGTGTGGCCTTGTTGAAGGAGGTGTGTCACATACATGCAAGCACATGCTAGGATAGAATTGTATATTATATAAATATTAAGCATATGTATAACTGGGGTTACTCTATAAACTTGTTCAGTAGTTTACCTTAGAATTTTTTAAACTATGTCTGTCTGTCTGTCTGTCTGGGTGTGGGTATGGGTACACATCTGCAGAGGCCAAAAGCATCAAATCCCTGGAGTAACAATTGGTTGTTAGCTGCCCGATACACATGTGTGCAGGGAATCACACATAGGTCCTTTAAGAAACCAGGCCCCTTTATGCCTGGTACCGTTGTTCTTCTTAATGTCTGCACAGTATCCCAGTGTGTGAATAAGCAAGGATTCACTTAGAGAGTATGGAGACTGTTTCATCAAGATGGTTTCCGTCGTAAAGTGTGGAAAATGGACTCTAATTCTCCTCTTACCAACCACTGCCTGGGGTTCTCTCTGCTACACACTTCTCATAAAACCCTGGCATGGGAGGCAGATCTCACAGAAGAGAATTGTATTCACTTCTCAATAGGAGTGGTTATGCCAGAGGGACCCTGATAACTGTGGGCCTGAGAACAGCTTCACTAATCGGAAGTAGTAGCTGTAATATTGTGTGTGTGTGTGTGTGTGTATCAGGCTGAGCTCTCAGAGCCATGATGATAATGAACTGACCCTCTGACCCTGTAAGCCAGTCCCAATCAGATGCTTGCTTTCTTAAGAGTTGCCTTCAAGGCAATAGAACAATGACTAAGACGATTATATGCTTCAATAAAAATATTTTCTTTGTTGTTGTTTTCTTTTTTGTTTGTATGCAGAGACACGGTCTCATGTAGCCCAGACTGACTTTCAGACTTGCTATGTAGCTGAGGGTGACCTTGAATTTCTGACCCTCCGGCCTCCCCTGGTGCTGGGGTGACTGACAGGCAAGCATGTTAACTCACCAACAGTCCTGGTTTAGGAGGTGCTGGGGAAGGAAGCCAAGGCTTCATGCCCGCTCACGAGCACTCTCCAGCTCACCTGTACCCCAGGCCTCAGAAGACTTCCTTTTGACAGAGAGAACCAGGCGCTAAACACGTGCATTCCCAGTACTGGGGAGACGGAGGCAGGAGAACTGCTCCAAATATGAGGCCAGCCTGGTCCACACGGTGAATTCTAGACTACATCCTGAGACCTCATCTCATACAACAGAACCAAACAGAACGATCAACTGTGGAAAACTTGACTAGCTCCACTAATTATAAAAATGGCTTTCATTTAACCACTCATGAAAATACAGAGCACAAGGAGGACCCATATCTTTCCAACCCATAAATCATGTCACATAATCATAAAAGTAAAACCAGCACAAAGCCTTGAAAAAAAACTTAGGAATTACCCAATTGCTAGAATGCCTCATTTGGTGATCAATAAGCAACATGACATAAATTTTAAAGTAGGAACAGAATCCTTGCTGTTTAAAAAAAAAAAAAAAAAAAAAAACAGAAACCGCTAATATTCGAAAGAACAGATCGATAAGAAAATGTATACCATAAAGCATAATTAACTTGTCAAATACTAAAACTTTGTAATATTTACAGTTGATAATAATCTGGCTAATGAGACACAAACTCACTATAACTGCTAATTATAAAATGTCATTCACAAAAATAAAAACATCATAAAACAGCAAGAGGAAAAATAACCCCAGAGACACAAGTTTATTGCTTTAATGCTCTGAGAGAAAATAGATTTTATGCCAACTTCAATCAAGTAGCAGAAAGCAGTCCAGAAAGACCCGAAAGGTGTCACCAAGGGCATGGCTAGCACTCTGTCTCCGATGATTTTTATTTTTTGAGACAGTGTCTTACGTATCCCAGACCAGGTTGAATTCTTAATCCTCCTGCCTCCACCTCCCAAGAGCCTAGACTACAGTAGTACCATGGCCCCCGACATGGCCTTAGGCTTGATCTGAAAGGCTCACTAGGACAGGCTTTCACTGACTGTAGGAAGCCAAGTGTATGCACACACATCTTCCCTGTTCTCAGGAGCTGAGGCAGGAGGGCTGTTGCTGAGTTAGAGGCCAGCTTGGGCTACATGAATTGGCAGCCAGCCTGGGCTTGACAGTGAGACTCTGTCTCCAGACAAACAATAAATAACAGAGGCAACAACAACAAAAATTAACAAAAGGACTTCACATCACAGATCTCAATAAATAAGCACCTTGGAAGAAATCCTCCAGATAGGAACAGAAATGTCACCAAAGATACACAGCAGCTCACTGACATAAATCTCTCTCACACACACATTGTCACCAAAGATACACAGAATGCCTATGCTAAAGGACAAACCAATAGAAGAGAGAAAAAAAAAAAAAAAACATTACCTGCTAAAGAATAATAATCTACTGAGCTAGGTATGGTAACCCACCCTTTTAATCCCAGCACTGGAAAGGCAGAGGTAGGCAGATCTCTGTGAGGCTAACCTGGTCTACATAGAGTTCCAGGACAGCCAGGGTTACAAAGAAAGAGACTCTGGGTATAAAGGAAGGAAGGAAGGAAGGAAGGAAGGAAGGAAGGAAGGAAGGGAGGGAGGGAGGGAGGGAGGGAGGGAGGGAGGGAGGGAGGGAGGGAGGGAGGGAGGGAGGGAGGAAGGAAGGAAGGAAGGAAAGAAGGAAGGAAAGAAGGAAAGAAGGAAAGAAGGCAGGCAGATACTTAACAATGAATACCCCAGAACAAGCAAATTTCTTCAAAGTTCTAAGAGAAAAATATTTTGAACCCAAAATCCTATAAAGACCCACACTAACAATATGTATGATGATAAAGACATTTTAAGGAATGCAGAGATTTAGAATATTTGGTATCAACACATTTTGTGGGGGAAAAAAATTTTAGATAAGCACATAGTCCAGCAGAGTGAGACACAACGGAAACAAGGGTGATGTCAACCTGGGGAGCAGGGGGAAGCAGGCAAGAGCACACACAGGACACACCTCCCTACGCTTTTTGTTTATTCTGCACGTGAGTGTAGGTCTATGTACGAGTAGGTGTATGTGTTTCTTAATGTATTTATTCTCTGTGCGTGAGTGTTTCCCTTACATGTGTGTCTGTAGACCATGTCTACCTGGTGCCCAAGGAGCCACAGAGGGCATCGGATCCCCTGGACTAGAGTTACAAATAGTTGTGCACAGCCCTGTAGGTCCTTGGGGATATAACCCAGGTCCTCTGCAAGAGCAGCCGATGCTCTTAATTTCTGACCATCTCTTCAGCCAGGGAAATAGTCTTAAAAGTAGCTATGGACGCCGGGCGTGGTGGCGCACGCCTTTAATCCCAGCACTCGGGAGGCAGAGGCAGGCGGATTTCTGAGTTCGAGGCCAGCCTGGTCTACAAAGTGAGTTCCAGGACAGCCAGGGCTATACAGAGAAACCCTGTCTCGAAAAACCAAAAAAGGGCTGGTGAGATGGCTCAGTGGGTAAGAGCACCCGACTGCTCTTCCAAAGGTCCAGAGTTCAAATCCCAGCAACCACATGGTGGCTCACAACCATCCGTAACGAGATCTGGCACCCTCTTCTGGAGTGTCTGAAGACAGCTACAGTGTACTTACATATAATAAATAAATCAAAAAAAAATATATAAAAAAAAAAAAAAAAAAGTAGCTATGGTATGGTATGGTATGGTATGGTATGGTATGGTATGGTGTGTTGGTATGGGCCTGTAATCCCAACATTTGGGAGGCAGAGAGCAGGCTGATCTCTGTACATTGTACATAGCGAAAGCCTGTCTCAGAATCAACCAATGAATAGATGACGAGGCAGCTGAAAGGCACTGAGAAATCAAGTGACAGAGATGACCAGGGAAAACAGGCAACTCCGGCTCGAGCGCCACGGAGTGAGGGGACCAAAAGCCACAACCACAAGCCAAGCCGGGAAGCCCTACTACCAGCAAGAGAAACCCACAGGTCTTTCAAGCCTCACTGGAGTCAGCATAAGGACTGACAGTGACTTCTCCTACAGGAGGGCCAGGAGTGAAGAACGCATTGCAGAGTGCCACAGCCGTAACAAACAGTGAGATGAAATAGCAGCGTCCTCTCAACAAAGGACAGCCCAGAAGCAGACAGAGCTGCTCTGTCAAGGCTTCCAGCAGACCGTGAGAGAAAATCAGCAAAGCTCTGGGATCTAGTGAGGGTTTGAGGGACGAGAGGACAAGTAGGGGCTGGGGGTACAAGCTGGATGGCAGAATGCTAGCATGTAAGCTCAATCTTCAGCCAAAGGGGTCTGACGATGGTGGAACACTGGCCTGTAGAGAGCCTGGGCTTCATCCTCAGACGAGGTCACAGGGGCCTGTGATGTCATCATTGGAAGGGACATGTAGGTAGGTGGGTCAGAGGTTAGCGGTCGTGCTCAGCGCCATAGTGAGTTCGAAGTGAGACAAGACAGGCAAAAAGTGGTACCCCCAACCCTGTACCACCCTCACCCCCCCAAAAGGCAACAAAGAATTAAGAGGAATGACAAGGAGGAAGAGAAAAGAACTTCTGTCCCCAAACTATTCCTGAAAGTAGTGAGGGAGGGAGCCCATTATACAGAGCAAGATTACCGACGCCAAAACCAAGTGATACACACCAACAAAGACAAAGAACGCTATCCCCGTTCCCTGGATGAATGTAGACGTTCTCAATAAAATACCTGCAAAGGACTGGGAAAGCAGAGAGCAAGTAAGGGCAGCTGCTTGATCCCCACCAGTGCACATTAATGAATTAAAATGCCTTCAAACCAAATTCAGCAAAATATTAAAGAGATCACACACCAGGTTCCAGTCAGCTTCATTTCAAGAATTCCCCTTTCACCACATAGAAATCAATAAATAAAACACAGCACATAAATCAAATCCACGACAAAAGTTCAACCACCATCTCAGCATACACAGAATAAGCCTCACAGGGTCCCACGGTATTGCACTAGAAAAACCCTGGAAAAGCCAGGCAGTGCTGGCACTCAGGAGGCTCAGGCAGGCGCATCTCTTGAGTTTGAGGCTATCCTGGTCTACAGATCGAGTTCCAGGACAGCCAGGGCCACACAGAGAAACCCTATCTTGGGAGAAAAATCTAAGCAAACAAAAAGCCTGAAGGAAATCCCGGCATGGTGGCACACACCTTTAATCGCAGCACTCGGGAGGCAGAGGCAGGCAGATTTCTGAGTTCGAGGCCAGCCTGGTCTACAAAGTGAGATCAAGAACAGCCAGAGCTACACAGAGAAACCCTGGTCGAAAAACCAAAAAAAAAAAAAAAAAAAAAAAAAGCCTGAAGGAATTTGAAAGACAGCCACTGTCATAGCATGACAAAGGTGAGGAAGGACAGACAAACAGCCAAACCTACAGCAAACTCCCCCGTGCTTTCTCAGTACAGTGCTTGCCTTCTCGAGCAGAAGTTACTCAAGAGTAGAAAGGGGCACAAGTAGGATAAAAAGCCCGACCATCCCTCTTTGCAAATGGTGAGGTCTACACCTAAGACCATCCTCCATTATACAGCGAGTCCAAGGCTAGCCCCAGCTATTCTGAGACTCTGTCTCAAAACAAAATATTAAATGATCAAATCGCCTACTAATAAAGCTAACCAAGCGGCACAATGAAAACAGTGAAGGAAGAAACTGGAGAGAATTGGGGACAGACGTATGGGGACAGACGTATGGGGACAGACGTAGCTCAGGAGGAGAAGGGCTGCCCCAGGATTCCCAGGGCCCACAGCTCCATCCTGAGCGCCACAAAAACCAGGAGCAGCCTTTCACACCTGCGATGCCAGAACTCGTGAGGTGGAGGCAGAACGCTCAGAAGCCCAGCGGCATCCTCAGCTCCACTGCAGGTCTGCGGCCAGCTCAGACATGAGACCCAGTCACAAAAATAACTAAAAGTAAGATACAGAATAAAGAAGGGATCCGAAGGCAGAGAGGCAGCCTGTGCTGTAGGACCTAAATTGATCTACCAATTCAACCCAATTCCCATGACAGTCCCCATGATGCCCCTCACGAAACAAGAACAATCCAAGACACCAGAGGGATCCTAAGAAGAGCAGAGCTGAGCTGGGCGTGGTGGCGCACGCCTTTAATCCCAGCACTCGGGAGGCAGAGGCAGGCGGATTTCTGAGTTGGAGGCCAGCCTAGTCTACAAAGTGAGTTCCAGGACAGCCAGGGCTATACAGAGAAACCCTGTCTCGAAAAACCAAAAAAAAAAAAAAAAGAAGAGCAGAGCTGGAGCTCCAAAATATCTGCATACCTCAAAGTATGCTGGAGCCATAGTAACAAGCCAGCAAGCGCTGCCGCAAAACACAACAGGATGGGTAGAGAGCCCACAGCTGATGAGACGGCTCAGTGGTTAGAGCACAGGCTGCTCCTTCAGAGGACCTGGGTTTTCCCAGCACCCTCAGGCAGGTCACAGCTGTCTGTAACTGCGGTCCAAGGAATCCTTCTGGCTCCTCTGGGCACCAGGCATGCATGTGGCACACTGACATACATGGAGGCAAAACCTCACACACACACACACACACCTAACAATCACCTAAGTTTTAGCAAAGATGAAAGGACAGGCCCTTCTGCAAAGGATGCTGGGAAAACTGGATACAGAATGAAGCTGGAGGCCTCTCTCACCCTGCACAGAATCAATTCAAACCAGACCAAAGCCCTTAGTGGGCAACCTGAAAGGAAAATCGGAGAATAAACACACTTTGAGAGATCTAGGCAAGGGATTGCACAAAAGTCTGCACAAAAGTCAAGAAAGAACCCTGGGCAAGCTAGGCGTGGTGGCACACGCCTTTGATCCCAGCACTTGGGAGGCAGAGGCAGGCGGATTTCTGGGTTCAAGGCCAGCCTGGTCTACAAAGTGAGTTCCAGGACAGCCAGGGCTACACGGAGAAACCCTGTCTTGAAAAAACCAAAAAGAAATAACCCTGAGGATGCCTGATGGGAAGGAGCTGGCACAGTGCGCTACTGCACCTGTTGTTCTGGCAGAGGACTGGATTCCAAGCACCCACATGGCAGGCAGCTCACAACCATCCATATCTCTACTTTCAGGGAAACTGACACTCTTTCTGAACTCGACAGGCACCAGGAACGTGTATGGTCCACACACATACATGCAGCAAAGCACTCGTGCACATTGTGGTGGTTTGAAAAGGAATGCCTCCCCACCCCCCATGTTCTAATGCTTGGCCCATAAGGAGTGGCACTGTTATTAGGTATGGCCTTGTTGGAGGAAGTGTGTCACTGTGGCGGCGGACTTTGCGGTTCCATATGTTCAAGCTACTTGCAGTGTGGCACACAGTCTCCTTCTGCTGCCTGCGGATCCAGATATAGAACCCTCGGCTCCTTCTCCAGCATCGTGTCTGCCTGCAGGCTGCCATGCTTCCTAGCATGGTGATAATGGACTAAAACCCTGAAACTGTAAGTCAGCCCCAATTAAATGTTGTCCTTTATAAGAGTTGTCTTGGTCATGGTGTCTCTTCACAAAAATAAGACCCTAAGACACATAAAACAATCTGGGCAGCGGTGGTACATGCCTTTTATCACAGCACTCAGAAGCAGGAGGCAGAGGCAAAAGCAGGAGGATATCTGAGTTTGAGGCTAGCCTGGTCTTCAGAGCTAGTTCCAGGAAAGACAGAGTTTCAGAGAAACCCTGCCTTGATAAACAAAAGATAAAAGCCAAAAAAAAAAAAAAAAAAAGCTGGGCGTGGTGGCGCACGCCTTTAATCCCAGCACCCAGGAGGCAGAGGCAGGCAGATTTCTGAGTTCAAGGCCAGCATGGTCTACAGAGTGAGTTCCAGGACAGCCAGGATTACACAGAGAAACCCTGTCTCGAAAAAACCTGGAAGCAGAGACAGACTGATCTCTGTGGGCGTGAGGTCAACATGGTCTACACAGGGAGTTCTAAGCCAGCTAGAGCTACATAGGGAGATCCTTCCCAAGGGGGGAAAATCTTTTCAAAGAATTGACTAATGGGACTGCATAAAATTAAAAGTTTTTTTCACAGCAAAGGAAACCAGCAGATGAACAGACAGGCTGCATAATGGGAGAATAGCTTTGCCAAGTAAGCATCGGAGGGAGATTAAGTTATCTATAGTGACTCTAGAAAGAACTCAGACCAGATTTAGTGGCTCGCACCTGGAATCTCAGGACTGGAAAGGTGAGACAAGAAGATGACCAAGAGCCGGGCGTGGTGGCGCACGCCTTTAATCCCAGCACTCGGGAGGCAGAGGCAGGCGGATTTCTGAGTTCGAGGCCAGCCTGGTCTACAAAGTGAGCTCCAGGACAGCCAGGGCTACACAGAGAAACCCTGTCTCGAAAAGCAAAAAAAAACAAAACAAAACAAAAAAAAAACAAAGAAGATGACCAAGGAGTTTGAGGCCAGCCTGGGCTACAAGCCTGCAGTACAGTGTGAAACCTTGTCTCAAAGAAACAGAGAAAAAAACAAACTCCCGGGTGCCGTGGAGCACACTAGTGATTCCAGCGCCTGGGAGGTGGAGGCAGGAAGATGAGGATTACAAGGTCAGACTCACGTAGGTAGTCAGTTCAAAACCAGCCTGGGATACATGAAAACTAGTCTGAAAACAGAAAAAATAAATTTTTCCTAATGTATTTTACCACACCTGTGGTAGCTTGAGTAAGAATGGCCCCATAGGTTCCTGTGTTTGAATACCTGGTCCCTGGTTTGGTGGAATTGTTTAGGAAGGATTAGGAGGTGTGGCCTTGTGGACAGAAGTGTGTCATTGGGTACTGGCTTTAAGTTTTCAAAAGATTCAGGCCATTCTGCTTCATGTTTGTGGATGGAGATATGAATAGCGTTCTCAGTCACCGCCCTGCCATGTATGCTGCCAACTGACTTCCTGCTACTTCTCAAAGCATGGACTCTAACCTTCGGAACTCTAAAACTAATTAAACGTTTTCTTCTATAAGTTGCCTGGGTCAAGGTGTTTTATTGCAGTAACAGAAAAGTAACTATGACAAAATCCCACTGTTGACCTTTGGTCCACATATGTGCATGTGTGTGCACATGCACACACCCACACACACACACACACACGCACACATTCATACACGCACGCACACGCACATTTTAAGCTACCCAAAAAAAAAAAAAAAAAAAAAAAAACCTGAAACCACCAAGTGTACTAGCGATAGGAATTCTCCATATCTAAATAAAACGCAGCACCTTTTCTAGCAAAATTTTAGTTTCTTATATACCTAATACTCTAAATATGGTTTCTTATATACCTAATACTCTAAATATGTCATAATGGAAATAAAATTGCAGTATTAACTGGATTTGGCAACACAGACCTGTATTTGGAACGCTTAAGAGGTTTGAGGCGAGAAAATCATGAGTATCCACAAAGTTGATGCTCAAAAACAAACAAAAACGTAACACATTGTCCAGTTGTTTTAAAGAGAGAAAAGTATCCCCCAGTGAAACACCTCACAATGAAATGTAAATTTCCTCAAATCTCCACCCCACAAAGAAACTATTGAAAATAAACAATAACAAACCTACTACCCTGATGGTTTGCTAATGCGAACGTTCAAATCGTTTTCATTTCAGTATGGTAATTATTTAATAAAAGTATGCATGATATAATCTAAACAGTGTGACTTGGGATTGTAGCTCAGAGGTAAAGCACCTCCCTAGCCCACTCGAGGACTTGGATTCACTCCCTAACACACACACAAATATTATTAAAATATAAATCATATTAGGATATATAAATTATGTCACTGTATAAACACAGGGAAAAGAAAGAAAAAAGACAAATACTACCCCAAAACTTAAACCACAGGAAAATTAAACAATGAAAAAATGAAGTTCCTCCAGATGGCTCAAGGGATAAAGGTGTTTGCTACCAAGCCTGATGATCCAAAGAATTACAAGGTGGAAGAACAGAGGACTCTTGAAAGGTGCGCTCCAGGGCTGGTGAGATGGCGCTTCTGCCTCTGAAGGCAGTGGGTTTGCATGTGGTACACAGACACACACAGACACACACACACACACACACACTCTCTCTTTCTCTCTCTCTCTCTGTGTATGTATATATATATATATATATATATATATATATATATATACACACACATACATTCATGTATGTGTATGTGTGTGTGTATGTCAAGGCACCCATATACACAAAATAAAAATTAAATTAAAAAACAAATTTAAAAAAAGAAAGAGGGGCTAGAGAGATGGCTCAGCAGTTAAGAGCACTGACTGCTCTTCCAAAGGTCCTGAGTTCAATTCCCAGCAACCACATGGTGGCTCACAACCATCCGTAATGGGATCTGACACCTTCTTCTTGTGTGTCTGAACACAGCTACAGTATACTCATATAAATAAACTAAATCTTTAAAAGAAAGAAAGAAAGAAAGAAAGAAAGAAAGAAAGAAAGAAAGAAAGAAAGAAAGACAGACTTCATGGTAACAGAAAACATTTCCCGTCCATCATGAAAAGCCTTTTTCTTTTGACCCACAAGAAAACCGTCTCACTCACTAGCATGCTTGTCGGCGAGCATGATAAGCGTGTTGGAGATGTCCCGTCTTCTGTAAAAGCACACCACTTTTGCTTCCACATTGCCGCTTGCAGTCTAAGAAATAAGAAGAATAGGTCATATATATAGGACCTGAAGTCTCAAATGATAAATGTGCTTAAAGGCTGGGTGTGGCGGCACATGCTATGATGGAAGGATTGCTCAAAGTTAGAGGCTAATCAGATGTACACAGAATCCCACACCAGCCAGGACTACAGAGCTGTCTCAAAAAGACAACCAAACAGCAGGCCATGGTGGCCTCCCAGCATTCGGGAGGCAGAAGCAGGCGGATTTCTGAGTTCAAGGCCAGCCTGGTCTACAACAGAAGTTCCAGGACAGGGAGGGCTACACAGAGAAACCCTGTCTTGAAAAAACAAAACAAAACAAACAAACAAACAAACAGTGAAAGGTAGACAGGAGGAAAGGGAGAAGAGCTCCCTCTAACCTATGTCATTTAGAAGACCTGTGGATGAGTCAGGGTTTCATGTAACCCAGGCTGGCCTCGAACTCACTACCCTCTCCTTTGCACTTTCCTAAGCATGTACAGCCATACCAGATATATTAATCCCTCCAATATTAAATATTATATTATCCCACCAATAATCCGTTCATGATATTGAAAGTGACCCCCTCAAACCCATCTGCAGACAGCACAGATTATATATAACATCACCAAGCCCCAGCTCCAGGGGCCGTAGCCAGCATGCAGGACAGGCCTAGAAAAACACCCTTCGTGCAGCCCATATACTTAGTTTACCTTCACATAGGAAAATACCCAAAACTGTAAGTTCCCAACCCTGAAGCTCTTACGTCTTCTGACTAGTCTAGAATACAATCAGCATGCTGCTTGGCTTAATTTACTGCAGCTGAGGCCCAGGCTCCCATTCTAATCTCTATAAATTCTGCAGCTTTCAAGTGGGTCAACCATTCACTAGTGAGTTCTTCATAAAAAACACATAAGATTGCAATAAAATGTTACTGTAATGTCCAATTTCTAACAAACGTGGCACACGTTTCTGAATGGATCTGGACTTAGATATATATATATTCAAATATAAAGAACATATACCATAATAAATGTGTCAGTTTTACTAAAATCAGCAGCAATATTTTAGGGGAGAAATGGCACTGTAGAGATAATGCCCCTTCAAGTTGAAATTATATTAAATTCCTACCCAAATGCCAATCTATTTCATAATGTTGTGATCAAACTCATCCCACAGAAGCAACGAGCCAGCAACCTGCTAAATGAACAGGCCGATATTTCCATGTAAATAAAATCTAGAGCTCCACTCGAAGCTTTTCTCATTTCTGTCTCATTAGTGTGTTCTAACAGCAAGGCTCTATCTACAAAGATGATTAAATTCTCAGATAAACCTGCTGCAGGGAGAAAGACGTTACTCAGAACATTTCTTCTTCTACTTTGTCTTTTAAACTTTTCTTTTGTTTTGTTTTGTTTTGTGTCAAGATCTCACAACATAACACAAGCTGGCTTAGAATTGGTAATCCTCCTGCCTCAGCTTACCTGGTGCTAGAAAAGGTGAAGGGGGTGAGGCATGATGATGCTCACCTTTAATCCCAGCACTCTCGAGGCAGAGGCAGGTGGATCTCTGAGTTCAAGGCCAGCCTGGTCTACAGACCGAGCTCCAAAATAGCCAAGGGTGCACAAACCCTGAGGGATCGGGTTGAAGAGATGGTTCAGTGGTTTGAGAGTCCTGGCTACTCACTTTGAGAAAAAGACTGGTTCAATTCCCAGCACACACATGGCAGCTCACAACTGTCTGTAACTCCAGTTCCTGGGGATTTAATACCCTCACAATGATATACATGCAGGCAATAATAATAATGATGATGATAATAATATCCTCGGAACTAAAGGGTGTGACTGTAGACAAGGTGCATTCTTAGCTTGTGCAAAGCCTAGAGTTCAGTCCCCAGCAGCAAAACCCTCGGCCTCGGCATACGCACTCCTGACTGTTGGATTGCTCCATAGTGCAGAATTGTTCTTCACTCAGGACTACGGTGCCTTTGTTCTTCCAGGCCTACAGTACACCATGGTTCGTCCCTTCCATAAAGGACACACAGACCATTTCTCTGAAGCTCTGCTACTCTAAATAATGACCCATTGAGCAGTGGTGGGTCTGTTCCAGTTTCTCAAGTGAGGGTCTACCACAGTGAGTGGAGGGGTTGAGGGTGCATGGGTTCTGAATGCTAAGAATTAATGACTCTGAGCTCGGGAGTTACCACCGCTAGGAGATCAGAGAGGCAGAACATCAAGAATTGAAGACAAGCCTGGGCTTCACAGTGAGCCCTTGTCTCAAAACAAAAACAAAAAACAAGGGCTGTAATCACGGCTCAGTATCATTGCACTGCCCTAGCCTGTCCAAGGTCCTGGGCTCAATTTCCAATACTCCAAATGGGAAGTGGGGGAAACTGATGGGAAAGCTTCCTAATTTCCATGCCTACTACCAAGAGTTCCCAAGTGGCCTGAGGATCCTGATTAAGACTCCATGAAACAGCTCAAAGGAATCTTTGGGAATTATTTACAAAAGCTTGTATTATGCAGGTGTGGTAACTCAGTATTACACCAAAGATATCATCTCAGCACTCAATAGGCAGAGGCAGGAGGATTGCCCCAGGTTTGAGGCCAGATCTGTCTACATTGCAAGCTCCAGGCCAAAAGACTATATACACTGTCTCAAACATGCACGGGCCTGAGCTCAGTAGTTAGTACTGAGTAGTGTGGTGGTAGGGAGAAGAGAGTGATAACAAGCTATAGCTATTTCTCAACACCACAGCACAGTCACGTGGGAGCCCTGCTGTATTCCAGCATTTAGGAAACCAGGAGTTCAAGACCCACTTCTACCTCAAAGTGAGTTCAAGGCCAGCCTGAACAGTGAATGACCCAGCTTTATAAACGAAAAAGGCGGGGCACGGTGGAGTACACCTTTAATCCCAGCACTTGGGAGGCAGAGGCAGGTTAATTTCTGAGTTCAAGGCCAGCCTGGTCTACAGAGTGAGTTCCAGGACAGCCAGGACTACATAGAGAAACCCTGTCTCGAAAAACCAAAAATAAAATAAAATATGTAGGTTCAACCTTTGTTTTTGTGGGTGGGGTGTATGTGTGTACATGACGAGACCGGAGATCCTGGGATTGCTTCTAACACGTGGGTTCTGGGGACAGACTTCGGCTCAAGTGCCCAGGCTCCGTGGTGAGCCATTTTACCGAGTGAACCGGCCATCTCGCCAGCCCTCTTTCCTCCTTTTATATACTTTTTTTCCTCCTGTGCACAGTGCTAGGGCACACAGCTCTAGAAATAGTAAACAAAAGCTGTACCACCACGGGGCCACACGGCCTTGAGTTAAATATTTGAAGGTGATAAATGAAATGGAAAAAGCAAGCAGGAAGCATTTTTGGTTTTGGAGACAAGGTCTCATGTTCTTCGGGCTGGCCTTGAGCTCTCCCTCTCTGTGAGCCGATGAGCACTCCCCATGCCCAGCCTCTGCTCCTCCGTAGTGGGAGGACTGATATGGAACACCACACCTAGTTTTTCGGTGCGGGGCAGGGAAGCTCTCCCCACTGAGCCAGCCACATTTCGCTCTTTCACACACTGGACAAGCCTAAGTGATGTATAGCGTGTATTTAAGAGATGAAGACATTCGCCATAGTCTCACAGATAAAAAGCAAAATCACAGATGTGCTAAGTTTAAAATGTCACACACAGGATTGTGCTCTGTAAACATGGAAATCTGGGATGCAAATGTGCCGCCTCTTGTGAGGACGGTGACAAAACCCAGGACCTTGAACAATCATCTTAAGAAAAGTCTGTAACTTTTACATTCAAAACTAAACCCTCTTGATGAGCATAGCTCGGTATGGTACATCTTGTACGCTTTCTTGCTGTAGGTGATTCAGGACTCTGATCCCTGCATTGAAGAGTCCCAGGCTAGAGCACCAGGAGTTCACAGCCAGCCTGGGCTACATGAAACTGTGGGCTTACAGGCAATTCTGCTAGGCTCCTCCTAAGGACCTACCACCTGCCTCGACTACTGACCTCCAGGTGCAGGACTGCTAGCCACCCTAGTTCTCTCTCCCCCAGTTCCCATGTGTTCCGGCTGGTCCCTCTCTCCTCCCCCTTTCTGTCCTTTTCTGCCCCTGTGCCTCTTGCTCCCATCCACCTGCCTCTACCTCTCTCCAGCCCCCTCCTCCTTTATACCAGGTTTCTTTGCATGGTGTGACTTCCCATGAGGCACCTTGGCATGAGCCCACCAGGTACCACCCACCCTCCCATCTACCCCACAGGGTTGGGGGTGTCGGGGAGCTTATATTTCATAACAGAAACCCTGTCTCAAAACCAGAAACCAAGCCAGGTGTGGTGGCGCACGCCTTTAATCCCAGCACTCGGGAGGCAGAGGCAGGTGGATTTCTGAGTTCGAGGCTAGCCTGGTCTACAAAGTGAGTTCCAGGACAGCCAGGGCTACACAGAGAAACCCAGAAACCCTGTCGGGGGGGGGGGGGAGGGGGGAGGGACAGAAACCAGAACCAAAACATCAGAAACTTCTCTTTTTTACTTTCCCCTAATCTGTGCTCAGATGAAATGACAGTAATCTTTTGGAGGACGAACATGGAGAAAACCACATATACATAAAAATACATTCTACATTGTGTTTATTTTCATTTCCTGTTTTTCTAAACCAGTGTGTACTGCAGTTTTTTTTTGTTTGTTTGTTTCAGTCAATAATACATTTTAAGTATTTTAGGATAAGTGGTTGGCACATAGTTAAGGGCATTAAGTAAACAATTGTTGAACTAATGAGTCTCTAAACTGTCTAAGGTTTATGCTAATACCTAACATTACTATTCATCAAGTACTTTGGTTCATTTGTTTGTCTGTTCGGTTTGGATTTTTTGAGACAGGGTTTCTCTGTGTGGCCCTGGCTGTCCTGGATCTCTTGTAGACCAGGCTGGCCTCGAACTCAGAAACCCACCTGCCTCTGCCTTTGCCTACCTAGTGCCAGAATTAAAGGCCTGTGCTCTGGGCAGCTCATTTTCTTTTCCTTCCATTTTTGAGTTCTGTCTCTCTCGCTAGCCTGGAACTCTCCAAGTAGGTTAGCCTGGTTGGCTAGTGCGGGAGCCCCAGGGCAGGATTATCAGCCTGAGCCGCTAAACCGGTTTTTCTTTCAGATTCTGGGAATTGAACTCAAGTCCTCATGCTTGCAAGTCATCTCCTCAGCCTCTCATTTTGTTTTTTTAAGACAGTCTCAGTAATACAATGCAGGACCGACTCAAACTAGATATCAGGTGCCTGCGTCAGTCTCCCAAGTGCCGGTGTTACACCGCGCCGACTCATTTTACAATTTTGTGTGTTGTGGGAAGGGGTGGAGGCTGAGACTGGCTGACACTGGGCTGCCATGCCCCTGACTCTAGGCATGAACCACCACGCCCAAATTAGATTCTTCCTTCTAAAGCTCGAGGAGGAATGAATATACTAACTCACTAGCAGATGTGAAACACAGCGCTTGGGAAACTGAGGCAGGAGGATTGAGATTTTTGAAGTCATTGTAAGCCTAGCTCAAACAAACAAACAAACCTAATACAGTCCTAAATATGAACAGAAATCAAGTTACACACAACTGGCCTGATCTTCAAGGTTCAAAGCCATCTGAAGAAACGTAACATTGGTCAAAAATCTTTATAAGAAGTCAACAAATATTCAGACACCTGCAGAACTCTGTAATTAGCCTGGAACTGAAAGTAAAAAATCACCTCTCAGGCCCTTTACCCAGTAACCCTTAAAGGGAAAGCACTTCAGTGTTGGACAGATGATGCCACACTGCTCACCTTGTTGAGTTCCTCTATCCTTCTGATTAGGTACGGGTTGCTGGAGGAATTCTCAAAGTAAACATAATCTGCAAACAAAAAAACGTACAGGTCTTTTCAACCAAGAGCTCACATTTGACAGCTCAGAGCCGTTTTCTTGTTTTCGTTTTGTTTTAGACAGGGTCACATGAGATAGCCTGGGATGTCTCAGAGAGCTTGCCTTGTTCACCAGACTGGCCTCAAACTCACAGCAGAGACCTGCCTGCCTCTGCCCAGGACTGGAGCCCTGGGATTAAAGGCGTGCCACAAACTCTTGGGCTACAACTCCCGACAGGTTAGGAAGTAGGCAAGCCACTGTAAACTGTTCCAAGTTTATCACCGTCCTAGAATTCCCACCCCTGACTAAGTAGCCCAAGCTCATCTAGAACTAAACATCCCCCAGCCTCACACACTCAAGTGGAGATTAGTGGCATATACCACGAACCACATCCTGCTTACATTTCATTTTCTTTTACAAAATAGCAGTCCAGGCTGGCAAGAACTGGTGAAGTAGTTGAGACTGCCCTCAGCTCCTATGCCTCCTGGCCCAACACTTACAGGCTGAATTTACTGGCATGTGCCACAATGGCCACTCTGGAATTAATTATTTCATTTAAAAAAAAAAAAAAGCATGACTTGCTGTTATTGGGGGGAGTGGGACACAAAGGCAGGAGGATCACAAAGCAGAGGCCAGTCTCCCTCTACATGAAAGGACTTTGCCTCAAACAACAACAAAAAGCACAGGTCTTAAATCCCAGCACCTATGGAGCAGAGGCAAGCAGATCTCTGTGAGGCCAGCCTGGTCTAGGACTGAGTTCTAGGGCAGCTAGGCCTAAGTCACCTTGCCTCAGACAACTAAACAACCCCACCACAACATGATAGGCAGACCCCTTCATCACTATATATCAGAGCTCACCAATGCACCCTCCCACTAGTGTCTCATCCCTCCAATCCAACCAGCCCTCAACAACGATTCTTACATAAAATTGTTGACCTGAAACAAATCAGGAGAAAAAGAAAGGCTTGCCAGCCCAAATTCATTTCAAACATCAACTTAAAAAAAAAAAAAAAAAAAAATCGGCGGGCAGAGTGTGTAAGGGCAAGCCAGGTATCAAACTTTTCCTTGCTCTACCTGGGATGGTGAGAAACAGGGGCTGGCTGTTGGGATTTTTTTTTTTTTTAACCCTTTTATTATATTTGATTCAACTCCATTTAGACCCTTCTTACAAAGAAATCCTGGCAAGTTTTCAACCCAAGGTACAGGATTTTTCCTCTACAGAGTCGCTGGAAACTTCCCACTATGTGTTTACCTGAGAGACTAGACTGCACAGTCACGGTCTACCTAGGCGGCTCTCTCCCAGCCCTCTGCTGCTAAGTGGCCTCATTTAGCCAGGCCATTCCCCCACCATCATCCATCAGGAGCTCGGCTAATGAGCAAAGACGGAAGAGCAAGTCTCACTCACAAACACGCCACTTATCTGAATTATTATTTTACCAGGAAGGAGGGAGGGAGGGCGTCGTGAGCAGGGAAAGTTTGTTTGACCTTATTTCTCTCTCTTCTGCAGAAGGCTGGGAAGACAGACAGCAGAGCCAACGTCCAGGCTGAGCTCTACTCCCTACCTGGGGCTGCGGCTCCCTGGCCCCACACACAGCCCCACTCTCAGGGGGGCTGAACGGGAAACCGAAGGGAATGGGGGGTGAAGCAGCGACGGTGCAGGGCCCGGGCTCTGCAAACAGGCCTGTCGAGCTCTGCCCCCCACCTGGGCCACCATCGTCCCCAGCCCACGCTAACACAGAGGCAGAAGCCGGGGTTTGGGGTGAGGGGTGCTCAAGCCCCCCCCCACCCCCATGCCCAAAAGCCACGCGAGGGAAAGACCACTCAGCTAGGGGGCTTGCAGGGGCTCTGTCCCTTTGGGGCGTTCGTAAAGGGGGTGTCCGATGCGTGTCCCCAGAAGAGGCCTGGCCCCGAGACGCCGGGCAGGAGCGGTGGGGGAGGGGAGTGGGGGTGGGGATCCCCCTGCGCCCCGCCCGCGGCGCCCTCAGCCCCGGGCTCCCGGGCTGCTGGCAGTAAGCGTGCGCCGCCCGGACCCCCGCTCCCACCGCCCGCTCCCCGACGGGCCGGGAAGGGCCGAGCCTTCCTACCTCCGACCCGGTACATGTTGGCCGCCATGTCCGCCCGCCCGCCCGCGGAGCCCGAGCCGAGCCCCGCCCGCCGCCGCCGCCTCAGCCTCGACCGCCGCCGCCGCCGCCGCCGCCGCCGCCGCCTCGCCACGGGGGAGGGGGAGGGACGGGGAGGGGACACCGAGGGAGGGGGCTGTGCCCGCCCCCAGCGCCGGCAGTGCGACGCCGAGCGGGCCGGGGAGGCCGGAGCACGGCGGGAACGGGGCGACGGGCTGCGGGGGGCCGAAGACCCCCAGGGGCCACCCGCACTAGCCTTGGGGTAGCACACCAGGGTCAGGGGCTGTGGAAGAACCAGGGTGGGGACAGAGGTTCAGCCACTCTGAGCGTCTCTCTCGCCCGCGTCACCTGTCCACCTTGGGACAGGTTCTCCTTTCCTGCTTCTGTCCCCAGGGACACCCCTCTATGTGTGACCTTAAGCACACGAACGCCCTTCTGGGTACAACTCTCCGATGCAGCCAATGCAAGCGACAGATGCTTGTTTGCGTCCCTCCCTCGTGGTGAGAGGACGTTTGGTGGCTTTAGAGCCTACAGGCCCTGGGGCCAAGAAGACCCTATATGCTTGCAGCTTGCTCAAGTCTGAGACCCAGCTATGAAAAGAGCTGAAAGCTGGCTTTCTCACCCCGACCACACTGGCAGGTCTGTCGTGGCTGTGCCAAAACTGGGCTGAACAAAACCGACCCCCCCCCCCCCCATCCTCTGGCCCTGCCTCTAAACAGGCTCTGTGTACAGCATGTACCAGGGGAGGCCTTCAGCACAAGAGGGCTTCCTTTGCCGGTAGAAGAACATGGTTTCCCCCCATCAAAAAGAGGAGGTCATGTCTCAGCTTGGGGTTGCTGGTCAGCTAACTAGTTTTATGTCAAAAAGCACGCCCTCGCCCCCAATCCCCGCTTTTTTGCATTAATGGGGATTGAAGCCAGGTCTTTGCGCAGGCTAGTCATTTAACTATAGAACTAACTTTTCATGTTTGTTGGTTTGTTTTTAAATTCTTAATACATTTATTTACTTATCTATCCATCCATGCATCTATTTATCTATCATGTGAGGGCATGAATGCTATGAGATATATATGTATAGGTCTATCATATGAGTAGAGATTGAACTCAGATAGTCAGGCCTGGCTGTACTGAGCTACCTCACCAACATTACTTGTTTTAAGACGGGTCTCAGCTCAGGCTGGCTCTTGTAGCCTCCTGCCTCAGCCTCTCGAGTGCTGGGTTATATTACAGGTGTAGGATCACTTGTCCCATCAGAAAGCTCTTAAGTGGCTAGTTTGTTTTCCCACGCTGAGTGGCTATAGATCCCTTTTCACGTTGCTCACACCCTCTGTGAGGGTTTGAATATAGACGGTCCTCATAGTACTCATAAACACCTGTAACCCTAGTATTCCATAGGCCGAGGCTGGAGGCGCTCCAGTTTGTGGCCAGCTTGGGATACAGAGCGAGATCTTCCTGACTGACTCTCCCCAGTGAACACATAACTTCTTTTTTTTTTTTTTTTTTTTTTTTTTTTTGGTTTTTCGAGACAGGGTTTCTCTGTGTAGCCCTGGCTGTCCTGGAACTCTCTCTGTAGACCAGGCTGGCCTCGAACTCAGAAATCCGCCTGCCTCTGCCTCCCGAGTGCTGGGATTAAAGGCGTGCGCCACCACGCCCGGCCACATAACTTCTTTTAGGAAAGCCAAGGCATTCCAAACTACACCCAGGCCTTGTTGCACAATAAACATTGGCCTAGTATTGTGGGTTGGAGTGCCTGATGATGCTGATTTAAAGGGCTGTGCCAAGGTAGGAGTTATCCCGGGAAAAGAAGACTGCATTTTGGTTGATGCTCCTCTAGCATACAATATTGAGAATAGCAGGTGTCTGTCGATTCCTTTGTACTCTGGAAAGCCTCAGATTCATTGGTAACTTGCAACTGTAAGTCCTCAGCCCTTCTGGCCCAGGGAAGAAAACAAAAGAGCTCTGGTACTCTGACAGTATAGCTGTTATTTATCATAACTCTTTTACTGGGGATCCTACCGAAAATATAATGTGACTTATCTGACACCACTCTCCATTTCTAAACTGACACACATCAGCTGATAGTTCACCTGGAATAGTATTCCGGCATCAGAACTAATCCCTCTGGCCCACAACAGCAGGAACCACAAAGTCTGTCTTCTACTAAGAATGCCGCCTGAAAATTCAAAGAAATGGATCATAAGTTTTAGAAGGCTTTCTCATTATTTTTAAGTAATAAGTGAACAAGAGTAGGGCTGGAGGTGCATAGGAGATGGCTCAGCAGGTGAAGATGCT
Source organism: Mus caroli (assembly GCF_978045245.1). Taxonomy (NCBI): domain Eukaryota; kingdom Metazoa; phylum Chordata; class Mammalia; order Rodentia; family Muridae; genus Mus; species Mus caroli. The sequence continues at coordinate 11,134,747 of NW_028227273.1, forward strand.
TGCTGACAAGTTCGATCCCTGGAACAAACACACTGGAAAGAGAAAATTAATTCCCAAAAGTTATCCACAGAGCCCCACATGTACATCATGGACTTCATACATGCACAGATACACACATGCATATCATAGCCTACATACATGTCCACACACACACATATCATAGACTTCATACATGCACACATACACACATGCCCATCATAGACTTCATACATGCACATCATAGACTTCACACATACACACATGCCCATCATAGCCTACATACATGCACACATAAACACTGTTTTTCTTAAAGTCCAGTTGGGGAGTAGAGGCAGGAATAGCAGGAGTTCAAGATTATCCTAAACTGCATGGGGAATTTGAGGCTAGCCTGAGCTCCATGGCTGGGTTATAGCTGAATAAGATGTGACTAGATCCTACCATCCCTGAAGCTCTGGGTTAGATGCCCACCAGTAAATAAACCAAGCCTATGCTTCTAATCCCTGCACCCAATCTTTGGGTTGAAAGTGGAGGTAGGAAGATGGTAGGAAGGAGAAACTCAAGTTTTCCTCAGCTACACAATTTCATGACGCCATCCTAGACTACATGAGAGTCCATCTAAAAAGCAAAATAATAAGTAAAAAAAACCAAAAAAAAATCCTTCCTCAGAGTATCTCTGTATTCTTATTACTCCCTTATCTGCTTGTCCCATTTCCTCAGGTTTCTTGAGGTCTCTATACTTACCACAACAGGTATGTGAAAAGTGCTAAGAACATTTCCTACACCTGCCCACACTCAGCTTTTCTCCTTAGGAGCAGTCATAGCCTGGAGCCCCCATTAAAGACTTAGACCTGGGTCAGAACAGGAAGTAATGGTGGTGGCCAATTCAGACTCCCCTGTCTCCCCTAGATTCTCTGTCTTAAGCTCCTTCTACCTCCAGCTCCAAAACGGGGTCCTCTATATAGGAAATGCTCAGTATCTTAAAGAAGGGGGGGTTGACTCAGCAACAAGAGCATGCACTGCTGTTTCAGGGGACCCGAGTTAGGATCCCAGAAGAACCCTGTACTGGCTAGTTTTGTGTTAACTTGACACAAGCTGGAGTTATCACAGAGAAAGGAGCTTCAGTTGAGGAAATGCCTCCATGAGATCCAACTGTAAGGCATTTTCTCAATTAGTGATCAAGGGGGAAAGGCCCCTTGTGGGTGGAACCTCTCTGGGCTGGTAGTCTTGGGTTCTATAAGAAAGCAGGCTGAGCAAGCCAGGGGAAGCAAGCCAGTAAAGAACATCCCTCCATGGCCTCTGCATCAGCTCCTGTTTTTTGACCTGCTTGAGTTCCAGTCCTGACTTCCTTTGGTGATGAACAGCAGTATGGAAGTGTAAGCTGAATAAACCCTTTCCTCCCCAACTTGCTTCTTGGTCATGATGTTTGTGCAGGAATAGAAACCCTGACTAAGACACACCCGTATCAGAGGACCTGCAGTCGTCTCTAGCTCTAGCTCCAGAGCATTCAGCACCTTCTTCTGGCCTTCACACATACCTACACTCATGTGCACACGCCTACACACAAGCACACAAACATACACATAAATTAAAAAAAGTCTTAAAGTAAAATAAATAAATAGATGGAAGCTGAAGTTGTAGCTCCATTGGTAGAATACACATCCCACATGCATCTTCATCCCCCACACTGAATAAGCCAGGTGTGGTGTCCCATGTTAAGGACTTCATATTTGTTATGTCACATTTCTCTCTGGCCATTCTCAAGTATCCCTATGGAAGAGATGTCCCCTAAAGCATGTCAGTAACACCAGAGTAAATGGGGTCTCCCCATGGACAGAGCTTCCTAGTATGGCTGTTGTTATTAAAGAAGCACATGGAAGGCATTGCTTGAGGCCCAGAGTGTCCCCTCTGTTGGTCTCTATAAACACACGCTTTCATTTGCAAGAATGTTGCAAATGAGCCAGGTGTGGCAGCATATGCCTGCCATCTTAGCTTTCTGGAGATAAAGGCAGGAGGACCAGCCGGGGTACATGAGACCTTATCTGAAAGAAAGACAAAGAAGAAAGAAAGAGACAGCATCACCATGTCACTGCCTAGAAGGCTCAGTGGGTAAAGCCACTTGCCACCAAGCCTGAAGAACTGAGTTCAGTCCCCGGGCATACATGATGGAAGGAAAAGCAGCTTCTATAAAACTGTTCTTCAACCTTCCACATGCATGCCACACACCATGCATGCCTCTCACACCATGCATGCCACACATACATATACACGCACACATAAGTGCATACACACATACCCCCTACACACAATATACACACAAACACACATAGACACACACATAGATACATACCCATGCACACAGACATACACACATATGCACACACGTCCAAACACATACACACATATAAACATGCTCACACACATATACACATGTGGACACACACACACACAAATAAATATAAAAATAAGAAAAGAGACAGGCATGGTTGCACACATTTTTAATCTCAGCACTTAGGTTTTTTGGGAGTTTTTTGGTTTTTAGTTTTTTGGTTTGGTTTTTCTTTTTTTTTTTTTTTTTTTTTTTCGGTTTTTTGAGACAGGGTTTCTCTGTGTAGCCCTGGCTGTCCTGGAACTCACTTTGTAGACCAGGCTGGCCTTGAACTCAGAAATCTGCCTGCCTCTGCTTCAAGAGTGCTGGGATTAAATGCGTGTGCCATCACGCCTAGCAATCTCAGCACTTAGGAAGCAGAGGCAGCCAGCTCTCTATGGGTTTAAGGTCAGCCTCGTCTATAGACAGGGACCAGGACAGCCAGGGCTATGCAGAGAAATTCTGTTTCAAAAAAGCCAACAGATAGATAGATGGATGGATGGATGGATGGATGGATGGATGGATGGATGGATTGATAGATAAAAGAGTGGAAGAGAAGGAAAAAAGAAAGAGAAGGACATAGGAGAGAGAATTGGGTTTTGTTTCAACTTAGGAATGGAGTTCTTTTTGTTTTAGTTTGGTTTTTTTCCTTTAAGTTTTCTCTTCGGGCATGGAATTTTTCTTAGGGAAAAAAAAAAGAGAGAGAGAGAGTTCTGTGCTCTGGCTGCAGTCTGGGAGCCTTGTGATATTGAACCTACGAAAGGAGCCTGGGGGCCTCGGGTGTAATTAATCTGAAGCCGGAGCCCGAGCGTCGGAGTCAGAGACGGAGCTGTACCGCGTTTGTGTTTTCTATGATTTATCACCCCCGCCCTTTCATTAACTTGCTTTGTTTTTTAGCAAATTCCTTTGGAAAGAAAAGTCCAGTCTGTCTCAGATATTTTAGGGAGGCCCTCAGCTGTAAAAAATGGACAGATGAATCCTAGAAGAAAGGCAGGTGACATCAACAAGCAAAACAAGAATGTTCCTAGGGAAGGGGAGCCTGCACCGGGGCGGGGGCTGGGGGAGGGTTGTCACAGCATCTCCAGTCACTGCTCCCCATCCACTCCCTGGCTCAGAACATGGAGGCCAAGGCTGGCTCCTGGAGAGTTTACTTATCCTTTCCTCTACTTTCCTTTGAGATGCAGTCACACCTAGTCAAGTGGGCCTCACGGAGCTCCTCCTGCCTCTGTCTCCCAAATGCTGGGATTAAAAACAGACACTGCTAGGCCTGGCTGGGATCCCACCTAGTTCTCCAATGTCCTCGGAGGGGAGTGAGCTGAGCCATATGGTTCTTGTCCCAGGAAGGTTCCCTCGCTAGTACAGAGTCAAGGAGGGCAATGAGAGCTGGGGTTAGGACGATTGCAAGAATGAGTCAGAGCTTGGTGTGGTAACATGGACCCCTACTCCTAGTACTCGAGATGCAGAGGCAGGAGTATATATCCCTGTGAGTTAGAGGCCAACCTGCTCTACAGAGAGAGCTCCTAGACAGCCAGAACTATACGGAGAGATGCTGTCTCAAGGGGGGGAAATAAGGAATGAATCAGGCTGTAGCAGACCAAGAATAACTCAGAGAAGGGGTCTGGACAGGAGACCAGGAACAGGCATGAGGTGGTGGAAGGGAGTGCTAGTCCGGCCTGGGGCAGAGGCAGTAGGCTGAGTGAGAAGAGGTTGGAGTTCATCAGGGAAGGAACAGCAAGATCTGGAGGCTGCAGGGAACAAAAGGAAAGTCTCAAGGCTTTGTACAGTTGGTTGGAGACAGGTAGGATCCAGAAGCTGAGACAAGAGCAGGTTGGGGGGTGTGCATGTTGGCCCCGTGTGCCTTTGGAAGCGTCTAGGGAGCTCACTCCCCTGTGGGGAAGAGTTGTGTGTGAAGAGGTCTGGATTGTCGGAGACAGGCCAGCTGGAATCCTTGCCTTCCCCAGTCACCATTAGCCCACAACCCAGCCTGTCTGGTCTTAGAAGTAGGCCAAGCCCTGGCCCCAGGGGAAGCAGCAGCTCTCAAAAGCAGAAACAGGTTTAACAGGTTGGGTTCTGCCCACCAAATCAAGGTCCAAATGTGCAAACAGGCAGGGCATGAGCAGTCACACAAGTCACTGCCCAGGGCTGGCTCGCTCGCGCTCTCTCTCTCTCTCTCTCTCTCTCTCTCTCTCTCTCTCTCTCTCTCTCTCTCTGGTCAGAAACAAGTACATAACACTTTCTGGTAGAGTCCTGCCTTGACCCTCCGTTCCTGTGGCCCCTGTGGTACAGAGGGAGAGGGAAAAGTTCAGAAAAGGGAAGGGACCAAAGCCCCAAAGAGCCTATCTGGTTCCCCAGGCTCCCACACCTCCCTCGGATGGTGTAATAGGCTCCACAGAGGAAGAACACAGAAGGCCATCTCACTGGAGACCGTGACTAAGGCCTTCTTTGGAAAAAGACCATTTATTGGTGTAATTAAGTTAACATATCAAAATGAGCTGGTCTTGGATTAGAGTAGGCCTTAAATCCAAAGACAAATGTCAAGACAGATTAAAAGGCAACATGGACGAGAAGGTCCTGTAAAGGGGGAGGGTGTAAATTGGAGCATACAGACACAAAAGCCCCTCCCCCCCCCAAAAAAAACCAACCCAATGCCAGAAGCCAGAGGCGCTACATTTGCCTCCTTTTTTCAAGGCTCTGAAGTCTTTGTTCAGCATCACAAAAAGAAGAAGGAAGAGCCAGGTGGGGGACTAGATAGCCCACCTCACTAATTGCAGCATACAGGAGTCAAAGGCTTAAGAATGAGTTCAAGGCTAGCCTTGGCTACACTGAGAGTTCGAAGCACACCAAGGCTATGCGAAACGCTCTCTCCAAACAAACAACAAAAAAAGTAAACCAAATAAGAGAATAAAAGAAAAAAGACATACATAACAGCCCAATGCTGTGGTGTTACAGAAACAATTCTGTCTTCCTGCCTGACACAGGAAGATAAGCAGTAATGCCAAAAACCAAAAAACTTCAGTTCGCCAGGCTTAGTGGCACACCTTTAGTCTCAGTATTCAGGAGGCAGAGGCAGGTAGATCTCTTTGAGTCTGAGGCCAGCCTGGTCTACAGAATGAGTTTCAAGACAAAATGAGTTTCAAGACAGAGAGGGGCTACACAGAGAAACTCTCTCTCAAAAAAAAAACAGGAAGAAGGAAAGAAAGAAGGGAAGAAAGAAAGAAGGGAAGAAAGAAAGAAAGAAAGAAAGAAAGAAAGAAAGAAAGAAAGAAAGAAAGAAAGAAAGAGAGAAAGAGAGAGAGAAAGAGAGAGAGAGAGGAAGGAAGGAAGGAAGGAAGGAAGGAAGGAAGGAAGGAATCACATCTCCATTAAGAACAAGAAGGAGCAGTGGAATGCATTCTCTGGAGTAAACCCAAGCTATATCAAATGTCCCCATAAACACCAGTGCAGTGCAAATACAGTGATGCCCAGTTAAGGCCTTCAGGAGTTTCTTTGTCAGGGACCCTTCAGCCCCTCAGTCCATGCTTTCATGGGGCAGGATGGGCGCTAGCAAAACTATCTCCTGTTCACAAAAATGTCCTTTCCTTTCTTTTGTTTTAGGGAGGAGTGTGTGTGTGTGTGTGTGTCTGTGTGTATGTGTGCATATATGTGTGTGCATGTGCGTGTGTGAGCTCACTGTCTCAGCTGGAGGATCAGCCAGCTCCAGGATCTATCTGAGTCTGACTGCCTTCCCCTTTCCCTTGTCCTGAGTTGGAGTTACAGAAACAGGACCAGCGCACCCCACCGGGGTTTTGCCTGAGTACTGGGGGTCACAGCTCAGGTCCTCATGCTTGTGTGGCAAGCACCTTACCAGCTGAGCCACCTCCCCAGCCTCTATTTATTTACTTTTGCGGATCCTAAATGACCTGGAACCTGCTGTGTAAACTGTGCTGCCCTCTCCCTTCTAAGTGCTGGGATGACTGGTGTGCTCCACTATACCCAGAAAGAGAAAAGAAGCATTTTCCCTTAACCAAATACTAACAAACACACCTTGAACACAGAGAGAAGCATTGTAGATATGCCAGAGACCAAGCTGAACCAAGTACTTGTCTCCTGAACTTGTATTTTAGTGAAGAGAACAAACACTAAATATACAAATAGGTAAATATATGATGTATATGATAATAGTGAACGAATGATAAATGCTACAGAAATTAAAATCAGGATCAGGAAACAAAGCAATAGCTGAGTAGTACACCAATGTGTAAATGTACCACATTTTCTGTATCTATTCCTCTGCTGAAGGACATCTGGGTTCCTTCCAGCTTCTGGCTATTATAAATAAGGCTGCTATGAACATAGTGAAGCATGTATCCTTGTTATATATTGGAGCATCTTTTGGGTATATGCCCAGGGGTGACATAGCTGGGTCCTCAACTATGCAGCTATTAAAAACAATGACTTAATGAAATTCTTAGGCAAATGGATGGAACTAGAAAATATCCTGAGTGAGGTAACCCAGTCACAAAAGAAAACACATGGTGGGCTTGAGAGATGGCTCAGTGGTTAAGAGCACTGACTGCTCTTCCAAGGGTCCTGAGTTCAAATCCCAGCAACCACATGGTGGCTCACAACCATCTGTAATGGGATCAGATGCCCTCTTCTGGTGTGTCTGAAGATAGCAACAGTGTACTTACATATAATAAATAAATAAATAAATAAATCCTTTAAAAAAAAAAAGAAAAGAAAAGAAAAGAAAAGAAAAGAAAAGAAAAGAAAAGAAAAGAAAAGAAAAGACATGGTGTGCACTCACTGATAAGTGGATATTAGCCCAAAAGCTTGGAATACCCAAGATACAATTCACAGACCACATGAAGCTCAAGAAGAAGGAAGATCAAAGTGTGGATGCTTTGGTCCTTCTTAGAAAGAGGGATAAAACACTCATGAGAGCAAATATGAAGACAAAGAGACTGAAGGAAAGGTCATCCAGAGACTGCCCCACCTGGGGATCCATCCCATAAACAGTCACCAAACCCAGACACTATTGTGGATGCTAAGAAGTGTTTGCGGACAGGAGCCTGATATAACTGTCTCCTGAGAGGCTCTGCCAGAGTCTGACAAATACAGAGGTGGATGACAACCATTGGACTGAGCACAGGGTCCCCAGTGGAGGAGTTAGAGAAAAACTAAAGGAGCTAAAGCTATTTGCAACCCCATAGGAAAAACAACAATATCAACCAGCCAGAACCCCTACCTCCAGAGCTCCCAGGGACTAAACCACCAACCAAAGAGGACGAAGGGACCTGTGGCTCCAGCTGCATATGTAACAGAGGATGGCCTTGTTGGGCATCAACGAGAGGAGAGACCCATAGTCCTGTGATGGTAAAATGGCCCAGTGTAGGGGAATGCCAGGGCAGTGAGGCAGTAGCGGGTGGGTGGGTGGGTGAACACTCTCATAGAAGCAGGGGAGGAGGGATGGGATAGTAGGATTCAGGGGTAGGGGGACTGGGAAAGGGAATAACATTTGAAATGTAAATAAAGAAAATATTCAATAAAAACAAAATGTTGGTGTGATCAAGAAAAGCCTCTAATACGAAGAAAGAACTCAACAGAGACCTCGTGAGAGTCCAGGGCCCTGAGAAATGCCTGCAAGGTCCCCACACCTGGAAGCTGCTGGGCCTATGTGGGTAGGAGGTAAAGAGGAAGTGATGACTAGGGTCTGGGTCACACACAGCCTGGTGCCTTCAGAAAGGCTTGGCTTTTATTCTAAGTGCAATGGGATGGGGTTCAAAGGATTTCTGTTGTTGTTTTTGTTGCTTTTGAGACAGTGTCTTGCTATGTATCCCTGGCTGTCCTGGCATTCACTATGCAGATCAGGCTGGGCTAAAACTGAGTTCTGGGACTAAACGTGTATAATCACCACACCACACACAGCATTAAAAAGTTTAAACCCGGGGCTGGTGAGATGGCTCAGTGGGTAAGAGCACCCGACTGCTCTTCCGAAGGTCCAGAGTTCAAATCCCAGCAACCACATGGTGGCTCACAACCATCCGTAATGAGATCTGACGCCCTCTTCTGGTGTGTCTGAAGACAGCTACAGTGTACTTACATATAATAATAAATAAATAAATCTTTAAAAAAAAAAAAAAGAAAAGAAAAAAAAAAGTTTAAACCCAGAATAATGATGATCTAACTTATGACAGTTTAGGGGTGTGTGTGTGTGTGTGTGTCAGTGTGTCACGTGTGTATGTGTGCCAGTGGAGAACTGAAGAGGGCATCAGATCCCCTGGAGACAGATTACAGGCTGTTGTGACCCCACTGACACGGGTCTTGGGACATGGATTGAACTGCCTGATGTGGTGGGTGCTGAGAACCAAACCTCGGCCCTGTACAGGAATAGAAGCACTCTTGACTCCTGGGCTGGCCAGTTGACATTGTTAAAGCACAACTTGTTTCTGCAGAAGATGCACAGTGGGGAACAGAAACAGGGAAATGAGCAGAGAGACTAACTTAGTCCAAGAAAAGAGATGGGGAAAGCTTAGAGTAGAACTGTAGCTAGCGCTGTGAATGGATATTTGTGTGTGTGTGTGTGTGTGTGTGTGTGTGTGTGTGTGTGTGTGCATCCATCCATCTGTCTGTCTGTCTCCTTAAAGATAGGCTATATATGTACACACATACATTTTGGAGAAGGCCAGAGTCAGAGATCAAAGCCAGAGTCTCATGTATCCTAGGGTAGTGCTCAACTGCTAAGCTATATCCCTATCCTTCCTCCTCCTCCTCTCCCTTCTCCTCCTTTTTAAATTTAGTTTAAAGCACAGCCACATAAAATAGGTGTAGAATTTCCTTGGTCCTCGTTCCAGAGGATTCTCTGAGGCAATTCTCTGAGTTCGAGACCAATCTGATCTCCATTTCAAGTTCTAGCCCAGCCCAAGTTACACAGTGAGACCTTGTCTCAAAAAACAAAATAGACTGCCAAGTGGTGGTGGTGGTGCACGCCTTTAAGGGGCAGAGACAGGGAGTGAGTTCTGGGACACCAAGGACTACACAGAGAAAGCCTGTCTTGGAAAAACAAACAAAACAACAAAACAAAACAAGCTCTTCCTAAATTGTCTACCCTAGCCTCTAGCATACTCCAGCCTGCCTTGCGATGGGATTGTAGACATCTGTCACCTCAACCAACTCCCAGGACCTTCTTTTGTTTTTAACTCCAGTACTAGGAAGCTGGAAATAAATGGTGGGTTTTAGCCTTGACTCCAAGGACAGGGAGGAAGATTCATTAATCCTCCCACCTCCAGTCAAACAGAGGGACAGAGACTAGGTGTCCCTTTCATCTATCTGCTCCTTTTATCTTTATCTGTAGGTTGACAGTGGCTGCTCTTTCTGTAGAGAAAGAGGCCAGTTTATTTGTTCTCTTGATTCTTAAAAAGAACTAAAAATGTTGAGAGCTCAAAGCTAAACTTTGAACTTCTGGATAAATAAATCATTGTTTTTGTCTCCTTTTATCTCTGCAAAGTTTTGGGGAAGATAAAAACTGTATTACAGAGCTGCCTCCAAGATGCTGTTGTTACACATTCATACCAGGAGCGAATCATTAGAAGCGACCAATGACTAACGCAAAGATCAGAAGCCAGGCTCCAAGGGGAGGGGAGGGCACCTGGAGGCACTTCGACCTTTTCGGGGATATTGGCTAAGGTGTAAGCCAAAACCTGTCCAGTCGAAATCAAACCAAACCACTATTCGATCCTTTCTATAGAAGGGGACAGACGATGCCGGTTAACTTCAACAGTGACCTTAGAATGGAGGGTGGAGGCCATGTTAGAGTTTTTGTTTTTGTTTTGTTTTGGTTTTTTGAGACAGGGTTTCTCTGTATAGCCCTGGCTGTCCTGGAACTCACTTTGTAGACCAAGCTGACCTCGAACTCAGAAATCTGCCTGCCTCTGCCTCCCAAGTGCTAGGATTAAAGGCATGAGCCACCACCTGCAGGCTATGTTAGAGTTCTTAAGATGGGAAGAAGGTTGCAGCATTTCATGGATACTTTTGTCTTTAACCTTGGTTGACTCCCATGTCGTCTGATTTTCTTTCCCTGTGCCCTGGCACTCAGAGCCTAATGTGGGCCTTGTTTAAGTGGCCCTCAAATCTCCCTCCAGGTCTAAACATTCCTACTTCTACCAATACCACCTAACTTGCCCCACACTCCCGAAAAGGTCCCTCAGATCTGGGCCAGAGCCCCTGTGACTCTGCGGCATCAGCCTTGAGGCCCAAGCCTTTGGAGCTTCTCCATGAGGGCACCACAGCTCCCCAAAGCATCTGCAGGACCGGGCGGGCTCAGAGACCTGAGGAATGGAGGAACCCCCAGCCAGTGGCATGTTCCTGGGGTTAGATACATTATTTATGACTCAGACGTCAGTGTGGCTCCCAGGCACCCAGGGAAATGGAAAGGCACTTGGGCCTGTGCTGATTAAACTAAATATTTAAACAGGAATGAGGAATTGAGGCAAAAACCATTTTTCTTCAAAAGGCAGACAGCACCACAAACTACTTCAAGGCGGAGGATCTAGTAAACACCATCAGATTGGAGGGGAAGGCTGGGGGCCCCTGGTCAAGGGCGCTTCAGAGCAGAACTGTGGGCTTGTCTCGGGCCGAGGTAAGGATTGGAAAATGACTGAGAATGAGATTGGGTGACAAAGCCAAGCTGAAGTTATGTCCCTGGCTGTGTTTTCCTTGCCCAGGGAACTCCATCTCCTTGTCTCAGAGATATTCTGAACTGGGCAGTGGTGGGGTACACCTGCAATCTCAGTCCTTGGGGAGCAGAGGCAAGTCAACTTTATGAGTTTTAGGCTAGTCAGAGTTACATAGCGAGAATCTATGTCATTGCCGTTGTTGTTGATGATGATAATAATAAAGTAATAAATAGAAAAAAGGAAAATGACAGTCTCAAGGATACCCTTGACTGTTGTTTTAGTTTTGTTTCATGTTTCTATAATAAAGTACCCTAGCAACTGCAACACGAAGGAGAAAGGGTTTTGTTTTTTTATTTTTATGTATGTATGTATATATTTATTTATTGGCTCATTAGTGCACATTATGGTTTATCATTGTGAGCAAGCCAAAATGGCAGGAACTGAAGCAGCTGGTCACATTACACCACAGTCGAGAGCAGACAAAAATGAATGCATGCGCACTGGCCAATGCTCAGCTCAATTGCTCCACTTTTACCCAGCTCAGAACACCCTTCCTAGGGAATGGTGCCACCCATAGTGGGTGAGTCTTCCCTACGTAGGGAATGGTGCCACCCATAGTGGGCAAGTATTTCCATCCCAATTAATGTAACCAACACAATCCTCCACAGACAGGCCCAAGGCCAACCTGATTTGACAGTCCCTCATGGAGTCTCTTCTCAAGTGATTCCACATTGTGTCAAGTAAACAATCAAAATCAACCATCATAGCTGCATAATGAGTTTGAGGCCAGCCTGGACTACATGTTCTACTGTTTTTGTCCATCTCCTACATAAAAGCCCTTCTGTTTTCAGAATCATGGGGTAATTGCCAACTGCTCACCAACCCTCTTGTCTTGATTCTCCTGATTCCACAGGACATACAAGCTGACCTCCAACCACTACACAGATACAGAGAGGGGCCCAAGGCAGAGCAGATTGAGCATAGAGTTAAGTCCCCCAATAAGAAAATCCAAGTTTCTCTAGACTTGAGGAAATACAAAATGTAAGGGAACTACAAGTAACAATGACCTACCATCTCTTTTCTCAGTTAAATAAATAAGAAGATAAATAAAAACACACTGGGTAGTGGTGGCTCACACTTTTAATCACAACACTTAGAAAGCAGAGGCAGGTATGTCTCTGTGAGTTCTAGGCCAGCCTCCGCTACAGAAAGAGAGTTCCAGGGGAGCCAGGGTTGCACAGAGAAACCTTGAAACCCTGTCTCAAACACAAAAACAAAACACAAAAACAAACAAAATCCCAAACCACTAATTTATGTGTTCTGTGTCTGTATATGTATGCCGGTTCCATGACACAGTATGACCATCAGAAGACAACCTGAGAGATATGTTCTTTCCTTCAGACACGTGGGTTCTAGGGATTAAACTCAGGTGGTTGCACTTTGCAAATATTTTACCACTGAATCATTTCAAGAACAGGCTTTGGGCTTTTGGTTTTGTTTTCACTGGTGTTGCTGTTGAAGTAAAGATCTTATATATCCAAGTTTGGCCTTGCGTTTCTTACCCTCCCACCTCCACCTCTTACATGCTCTGGGCTACAGGTCTGTGCCGACCCTTCTGACTAACCAGCTGTCATTTAACCTAGCTTTTTCCTGTTGCCTTTCCCCTCCCTGTGTGACCTCTCACTTATATCTCCACAGCAGTCACTGTCCCCAGCCCCCAAGGATGTGCTTTTTCTCAGTCCCTGCCTACACAGATGCCCTTTTCCTTCTTTCCCAGGAGGACAGCTGAGATGGGCTGACATTTTCCAAATTAACTTTTAGAAGAACTTAGGGGAATAACTGCAGAAAATGCAAGTGCGTAAGTTCAGCTCAGTGCAACATTCATGGAGAGTCTGATGTTTAGTGTCACACTCTGGATGGCAGTGATAAATGGAGCACAGTTCCAGGAGTGGGGGAGCCTGCCACCTAAGACAGCAGCAAGGGCGAGGGCCCGACTGCTGATAATCCAGGAAGATAAAGACCATCGCTACCCAGAGCAGTTAGCAGGTATGCTGTGTGTGTGTAGGGGTCGGCAGAAAGGGCCTTCTGAAGGTGACCTTCTGCACTGAGGTGGGTATTAATAGGAGAGGAAGACAGTAGGGTTTTCTTTATTCCATTTTGGTGTGTTTGGCTTTGACTGCATGTTTTTCCTAAGTTCTATGACAGGTTTTGTTTGATCATTTGGGCTTTGTATTTGGTTTTTGAGACAAGGTTTCACTGTGTAGCCCTGGTTGGCCTGGAATTCCCAGCAATCCTTCTACTCTTCTACTTCTGCTTCCTAGTGTAGGGATTATAGAAGTGCATCTCTTTTCCATAGCAGACAAGGGAGTTTTTTTTTTTTTTTTTGGTTTTTCGAGACAGGGTTTCTCTGTGTAGTCGTGGCTGTCCTGGAACTCACTCTGTAGCCCAGGCTGGCCTCGAACTCAGAAATCCGCCTGCCTCTGCCTCCCGAGTGCTGGGATTAAAGGCGTGCGCCACCACGCCCGGCTCGACAAGGGAGTTTTGACTTAATACCATGAGCATAGAAGAAACGGAAAAACCAACCTGACCAGATTTGTATCGAAGACATATGAAAGTAGACTTCCTCTTCCTCCTCCTCTTCCTTCTCCTCCTCCTCTTCCTCCTCCTCCTCTTCTTCTATCATCATCATCATCATCATCATTATTATTGGCATAAATGCCGAAGTGTATGCACTTGTGAAGGTCATAGAACCAACTATACAGACTTAGTTCTCTCCTTACATGGGTTCTAGGGACGAACTCAGGTTAGCACACTTGTGTAGCAAACACCTTTTCCTGCTGAGCCATCTTACTGACTTTAGTCTAAAAGACAGATAGCTGAAGCTAGTCTGTGTGGCCAAGCCTTGTTGTGTAGCCAAAGCAGACCTGGAATTCCTGACCCCCTACCTCCACCTCCCCAGTGCTGGACTGATAACACTGTGCTGGGGTCAAACCTGGAACCTCACACATGGTAATGTTGTTAGCTTCACAGGACCTGGAGTCACCTAAGTCACCTAGGAGATAAGCCTCCAGGCATGCCTGTGAGGAGTAAGTTAGGTCCAGAGCACCCTGTGAGTAGGTTCCCTGTTGGGGGAGGGGACACTAAAAGAGAGCAGCACAGATCCCTGGGGCTGGGACCGGAACTAAATCGAAGAGGGAAATCTAGCCGAGGAGGAAGACTCATTTTGTGGTGCCATGTGCCCAGCTGACTTGAATTTCCTGTAGTGACGAACCCCTTGCTCAGCTAAGGAGCTAACATAAACATCTTTCTTTTGAGTTGCTCTTGACAGGATATTTTATCACAGCAGCAACAACAACAAAAAAGAAACTAAAATATCCGCCGGGCGTGGTGGCGCACGCCTTTAATCCCAGCACTCGGGAGGCAGAGGCAGGCGGATTTCTGAGTTCGAGGCCAGCCTGGGCTATACAGAGAAACCCTGTCTCAAACACCCCCCGCCCCCCCCCCCAAAAAAAAAAAGAAAACAAGAGTCTTGTGACCTTGGTTTCTCCCAGAACACGGAGTTGTTTTTGGATTCTACTTTCTCGCCCCTCCTAGCTGTAGCAGACAGAAGCGGTAAACAGTTTGAGTTTTGTTTTTGAGACAAAGTCTCCTGCTGCTCAGGTTGGCCTTGCACTTGGCTTGTAGCTATGAATGACTTTGAACTTGTTGATCCTTTTGATTTTACATCCCATAGTGGGGTTCTAGGTTTGCTCTTCCACACCTAGCTTTTATCCAGGCTGTCAATCAAACTCAACCCTCTACCACTGAGCTATATCCCCAGCCTCCCAGGACTTAACTTTCAAGTCAACAGAAGGCAGGGAGGAGTTGCACCTCAGTAGTAGAGCTCACCTGGCGCGCGCGCGCGCGTACACACACACACACACACACACACACACAGCATCTCCTGCACCACAGGCAAAGACAAACAGCAGAAAGACTCCTGCGGAGGCCACAGTGCAGTTCAGCAGAAGGACAACTGCCTAATGTGCAAACCACAGGTCCAATCCTTAGCACTCAAAATACAATTTAATTTAATTTTAAAATATGTCAAGACAAGCATGCCTTTAATCCCAGCACGCTGGAGGCAGCGGCCATTGGATCTTGTGAATTTAAGGTTAGCCTGGTCTACATATCAAATTCCAGGCTAGCCAGAGTTACATTGTAAAAACCTGGGGGTTTTGTTGTTGTTGTTTTGTTGGTGCTGTTGGTGGTGGTGGTTGTTTGTTGTTGTTGTTTGTTTGTTTTTTGTTTTTCGAGACAGGGTTTCTCTGTGTAGCCCTGGCTGACCTGGAACTCACTCTGTAGACCAGGCTAGCCTCCAACTCAGAAATCTGCCTGCCTCTGCCTCCCAAGTGCTGGGTTTAAAGACGTGCACCACCACTGCCCAGGCTGGTGCTGTTGTTTTGAAGGGAAAAAAAAGAAAGATTGATTCCAGAAAACCAAGGAAAACTAGACCTCATGGCCTAAGTTCCATTTTCCCTTTTGGGGGAACCCATTTATAAGGAGGATGGCATTATTGCCTTCAAAAAGAAGAAATCCCAGCTGTCAGGGTTGGAGAGATGGCTCAGACCTGGGTTCCCAGAACCCACAAGGTGACTCACAGCCCTCTATAACTCCAACTCCAGGGGACCTTGATGCCTCTGTACTCATAGGCACACACCATCTCCCTAACATATACATGACTTAAAATGAAATAAATCTTAAAAAAAAAAAATTATAGTTCTATGAGTTCTAAAAGATGCGGTTACCAGACCCGATAAATATATAATGTGATAATGTGACTGTGATTATCTGTGGTTGCTTCATTTATTTTATTTGGGGTATGTGTGTGTGTGTGTGTGTGTGAGAGAGAGAGAGAGAGAGAGAGGTGTGGGTGCCCACTGAGGTTTGAAGAGGGTGCTGGGTCCCAAGGAGCTGGAATTGCAGGCAGTTTTGAGCTATCTAAATGGGTGCTGGGAACCAAACTCAGGTTCCCCAGAAAAGCACTGTGCTTTTAGCCACTGAGCCATCCTTCAAAGGCCCTGTTCGTTTGAACACTACTGTTGACTGAACTCAGGATTTCTAGTCTGCTAAACAAATGCAAACCCCCTCCCCCACCCCTCTTTCTTTCTTTCTTTCTTTCTTTTCTTTCTTTCTCTCTCTCTCTCTCTCTCTCTCTCTCTCTTTCTTTCTTTCTTTCTTTCTTTCTTTCTTTCTTTCTTTCTTTCTTTCTCTGTCTCTGAGCCATATCTGTAAGGCATCTTTTTTTTTTTTTTTTTTGGTTTTTCGAGATAGGGTTTCTCTGTATAGCCCTGGCTGTCCTGGAACTCACTTTGTAGACCAGGCTGGCCTGGAACTCAGAAACCCGCCTGCCTCCACCTCCCGAGTGCTGGAATTAAAGGCATGTGCCACCACGCCCGGCTAAGGCATCTTTTTTTTTTTTTTAATTTATTATATGTAAGTACACTGTAGCTGTCTTCAAATATACCAGAAGAGGTCATCAGATCTCAATATGGATGGTTGTGAGCCACCATGTGGATGGTTGTGAGCCACCATGTGCTTGCTGGGATTTGAACTCAGGACCTTCAGAAGAGCAGTTAGTGCTCTTGACCACTGAGCCATCTCTCCAGTCCCTGGCATCATTTTTTAATTTAATTTCTTTAAAACTTATTCACTTTACATATTGCTTCCTCCCCCCCCCCCCAAGATATAGGCATCTTTTCCATTTTATTTTGAGACCCAGTCTCCCAAAGTTGCCCAGGTTAGCATGAAGGTATTCTGGAATCCAATCCACTTACCTCATCCGCTCAACAGCTGGGCTTACAGACCGACACTATCAGATCTGGATCTGGAAGTAGAAACTTTAAGGGTTCCTTAGAAAGCCAGTTGTGTTGGATGGTGCTTTGCTGGGGCAAACACGTGAAGGAACGTTTTGTTAAAGTGGACACAGGTGAAAGACTAAGGCAGACTCATGAAGGAACATTTAGCTGAAGCGGATACGAGAGAGAGAGGATGTTCTGCTAAAGCAAACAGGAGAAAGGACACGTGATGAAGGATTCTTTCCTAACAACACCCATGTACTGGTCCACGTATGGTCCATGTATGCATGTCCATGGCATCATTGAACTGCATTTGTCAGGACTACAAAGAGAGAAACACACCAAAAAACTTCTGCCGGTTTGTTGCAGTTTCTTGCTGCTTCTGTGGACTCAGGCTGGTTGGCAGAGTGATGTCTGCTGAGACAGACACATGTGCTGAGGCAAGGCAAGTGCTTCTGTGGACTCAGGCTGGTTGGCAGAGTGATGTCCGCTGAGACAGACACATGTGCTGAGGCAAGGCAAGTGCTGAGACAAGACCTGTGGAGGACACCTGGTGTTTGGAGGGTATAAATAGGACTCAACAGACAGACAGTGATGGAGGCAGGGCTAGGCTTGCTTATAGAGCTAGCTGTGCAGTGCTTGTTGGTCTCCAGTCTTTGCTGATCTTCGCTTTCCTGAGAGAGGCACAGCTGAGAACTTCTTCTGCTGCCCCTCCTGGTCCTTCCTGCTGACTCATGCTGAGGTCTGGCTGTTTCTGCTAGGCAGTGCCACCACTGCTGATTCCTGTTTGCTATGCCAGCTCTACTGAACTGGACTGCTGGTGAAGTGTTTTTGAATGTATTGAGGTACAGCTGCTGGCCAGTGAACTGAACTGCCAAGTTCCAGACAACACAGACAGTAGTTGCTCCAAGGAACCTTTCTAAGCAGGTTCTCAGGCCCGCTTCCTGTATCCTTTCTTTCCCTCGACCTCTGGTGGGGGATGGGCTAAAAGGGAAGTTTAAAGTGTTTAAGAACCATTCTTAAAAATAGGTTTAGAAAAAAATTAAAGTTACAAGTTCCTACACAATTCTTGTCAAGAAGAGAAGAGATGAATATTTGTGGGCTCCTAATAGATTTAGTTACTTAACTTATAGGTACAGCACTTGAGAAAGTAGTTATTCAAGCCTGGAAGACAACCAGAGGGTAAGAATTGGTAGATTTATCTTTCTTTTGCTGGGAAGTAGAGGGTTGTTTTGCTGTTAGTGATGGTGTGTATGTTTTGGTTTGGTTTGGTTTGGTTTGGGGGTTTTTTGTTTGTTTGTTTGTTTGTTTTTGTTTTTTCAAGACAGGGTTTCTCTGTATAGCCCTGGTTGTCCTGGAACTCACTTTGTAGACCAGCCTGGCCTCAAACTCAGAAATCCACCTGCCTCTGCCTCCTGAATACTGGGATTAAAGGTATGCGCCGCCACGCCCAGCTTTGTTTTGTTTTTTACCATCTTATTTACTTTTGAGGCCAGGCTGGCCTCAAACTCACAGAGATCCACTTACCTCTGCCTGCTAAGTGCCAGGACCAAAGGCAGTCACACCTAACTTCCTCCATTTTTTTTCTTCATCAAAACAGTTTGCACTCCTCTTAACCCTCTGAAGAATTAGCTGAGAAACAAACCTATGGATCAGTACCTATTGTTCACTGGACAAGGAGTGCTAGGCCATCAACAGAAAACTGTGTGTTTGTTGCTGCAAATTAAATGCAAGGGCTGAGGCGAGGGCGGCAGGCACTGTACCTCTGAGCTACAACCCACAGCTGATTAATATGCCGCTCAGGCTGGCCTGGAACTCAGAGCAGTCTGTAGAGACACAAGGCCAAATATCAAAGCAAAATCTCATATTTTAACAATCAGGCCACAAACCAGGTGCGATGGTGTGCACACATCATCCCAGCACTTGGGAGTTCTAGAGACAGGAGGGTCACAGGTTCAAAGCGATTCTTAACTACATAGGAAGTTTGGCACCAGGTGGGGGTAGGGCGTTTGGGAGTTTTTGTTTTTTGTTTTGCTCTTTTTTGTTTTGTTTTTTTGAAACAAGCCTTCATGTAAGGCAAGCTGGCCTTGAGTAGCCAACGATAAACCACGGATCTTTGTGTTTCCATACAGCAAGGATGCATTGGGCTACAGGAGAACCTGTCTTTTTAAAAAAATAAATAAATAGCTCAGCAGTGGTGGTGCATGCCTTTAATTCCAGCACTTGGGAGGCAGAGACAGGTGGATTTCTGAGTTCGAAGCCAGCCTGGACTACAGAGTGAGTTCCAGGACAGCCAGGGCTACACAGAGAAACCTTGTCTCGAAAAACCAACCAAATAAATAAATAAATAAATAAATAAATGCAATATAATACAATTTTAAAAAAAAGTGGAGGGAGGGGGGCTGGAGAGATGGCTCAGAGGTTAAGAGCACTGACTGCTCTTCCAGAGGTCCCAAGTTCAATTCCCAGCAACCACATGGTAGCTCACAACCATCTGTAATGGGATCCAATGTGTCTGAAGAGTGAACAACAGTGTATTGTGTATTCACATACATAAAATAAATAAATAAATCTTTTTAAAAAAACCACCACCACCACCAAAAGAATAAACAAACAAAAACCCAATGTCTTAGGTTTCTATTCCTGCACAAACATCATGACCAAGAAGCAAGGTGGGGAGGAAAGGGTTTATTCAGCTTACACTTCCATACTGCTGCTCATCAGCAAAGGAAGTCAGGACTGGAGCTCAAGCAGGGCAGAAAGCAGGAGCTGATGCAGAGGCCATGGAGGGATGTTCTTTACTGGCTTGTCTCCCCTGGCTTGTTCAGTCTGCTTTTTTTTTTTTTTTTTTTTTTTTTTGTGGTTTTTCGAGACAGGGTTTCTCTGTGTAGCTCTGGCTGTCCTGAAACTCACTTTGTAGACCAGGCTGGCCTCGAACTCAGAAATCCGCCTGCCTCTGCCTCCCGAGTGCTGGGATTAAAGGTGTGCGCCACCACGCCCGGCTTCAGTCTGCTTTCTTATAGAAAGAACCCAAGACTATCAGCCCAGGGATGGCACCACCCACAAGGGGCCCTCCCTCCTTGATCACTAATTGAGAAAAAATGCCTTACAGCTGGATCTCATGGAGGCATTTCCTCAAGGGAGGCTCCTTTCTCTGTGATAGCTCTAGCTTGTGTCAAGTTGATACACAAAACCAGCCAGTATACCCAATATGACATGATCATTTGGAGCCTTGGTGATCCGTGATATCTTACATAGACATCTTGACTTTAACCCTTAACGGTTCATAGAGCTTTCCACAGATGGTCAGTTTCATAGCGATAATTTACTCTGTAAGATTTAACACCCAGCCGATAATGAGATGTCTACCCACAAATGGGTGGACCCCACAGAGGAGGCTCTGGAGCTAAGACGAAGTAATTTCCCCTCAACTGCTATAGAAGAACTTTGCTCTCTGGGAGCTCGCCCGCCGCCCTTTTCCTTCCCTCCTGTTCTCCTCTCTTCCCTTCCATATTGTACTTGGAACTGAACCCAGGACTTCCTACATGGTGTGTAAATGGTCTACCGCTCTTTTTATATTTAAAAACTATTTTTATGTGCATGGTGTTTTACCGGTACATATGTATGTATGTATGTATGTATGTGCACTATATGTATGCCTGGTGCCTGCAGGGGGTCAGAAGAGGGCACTGGATCCCTAGAAATGAGTCAGGGTTAGTAATGAGCCACCGTGTGTCTGCTGGAGAACAGAACCCCACTAAATACTCTTAACTCCAGCCATCTCTCCAAGTCCTCCTCTTGCCCCTTGTAACTTGAAGAGTCGGCAGTTTACTAAGCTGTCAAGGCTGGCCTTGAACTCATTCTGTAGCCCAAGGCTGGCCTACCTAGGATCCACATATCTCAAACAACTGAGTAACTGAGTAGGCCTCAGTTACAAGGATGGGCTGTCTGCTGCTTTCATGCAGGGTATTTTAGTAAATGATGTTTGTCTATTTGTGCTCTTGAAAATTTTCTTTTATAGTGTGCCCAAAAGGCCTTCCATACCCACCCTGTCTACAGGGTATACAGGGTCTCCCCTACTTTAACCTTTGAAGTGTGGGATACCACAAATGTAAGCCACCATGCCTAACTTGAAATTCTGGAGGGGGTCCAGTACTAGGAATTGAACCTGGTGCCCTGATCAAGTGCCCTTATCATTTAGGTCTACATCCCTAGCTCATTTTGTTGTTGCTGTTTTTAAACTTATTTATTCTTTTTTGTTTCAAGACAGAGTCACACTGAATTGCCCAGGCTAGCCTTGAACTTGTTCTGTAGCCGAGGTAGGCACAGACCTTATAATTCCTTGCCTTAGCTCTCTGATGAGCCAGGGTTTCAGGCCTGCCATGTTCATGCTGGGAAAAGGTCTAATGTTGCTCAGACAGGCCTAAAACTTGTTCTAAAACCAACCTCACAGACCTGCACCTTAAACTTCTGCTCCTCTCTCTACTTTCAGTACTGGGGTTACAGGTGTGTGGCACCACGCCCAGCTGCTCTGCTGAGGGTCACACCCAGGGCTCCTGCATGCTTGGGAGGCATTAGCCAGGTGACTACATCTCCCTCCACAAATTACTGCATGTATATTGTTTGTTTGTTGGTTTGTTTGTTTTTTGAGACAGGGTTTTTCTGTGTAGCCCTGGCTGTCCTGGAACTCACTCTGTAGACCAGGCTGGCCTCGAACTCAGAAGTCTGCCTGCCTCTGCCTCCCAAGTACTGGGACTAAAGGCATGATCCACCACTGCCCAGCTATTTTGTTTTGTTTTATTGACACAGGTTCTCATTATGTATCGCTCACTGTCTTGGGACTCACTCTGTAGAGTAGGCTGGCTTCGAACTCACAGAGATCTGCTTGCCTTTGCCTCCCAAGTGGCAGGCTGAAAGTCATACACTATGCCCAGCTCCAGAAATCATTCATTCATTCATTCATTCACTCATTCCTTATTTTAGTATTTAAGAAGGGATATAGTATTTATTTATTTATTTTTAGTATTTATGAGAGGGTATAGTTCTATTTATTCATTCATTCATTTTAGTATTTAAAGGGGAATATAGCTCCGCTTATTTGTTTATTTATTTATTTACTTACTTATTTATTTACTTATTTATCTTAGCATTTAGCTGTTTAGGAGGGGATACAGTTCCCTGAAACTGGAGTTACAGGAGGTTTGCTGGGACTTGAACTCTGATCCTCTGCAAGAGGAGCAAGTGCTCTTTCTTTGTTGGGTTTGTTTGCTTTTGTTTGTTTTTTGTTTTTATGTATATGAGCACACTGTAGCTGTCTTCAGACATCCCAGAAGAGGACATCAGATCCCATTACAGATGGTTGTGAGCCACCATGTGGGTGTTGGGAATTGAACTCAGGACCTCCAGAAGAGCAGTCAGTGCTCTTAACTGCTGAGCCATCTCTCCAGCCCCCCCCCGAAATTTCTAATAAATCATAACATGTTATACTTTCATCAAAATAATTTGTTTTATGTATTATTTTTGGATATTTGAGATGGTTTCACTGCGCACCTGAGAAATCACTATGCTGTGGCCTCGAACTCACAGAGATCAACCTGCTTCTGCCTGGACTAAAGGTGTGTGCCACCATACCCAGCAGAAATCCTTTTTGCTTAATTAGGGGAACTTAACTAGCAAAGACATGACTATAAAATGAGCAGTTTTATAAAATGAGAGTTTGTTGGGCCAGGGTTGTCACATCTCTCAGGCGCCTGCATCTTCATTTCCTTATACAGCGCTGTCTCCACTGGAGCCAAGAAGTCTGTGGGCCAGAGAGCAGACAGGAAGGATGCTGAGGGAGGCAGGACAGACTTCTCTCTCCTCATGAGATTTCTTTTTTTTTTTTTTTTTTTTTTTTTTTTTTTGGTTTTTCGAGACAGGGTTTCTCTTTATAGCTCTGGCTGTCCTGGAGCTCACTTTGTAGACCAGGCTGGCCTCGAACTCAGAAATCCGCCTGCCTCTGCCTCCCGAGTGCTGGGATTAAAGGCGTGCGCCACCACGCCCGGCTGAGATTTCTTTTTTTAAAGATGCGAAGATAGTTTACATAAACAATAGCTAAGAGGCCAGGCCACTAAAGCCTGTGAATACCAGCCTGAAAGGAGATTTACTGCAGGAGACAAGAGGGAGCCACCGCAGGATTTCAAGCAAGAGAGGGGCAAGCATTTCAGAAACACCTACAGAAGGGGCAGGAAGGACAGCTGAGAGAGGAAAAGCAAGACAGATAGAGTCTGCTTCTATTTGAGCTTTTACTTTTTTAATTAGAAAAATTTATTGCCATCAACCTATGTGTGTATATGAATGTACATGTGTATATGAGCATATGTGCATATATATTTATTTGCATGTGTGTACCTGTATATGTATGTGTACATATATATGTTTATGTGCGTGTGCCTGTACATATGTGTGTGAATGTGTGTTATATGTGTGTATCTGTATAGCTGTGTGGATGTGTGTGCATGAGACTGTATGTGTGTATGTGGGCATGGGCATGTATGGGTGTGTATGTGTACATATGTGTGTTTGAGTGTGTATGTATATATATATATGTATGTATGTATGTATATATATGTATATATATGGGTATGTATGTGTGTGTTTGTGTGTGTATGTGTATATGTGTCTGTATAGGTGTATGTATGTGGATGTATATATGTGGATGTGTGTATATGTGTGCATGTATGTGTATGTGGTTGTGTGATGTGTGAGGGTGCTTATTCCATAGCTTTTAGGAGGAGTTCTTTCCTCCCACTGTGGAGTTGAACTCAAGTCACTAGGTCTGTGCAGCAAGCCCTTTTCTCAGAGGAAATTTTTCTCATTTTTTGTTTTTTGTTTGTTTGTTTGTTTGTTTTGGGGTTTTTGTTTTGCTTTTTCTTTTTTCTTTTTTTTTTTTTTTTTTTTTTTTTTTTTTTGGTTTTCCGAGACAGGGTTTCTCTGTGTAGCCCTGGCTGTCCTGGAACTCACTCTGTAGACCAGGCTGGCCTCCAACTCAGAAATCTGCCTGCCTCTGCCTCCCAAGTGCTGGGATTAAAGGCCTGCGCCACCATGTCTGGCTTGGAGTTTCTTCTTGTTGTAGGAATAGAGTCTCAGTCTATAGTCTAGGCTGACTTTGGAGTCACTATGTAGTTCAAGGGCTGGCCCTAGAACCCATGACAATCCTCCTGCCTCAGCCTCCTAAATGTTGAGGTTTACAGCTCTGTGTTACCATGCCCAGCTCTAAGTCCAATTTTAAAGAATTTTTTGAAATATATTTTCTAGAATCAGGCATAGTGATTCCTCCTCATCGCCATAACAAGTTCCAAGGCTACATAGTGAAACTGTGTCTCAAAAAACCATATATGTATATGTGACTTAACTGGGCCCTATGATTGTTCTGCTTTTAATTTTTTTGAGGAACCCTCAAATTGATTTTTATAACTGTGCATTGATTTGCACTTTCAACAGCATGAACAAGGAAGTGTTCCTCTTTCCCATCTCCTTTGGTATCAGACTTCTCCCCCACAAACCCCCAGCCTCCTTCAACGAGCTTTGCAGACCAGGCTAGCCTTGAAATTTCAGAGCTATGCCTGCCTCTGCCTCCAGAGTGCTGGAATCCAAGGAGTGTGACTTTGGTTGCTTTCTTTATGAGGACGATTCTGACTTGGTGAGACGGAATCATAAAGTAGCTTTAATTTGCATTTCCCTGCTACTAAGTGAAGTGAACACATTTAAAAATAGTTTTGTGGCAATTTGTGTTTCTTTTGAAAAGTATTCACGGCTGGTGAGAGATGGCTCAGAGGTTAAGAGCACTGACTGTTCTTCTGAAGGTCCTGAGTTCAAATCCCAGCAACCACACGGTGGCTCACAGCCATCCCTAATGAGATCTGATGCCCTCTTCTGGGGTGTCTGAAGACAGCTATAGTGTACTTAAATTAAATAAATAAATAAACCTTTATTAAAGAAAAAAGTAAAAAGTATTCATTTCATTAGCCTCCCCACCTGACACGGAGTGAGTCAAGACTTTCTCCCCTCCTGTCGGCTGTTTGCTTTGCTGAGTGTTTTTGTTGTTGTTGTTGTTGTTGTTGCCTATTTAATGTCATGGCATCGTCTCATCTGTTGACTCTTTGGTTAGTCCCTGTGCTCTTGATATTCTCTTCAGAAAGTTCTTGCCTACCCCAATGTCTTAAGAGTATTCCTTGTGAGGGCCGGGCGTGGTGGCGCACGCCTTTAATCCCAGCACTCGGGAGGCAGAGGCAGGCGGATTTCTGAGTTCGAGGCCAGCCTGGTCTACAAAGTGAGTGCCAGGACAGCCAGGGCTACACAGAGAAACCCTGTCTCGAAAAACCAAAAAAAAAAAAAAAAAAAAAGAGTATTCCTTGTGGTTTCATCTAGGAGTTTTAGCATTTCAGGTTTTAAATTAAGGTCTTTGACTCATTTCAAATTGAATTGATTTTTTGTGCAAAGAGAAAAATATGAATCTAATTTCACTCTTGTGCAGGTGGATATTCAGTGTTGCCAGAACCATTTGTTTCAAAAGCTGTCATTTTCTGCTGCATGCTTTTGCCTCCTTTGTCAAAAATTGGGTGGCCGCACTTAACTGGTTTATTTCCAGGTCTTTCTGGTCCCACTGGTGTACCTGTGTGTTTCTAATTCCAGAACCACATTTCTTTATCTCTATAGATTTGCAGTATAATTTGAAGTGGAATATTGTGATCCCTCCAATTGTGTTTTTATTCCTTAACATAGCTTTGGCTAGCTGGCGGGTAGTCTTGCACACCTTTAGTCCCAGCACCCAGGAGGCAGAGGCAGGTAGATCTCTGTGAGTTTGCCGCCAGCCTGGTCTACAGAGTGAATTCCAGAACAGCTAGAGCTACCCTGAGAAACCCTGTCTTGAAGACAAAGCAAACAAAGATTGCTTTGACTAGTCATGGTTTTTGTGGTTGTCGAGGTGTGGGAGTCACTGCACAAACCGCCAATCTCATTCAAACAAGGCTGGTCTGTTGAATGCATACCCAAGATTGATTAATCAGGGACGTAAAAGCAGACCTGAAAGCTAAAGTGCAACCCAAAGCTATAATCGTACACAGCCTTTAAGCCCAGAATCCACAAATATCTGTGTCAAGTTATCTCACCAGTCAGGATTTAGGAATAGGGGACTTCCTTAGGGACATGTCTCTGCTGTTCATTTACCCTGTCCCCGTTGTTTAGGTGTTCAACTGTGGCGGAGTGATTTGACTTGCCTTGTTGAACATTCATATCCTAACTTGCCAACCAGGATGTTAGTTACTCATGTACATGTCTCTTTCTGCCAAGCAGGATGACAATTCCCAGGGAAATCTTGGGAACTTAAACTTTACTTGACCCCTACTCAATATGGAAGTCCTATTCTAAATGGCTTCTTATATTGGTGCAGGTGTCTCTCTTATAGTGGGGCCCATCCTAGAGGCAGCTTAGAAAGGCAAAGACCATAAAAAGTTCATACACGGGGGGGGGGGGGCAGGGGGTACGGGGCGGGGGGGCCAGGAAGTGCTGCCACACAGTTGGTTCGGGTTCAAGCTTATTGTAGTTAACTGTAGAAAGCAGCTCTAACTGATCTCTCTTGTGACTGGTTAACACCAAAGCACAGAGCATGAGAGAATATGCAGTCAACCCAGGCATGAGAAAGTTTCCTAGTAACAGCATAAAATGGCTGGCTAGACAGGCAGCAGTTCCTCAGGCCTTAACAGTGGTTCCATATGAACAACAGGATTGTTTTCTCTAGATCTGTGAAAATGAAAAAGTAAAACGTAAAAACAAAATTCTAGGCCTTTAGGCCCTGGCTTGGGAATGTGGCCTTTGTGACTCAATGCTCCAAGGTATGCTAATCATAAAACGTCTTTCAAAACACGTTATCAACATTGATGGATATTGCACTAGGTATGTGATAGGTTAATTTTTGCAGTAGAGCCAATGTTAATTCTGCCATTCCAAGAGCATGGAAGGATTTGCTGTTGTCGTGTGTTTGTTTGTTTCTTTTAAGATTTGTTTATTTATTATATGTGAGTACACTGTAGCTGTCTTCAGACACTCCTGAAGAGGGAGTCAGATCTCATTACAGATGGTTCTGAGCCACCATGTGGTTGCTGGGATTTGAATTCAGGACCTTCGGAATAGCAGTCAGTGCTCTTAACAACTGAGCCATCTCTCCAGCCCCCTGTCTTGTGTTTTTGACTTCCATTTTCAATGTCTTGACACTTGGGGTGAGGGTTTTTTTTTTTTTTTTTTTCTTTTGAGACAAGAGTTTCTCTTATTACATAGCTGTGATTGTCTTGCAACTTTCCATGTAGATCAAGCTAGCCTCAAGCTCACAGGAATCTGTCTGCCTGTGCCTCTTGAGGTTAAAGATATGCCCAACTTCTCAGGATGCTTTTATTTGGCCCTCCTGAGGTGTGTTCCTAGGTACTTCTGTTTTTGTTTTGAGACAGGGCTTCTCTCTGTAACCTGGCTGTCCAGGAACTCCCTCTGTAGTTTCAGACCTGAGACAGGGGGCTGAGCTGCATATTTTGCATACCAAAGCAGCCTTGGCCTCCAGGTTCTCCCAGCATCCCTTTGTCCCTACCTGACATACCCTGCCCCCAATCCTGACCTTTCCTCTAGAGGCCTTTCCCTATAGAATCCAGACATTTTTTGTCTCTTTTTTGTTTTGTTTTGTTTGTTTGTTTGTTTGTTTTTCGAGACAGGGTTTCTCTGTATAGCCTTGGTTGTCCTGGAACTCATTCTGTAGACCAGGCTGGGCTCGAACTCAGAAATCTGCCTGCCTCTGCTGGGATTAAAGGCGTGTGCCACCACGCCCAGCTTCATTTTTGTCTCTTGTCCTTTCTGTCTTGGTTCTTCTCCCCTTTTCCCTTCTCTGTCTACAGATGCTTTCTCTCTTTCGCTTCCCCCTCTCCTACGTCTCTCTTCCCATGGCAACATTCTTGGCCTTGGTCCTTAGAGCCAATGAATTTACCTGACCAAGAATAGTTTCCCAGTAAACCCGCTTTTATATACTCTAACTTTTCATGTACACTAATCTGACCTCTAACTCACAGAGATATGCCAGCCTCTGCCCTCAAAAGTGTTGGGACGAAAGACATATGCCATCACCACCCAGCTTTTTAAATTTTGTTTAAGATTTATTTATTTATCATTGTATAAGAACACTGTAGCTGTCTTCAGACCCACCAGAAAAGGGTATCAGATCCCGTTACAGATGGTTGTGAGCCACCATGGGGTTGCTGGGAATTGAACTCAGAACCTCTGGAAGAGCAGTCAGTGAGTGCTTTTAACCATTGAGCCATCTCTCCAGCATATTTTTTTTTTAAAGCTATTACTAGTTGTGTCTGGCCAGTAGATCACAACCTGGGTTCTAGCCTGGAAAGGCATTTTGGAAACCTGGAAGAGAAGAGGGGCTGGGCTGCGAGAGATAAGGAAGGAACCAAGATAAAAGTCTCTGCTCAAGGTTCAATTTTTACTATTCCGGCACTCAGTTATAAAGGAAAGGGGAGGGGCCCAATTCCGGCCAAATAATCTTGGGGTCCAGTAGCAGGGTGATCACGTGATGGCTTCGGAACAGCAAAGCGGCAGGCTCCAGCAGTGGGCATGGCAGAACGATTGAGCAGGAAGCTCCATCCAGGTGTAAACAGTGGAACCATTAAGGCTGGGGGAAGGGAGGCTACAATTACTAATGGGATATTTTTCCACATTTTTTTTCTCTAAGAATTTTGTAGGGTATCCACTAGAGAAGATTACTCAGACACGGGTTTAAACCCATTAAAAGTCTTTATTAGGGCTGGAGAGATGGCTCAGAGGGTAAGAGCACTGACTGTTCTTCCAAAGATCTTGAGTTCAAATCCCAAAACCACATGGTGGCTCACAACCACCTGTAATGTGAGATCTGACATTCTCTTCTGGTATGTCTGAAGACAGCTACAGTGTACTTATGTATAATAATAAATAAACCTTAAAAAATAAAAAAATAAAAAATAAATAAAAGTCTTTATTAGATGGCTAGCGCAAAAGTACATCCTAGGTTGGTACATCTCAATTAACAAGAACAGTTAGCAAGAAACAGAGCTACAAAAGCCAAAAAGTAAGACTTTAGAGATTTAAGGATTTGCAGACTTTCTAAGGACCATTGATTTTGATGATTTTTTGGGGGGTGGGGTGGGGAGAAAGCTGGGGGTACTGTGTGTGTGTTGAGTTTTAAGACTTGAATGATACATTCAACGTGGTGTTAATTGTGCTAAGTTTTGGGGCCTTCTGAGATCGGGGCCTGATACAAGAGTGCATTATTATTATTATTATTATTATTTTGTTTGTTTGTTTGTTTCAAGACAGAGTTTCTCTGTATAGCCCTGGCTGTCCTGGAACTCACTCTGTAGACCAGGCTGGCCTCGAACTCAGAGATCTGCCTGCCTCTGCCTCCCGAGTGCTGGGATCAAAGGCGTGCGCCACCACTGCCAGGCACTATGTTTATTAAATCTAATATTTCTCTGCTATATTCTATTGGGTCTTTTAAGTATAGACTCTTACTTCATCTGCAAATAAAAATAGTTTCACTTCTTCCTTCTCTACTTGTATACTTTTTATGTCTCTCTCTTGTCAAATTGTTGAAGCTAAGACTTTAAGAACTATATTAGATAAGAAAGGAGAGAGCCAGGCGTGGTGGTGCACACCTTTAATCCCAGCACTCAGGAGGCAGAGGCAGGTGGATTTCTGTGTTCGAGGCCAGCCTGGTCTACAAAGTGAGTTCCAGGACAGCCAGGGATATACAGAGAAACCCTGTCTCGAAAAACAAAAACAGAAAACAAAACAAACAAAAAAGGAGAGAGAGGGCATCCTGGTGTCTTTCCTAATTGTAGAGGAAATGGTCAAGTTGCCTTGTTCCACTTGGAATGAATTATACTGGCTGTGGGTTTGATGGTATAGCCGTTGACTGTTCCTAACGTTTTTCTGGGACTTGGATCATGAAGGCATGCTGACCTGCCCAATGCTTTGAGCATTACTCTGGATGAGTGTGCGTTTTCTGTCCATTAGGTTGTTTTTTTTTTTTTTTAAAGAATTATTTATTTTATGTATGTGAGTACACTATAGCTGTCTTCACACACACAAGAAGAGGGCATCAGATTCCATTACAGATGGTTGTGAGCCACCTTGTGGTTGCCGGGATTTGAACTCAGGACCTTCGCAAGAGCAGTCAGTGCTCTTAACCGCTGAGCCATCTCTCCAGCCCCCATTAGGTTGTTTATTTGGTCCTTCACATTAACTGATTCATGTATGTTGAAGCAACCTTGCATCTCCACAGTGAAACCCGCTTTCCCATGACGTATGATCTTCGTTCCTGGATTCAGTTTGGAAGTATTTTGTTGACAGATTTTGTGTCTATGTTCATCAAAGCCATTGACCTGCAGTTTTCTTTTTGCAGTGGTCGCCTGGCTTTGGTATCAGGAAAATACCGGCTTTATAGGGTGAATTTAGTACTGTTCCTTCTTTTCTATTTTGTGGGGCAAGTTAAAAAGAATTGATATTAAATCTTCCTTGAAAGTTCGGTAGAATTCAGCGGTGAATCTGTCAGGACCTGAGGGGAGAATTTTGATTTCAACTTCAATCCCCTGGCTTGTAATGGATCTGTTAAAGTTATTTATGTCTTCCTAGCTTTAATCTCAGGAGGTCGCATGCATCTTCTAGGTTTTACAGCTTTTTGGAAAATAAGTTTTTTTTTTTTTTTTTTTTTTTTTTGGTTTTTCGAGACAGGGTTTCTCTGTGTAGCCCTGGCTGTCCTGGAACTCACTTTGTAGACCAGGCTGGCCTCGAACTCAGAAATCCGCCTGCCTCTGCCTCCCGAGTGCTGGGATTAAAGGCGTGCGCCACCACGCCCGGCTGGAAAATAAGTTTTAAAGTATTTGCCTAATAATGTTCTAGATTTCATTTGAGTCTGTAGTAATGATTCCCTTTTGATCTCTAAATTATTAGTTTGTGCCGTCTCTCCCTTTGTCAGACTGGCTAAGAGCTTGTCAATCATATTAACTTTTTTGAAGGACTAATCCTTGGGTTGATTTTTTTGTGTATTGTTATTTTGTTTGTTTGTTTTTGGAGACAGGATTTCTCTATCTAACAGCCCTGGCTGGCCTAGAACTCAGAGATCCTCCTGCCTACCCTGGCTTTTTTTTTTTAAAGATCTATTTATTGATTATATGTAAATACACTGTAGCTGTCTTCAGACACTCCAGAAGAGGGAGTCAGATCTCCTTACAGATGGTTTTAAGCCACCATGTGGTTGCTGGGATTTGAACCCCAGATCTCCGGAAGAGCAGTCGGGTGCTCTTACCCACTGAGCCATCTCACCAGCCCTATTTTTGGCTTTTCGAGACAGGGTTTCTCTGTGTAGTCCTGGCTGTCCTGGAACTCACTCTGTTAACCAGGATGGCCTCGAACTCAGAAATCTGCCTGCCTCTGCCTCCCGAGTGCTGGGATTAAAGGCATGTGCCACCACGCCTGGCTTGTTGTTTTTTTATGTTTGTTAGTTGGTTTGCTTTTAGGATTTTTGTCATTGTTGTTGCTTATTTGTTGAGATGGGGTCTCTTTAGAGCTGTAGCCCTGGCTGTCCGAGGACTCAGAGCTACGTAGACTAGGCTTGTTTTCAAGTACTTAGGCTAAAAGTATATACCACACACCCAGTGTGTGGTGTGTGTGTGTGTGTATATATATATATATATATATATATATATATGCATGTCTGCTTGTGTTATTGTCTCTAAGTTGCCCTTCATACCTCAAAAGTCAAAACCACATGTCTTTGAGACCATTAGGGGCCAAAGTCCTAGTCTCTCAGGGACCCAGTTTCCATACTGATCTCTGGGACCAAGGTGTGGTTGCTTGTGATGTTTGCTGCTTTACTCTGGTCCAGAGCCAGACGAGGAGCTATGTTCTTTGGACCAGCGGGAGCCAGAGCTGGAGGCCTGAACGTACAGTGCTCTCGTGTCCTGCCAGAGCCAGAGACCTGGTCTCATGTTTCTCTCTGGA
This sequence comes from Mus caroli, assembly GCF_978045245.1. Lineage (NCBI taxonomy): Eukaryota > Metazoa > Chordata > Mammalia > Rodentia > Muridae > Mus > Mus caroli. Next base: position 11,166,642 of record NW_028227273.1, read on the forward strand.
CCAACTAGAGTAGAGGGAAGATGCCTAGAGGAATAGTGTTTTCTGGTCTGCTGGACAGGAGAAAATAACTTTTAAACCTATTTGTGTGTATCTGTGGTTGCATGTCACATGCATGTGTGGAGATTAGAGGACAATTGCAGGAATGTTTTCTTTTTTTACCATGTAGGTGACAGAGACATGTCATCAGGGTTGGCAGCAAGTATCTTAACATGCTGAGCTGCTTTTTTTTTTTTTTTTTTTTTTTTTTATGACAGGATCTCACACCCTGGTTTCTTAGCCTGGAACTTGCTATGTAGGCCAGGCTGACCCTGAACTCCATACTCGGTGCTGGCATTAATTACATGTGCCACCATGCCCAGTTTAGTAGTCCAATTTGAAAAAACATAGGGAGATAGATTGGTAAGAAGATAGCCTGAGACAATGTCTTACTTTGTAGCCCAGGCTGGCCTAGGACTCATCATCGAAAGCCAGGTTGGCCACAGATCTGCACCATCACTTTGATTCTGACTCACTAGTACTGGGAATGCTACTGGGAACCAGTTCTCATCTTTTTAAAGTTGTTTGTGGTTTTGTTGTAGGGCTGTCCTAGAACTCACTCTATAGACCAGGCTGGCCTTGAACCCAGAGACTTGCCTGCCTCTACCTCTCAAGTACTGGGAATAAAGATGTGTACCACCATTACCTGGCCAATATTTGTGTGTGTGTTTGTGAATGTGAATGTGTGTGTGAGTGTGTATATGTCTGTGTATATGTGAGTGTGTATGTGTGTATATAGTATGTGTGTATGTGAATGTGTGTGTGTATATAGTGTGTGTGCATATGTGAGTATGTATATGTGTGTATATAGTGCATGTATGTGCATTCATGGGGTATGTGTGTATGTATATATATGTCTGTGTATATGGTGTATGTGTGTATATGGTATATGTGTGTGTGTCTGTATGTGTGTGTGTGTGTGTGTGTGTGTGACTGCATGTGGGTATGTACATAAAAGTGAAGGTGTCCACAGTCGCCAGAGGTGTTGGATCCTGTGGTTCTTGAGTTATAGGCCTTTATGACCTATCTGCCACGGATGCTGGGAACCAAACTTGGGTCCTCTGCAAACACAGTAAGCTCTAAACTATGCAGTTCTCATCTTTCCAGCCCACCATACCCTTCTTTTTTTTTTTTTTTTTTTTTTTGGATTTTTTCGAGACAGGGTTTCTCTGTGTAGCCCTGGCTGTCCTGGAACTCACTCTGTAGACCAGCCTGGCCTGGAACTCAGAAATCCACCTGCCTCTGCCTCCCAAGTGCTGGGATTAAAGGCGTGCGCCACCACGCCCAGCTCACCATACCCTTCTTAAGAAGACTTTAAGATATCCACATAAGAGAAGACATTTGCACAAACTTCATACTCGGTTCTAAGCTTTCTAATTAGTTCAAATGGATTCCAATTTATTCATTAATTTATTCAACTACGGGAAGGAAAACAATAACCAGAGCCTACAACAGCCCCTGGATCTTATTCCCAAACTGTCCTCTGCCCTTATGTGTCAGCTGGGGCTGCCATGCCTGTGCGTCCAGGTCAGGTTACTCTCAGTTTAGACACACACTCTAGCCCCAGAACCTTTGCTCTGCTTTGTCCTTGAATTCCATCCTGCACCTGCCTAGCTGGTCATCTATCTCAGCAGTGCCTTCTCTGCCCATCCTATTTAAAATTACAGCCAGGCAGTGAAAGTGCACGCCTTTCCTCCCAGCACTCGGGAGGCAGAGGCAGATGAATCTCTGTTCAGGTCAGCCTTGTCTTCTGATCAAGTTCCAGGACAGCTGGGGTTACACAGAGAAACCCTGTCTTGGAAAAACAAGCAGACAAAACAACAACAACAAAAACCCAAACAAACAATAAAATTGTAATCTCCACTTGGTTCCTAGCTCTCCGCACTGTTCTGTGGTGCTTTGCTGATCCTATACACGTGGCTTATTTTTCTTTTTTCCACTAGAAGTGTTCTCTAATCATGGAGTTCCATGGAGGGATGTTCCGTCCACAATAGATAGACATGGGGTGGAGGGCAGGGAAAGGGGAAAGAAAGAAACACAGGTTTAGCTGGTCTGGTAGCAATCCTAGTACCAGGAGTTCAAGGCCAGCTTGCTACACTATGATTTTTTTTCAGGACTAGCCTGGGCTACAGAGAGACTCTTAAAACAAACAGCAGCTGAGGATGTGGCTGGTAGATTATGAGGGCTCAGCAGTTTGTAGCTGAATTCAGTTCCCAGCCTCAATTACAGATGGTGGCTTATCAGCATCTCTAGCTCCAGTGGGGCAACAGCATCCTCTTTTCAAGAATCTGAGAGCATCAGGCATGTTGTATGTGGTGCACACGCATACAGGCAAAACACTCAAACATGTGAAAAAAAAAACCTAATTAAATCTTTAAAAATAAACCTGGACAGTGGTGGTACACACCTTTAGTCTCAGCTCTAGGGAGGCAGAGGCAGGTGGATCTCTGAGTTCGAATCCAGCCTGGTCTACAGAGTGAGTTCCAGGATAGCCAGGGCTACACAGAGAAACACTGTCTCAACCCTCCTCCCATCCACCCCCCCCCCTCCAAAAAAAAAGTTAAGAAACAAAACAAAACAAAACAACTTCATGTCTGGGCTGGAACCTAATAGCATAGCATAGCATAGCATAGCATAGCATAGCATAGCATAGCATAGCTTAGCATAGTTTAGCATAGCTTAGCTTAGCATAGCATAGCATAGCATAGCTTAGCACAGCACAGCACAGCACAGCACAGCACAGCACAGCACAGCACAGCACAGCACAGCATAGCAGTAGGAGGGCACTGGGCACTTTAGGGCCAGAAACTGGAAATATGTTTGGTTCTGTCCTGGCCAGAGGCTGAAAATCTGTCTCCTAGTCTGACTTCTGTCATCTTTCTTCTATCGTACCCAGCTGCCTGGAAACTGTATGGGGAGGTACACCTAAAATTCCAGTCCAGACTCCGGGGATCCACAGGCACTGGGACAGCTTCTGGGTGGACCGACTGGAATGACCAGCTCATCCCTCAGAAGGCTACCTGGTGAGGTGGGCTCAGGCCACTGCAGCTTTGCACTCACTTCCTGAGTCCCCATGGCACTAGAAATGAACACCTAAGCCTTGGAATTTCAGTTAGCATAGGAAAGTTAAGGATTTCTGGGCTGTGTTCTAAGTTCCGGCTGCATTCCTGGACTCTGACCTGGTAATAATCTAAGCCATCTAAAAGGATCAGGGAGGAATAATTACCTTCTTTTTTTTTTTAATTTATTTATTTATTATATGTAAGTATACTGTAGCTGTCTTCAGACACTCCAGAAGCGGAAGTCAGATCTTGTTAGAGATGGTTGTGAGCCACCATGTGGTTGCTGGGATTTGAACTCAGGACCTTCGGAAGAGCAGTCGGGTGCTCTTACCTGCTGAGCCATCTCACCAGCCCCTAATTACCTTCTTAATGAGTAGCACACCCACCATTGCTTCTCAGAAACAGCTTCACCGGCCCTTGGGGACTCTGCTATGGGTTTCCAGTTATTCAGAAAATCTTAATTCATCCCCTTTCTTCCTCCTACCCATTTGTCTTTCAGATACTGGCCAAATCTCGAGCAGGCTTGTTTCCCCTGAGCTCTGGGGTTCTCTGGAGTTTCTCTCTCTTTCTCTTCACCCCCTCCAATGCCTGCTTGTTGGCCTCCATTAGAAATGGTCCGGTGTTCTATCTTCCTCCTTTCCATTTCTCCTCTGACAGTGTGAAGAACAATTTTTACTTTACTTTATTATTATTATTATTATTATTATTATTATTATTATTATTTTCTTGAGACAGGGGGTTTCTCTGTGTAGCCCTGGCTGTCCTGGAACTCACTCTGTAGACCAGGCTGGCCTCGAACTCAGAAATCCGCCTGCCTCTGCCTCTGCCTCCCGAGTGCTGGGATTATAGGCGTGCGCCATCACGCCCAGCATGAAGAATAATTTTTCTTTCTGTATGTGCACCATGTGCATTCCTGTGACCTGCAGAAATCAGATGACCAAATCAGACTGCCTAGGACTGGAGTCATCCAATGAGCCATCGTGTGAGCTCTGGAAATTGAACCCTGAGTCCTCTCTAGAACAACCAGTGCTTCTTAACTACCGAGCCAACTCGCCAACACCCCGATTTTAATTAATTAGTTAATTAATTAATTAATTAATTTTTGGTTTTTCAAGACAGGGTTTTTCTGTGTAGCCCTGGATGTCCTGGAACTCACTTTGTAGACCAGGCTGGCCTCGAACTCAGAAATCTGCCTGCCTCTGCCTCACAAGTGCTGGGATTAAAGGCGTGTGCCACCACACCCGGCTTAATTTATTTTTTATTAGATATTTTCTTTATATACATTTCAAATGCTATCTGGAAAGTTCCCTATACCCTTCCTTTTTTTTTTCTTGTTGAAGATATCTAGCTTGCCAAAAGCCAATGTCTCATAATTCTCCCTACTTTATAAGACGTGTATGACATCTGCTAATTTTCCAAACATTTTGCTTTTTGCCAACACCCAGCTGCATTTCTGTTAACTTGATGGCCTTGCTGGTCCCCTCCCATTTTCCTCCATGTTCTTTGTGCTGATTCCTTTAAAGCCAGCCTGTCTAGAAAGACTGTGACTTCAGAACTTAGCAACTGGGGGAAAGACCATCACTGCCTACATTAGAATAAAGACTAAGAGGACTTCCTGCCCAGGTGTGCAGCAAGCTTGCTAGCATGTCTGTTTGAGTGAAGCTGAGAATATTGGTGTAAGAGTCCTTGATTCACTGAAGAATGACACCCCAGACTAGTATGTAAATGCAGTGTTTTTTTCTGCAGAAGTCCTGCATGCTGGGCTCTCCCATTCATTACCAAGATAGAAAGACACCCAAGTGAGCTCACAGCCTGATTTAAAGCACATTAGGGAATTCCAGCGTAGGTGACCTCCATGTTAATCTGCTGGGTCCATCTCTACAGACATTCCATTACTGGGGTGTGGGGGCTGGAAACTTGCTGGGAAGGTCTGGAAACTGTTACTGAGGATGTAGCTGAGGAAGTCTCTGGAAACTGCTGCTGACCCATTGTCCTTGCCTCAGGCTAGGTGGCAGGGGGCTTCTGAGGCCTGGTCTTGCCTGAAATCACCCAGTTCCTGGAAACAGAGATTTAGGCCTAGTCTCTTTGAAGCCTGTCATGGAGTCAGCCAAGCCTTCTCATCTGTCACCTATGCAGATGTTTATCCAGTAGCAGATCTGAGACTCACAACTCTCCTGCTGTGTCGTCTTCTTACACTATAATAATTCTGTCCTCAATATTTCCTTTGAGTCCATTTGAGTTCTGTTTGTTTTGAAAGACCCACAACGTGAGGATTCCCCCACGTTCTGACTCAGGAGAGGCGACACCCCAAAATCACCCACAAGAAACGGTCTTGCTTCAAACTGCAAGAGGGTTTTTATTCAAGAGCGCTCTCGGGCCCATGGTCATACACCACGCAGGGGTAGAGGACTGTGGCGCCCCGAGTAGCTGGATAAGGGGATATTTAAAGGAAGAAACCACAACTCAGGGAAGTGGGGAGGGCGTTGGTGGAAAAAAAAATACCAAAGATACCAGTTAAGAGTCACAAGGAAGTGCAAAGTCACAAGTGTCAGGTTATCTCTCAAGACAGTTTCTAAGAGCCCCTAACAATCTAAGAGCCCCTAACAATAGCACATTTGCATTGCAGGTTCCGGTAATGGTCAGGGTGACTTTCTTTGAATGAACATTCTTTGAACCCAGGAAGCAGGTGGGTGGAGGAAGGAATGCCTCTATCTGTTTTATGACCAACACACCTCGGAGCACTGAGCCACAAAGGCTCCACTCCCAAGCCTGGGCCCAAAGGCCTAGAATTTTGTTTTTACGTTTTACTCTTTCAGTTTTATTTGGTTTTTCAAGACAGAATTTCTCTCTGTAGCCTTGACTGTCTTGGAACTCACTCTGTAGACCAGGCTGGCCTCGAGCTTGTAGGGATCTGTGTCTGTCTCTCTCATGAGTCCTGGGATTAAAGGCCAAAGTTGTTTGTTTATTTGCTTGCTTTTGTTTTTTCCTTTTATGGATTTTTTGGAAACAAGGTGTCACTGTGTGGCACTGGATGGCCTCCAACTTGCTTTGTAGACCAGAATAAGCCCACCCTGAACTCACAGAAATCCACCTGCCTCTGTTTCCCTGGGATACTGGAGTTACAGATGCTTCTATGAGGGTACTGGGAAATGAACCCAGGTCCTCGGGAATCTCTCCAGACCACTACTGTCTTTTTAAAAACGTTTTAAAATTTGTTTTAAATTCACTTATTTGTTCATTGATTTATTTATGTGAGACAGGGTCTTGCTGTTTAGTGAAGAAGATGAGATAAAAGGATAAGACTAAAGTATGGAGGGCTGGAGAGATGGCTCATCGGTTGAGTTCAGATCTCAGCCACCGAATTGTGGCTCATAACCACCCGTAACAAGATCTGACTCCCTCTTCTGGAGTGTCTCAAGACAGCTACAGTGTACTTACACGTAATAAATGAATACATCTTTGGGGGGAAAAAAAAAGACTAAAGTATGGAGAGGATGTTTATTGTAGATAGCAGAAAGCAAGCCGACAGACTGAAGAGCACAGGCTGAACATGGCCAGCAGGTTGAACCAGATCATGAGAGGAGAGGTGGGGAGGGAAAGCAAGAGAGGAGCAGCTGACCAAGAGAGGCCAAGAGACCTGTGTAGTCAAAACGGCTGAATTATACAGGAATCATGCTGAAGGACAGGAAGCAGACGCCAAGTCCCTGGGAGGGAGGGGTTTGGGGCAGGGGGCGGGGTGAGAAGCGCTGGGAGGAGCCACGGGTGCTGAGTGAGACTTGCCCTGGGCAAGAGACCTAGCAGCTGTGTAGACTGCCTCTGCTTGCCCTGTTTCTTTTTTCACGTACTAGCTGGAACCTAAGTGTGCTTTTTCTTCTCTTCCCCTCCCCCTTCTCTTCCTCTCCCTGCCCCCTCTCTTTCTCCCTCCCTCATTGTCCTGAGCATCTGTTTGTATGCTTTTCTTTTTCTTTTCTTCTCTTTTCTTTTCTTTCTTTTTCTTTTTCTTTTTCTTTTTTTGTTGTTGTTGTTGTTGTTTGTTTTGTTTTGTTTTTTGTTTTCAAGACAGGGTTTCTCTATGTAGCCTGGGCTGTCCTGGAACTCACTCTGTAGACCAGGCTGGCCTCGAATTCAGAAATCCTCCGGCCTCTGCCTCCCAAGTGCTGAAATTGAAGGCTTGTGCTACCACTGCCCAGCTTTGAATGCATTCTTAATTCTTCAATCCAGTAGACTGAGAACACCAAGAGGGGACCCTCCATTTTCCTTGTGTCACCTCCCCCAGAAGGTCATCAGGCCTGGGTGGCGAATGCTTTTACTCACTGAGCCCTTTGGAGGGCCTGTTTAAAGTTTTTATTAGTATATAATAATGGGTTTCCTTAGAGCATTTTCACACATGTATGAAGTACTCTGAATGTGTTTACCACCATTACACTTTCTTCCCACGGCATCCCGCTGACCACCTTCCTCCCACTTCTTTCATGTTTTTATTTATTTATTTTCTGTTGTTTTACACCATTGAGTTTAACTAAGGGTACCCACAGGAGTAGGGCTATTTACCAGATTACAGTACGTTACATTAGTAAAGAGAATACCTTTTCTTTCCTAGGAATTATTAATCACCTACAGATCCTCAAGGAGGGGAGACGTGTGAGGCCCGCTTTCTTTTTTTTAGCCCTGGCTGTTCTGGAACTCACTCTGTAGACCATCAGGCTGGTCTCGAACTCAGAAATCCGCCTGCCTCTGCCTCCCAAGTGCTGGGATTAAAGGCATGCGCCACCACAGCCCGGCTTTTATTTTTTTCTTGTTACAGGGTCTCGGGCATCCCAGGCTGGACTTGAACTTACTATATATGACCTCCTTGCCTGGGCTATGTAGCACGATGGGATACAAATCCAGGCTCTTGTGCGTGCTAGGCAAGCATTCTATGATGCTGTATTTCCAGCTCTTTATGTTTCAAAAGCCTATGCTAGGCCCGGAGTTTCTTTTTTTCTCTCTCTGCCTACAGACAGGAGGTAGCTCTCTACTACTTTTCCAGCACCATGCCTGACACCTTGTCATGATAGTGAAGGAGCCTCTGAAACTGTAAGCCAGCCCCCAGTTAAATACTTTTTTTCTTTTTTATAAGAGTTGCCCCGGTCATGGTGTCTCTGCACAGCAATGGGTCAGTGTCCAAATCAACTGACTATCTGGTTTCAAGTTGCATGTCAGGGGATGCTTATGAGCAGATCCAAGGACGAGCAGGGTCTTCAAAGCACGTAGGCCAGAGGATGGAATCCTAATTTTAGTCCCCAAACCGCCTGCCAGTGAGGGCCCTCTGCACATCCCCTAAGCTAATTTCCCCAGTGACCTTCCTCTGAGCACAGCTACCTCATTAGCATGTGACAAGGAAGAAATCCAAGGTGCCTCCTATTTCCCCCTTACTATTTAAGAGCCTGCATTGTGGGCTGCCTTTATTCTTGCTGTTAGCTGCAGTTAATGGCTTTCTATTCGAATATCACGGCTTTTTTTTCCCTTAAAAGAAAATAAAGAGTAGCTTCAGGGGTAGCTCAGGGTACCTTCAGGGATAGCTCAGGGACCCTTCTTTTCATCTCACTGTGGTTAGTGTGACTCTGAGCCCATTAATTTCTTTGAATCTTTCTGCAAGGACAAATTCAAATACTGGTCTTAAAAAGAAATCCTAGGGGGCTGGTGAGATGGCTCAGTGGTAAGGGCACTGACTGCCCTTCCGGAGGTCCTGAGTTCAAATCCCAGAAACCACATGGTGGCTCATAACCATCTGTAATGAGAAGCTCTGGCCCAAACCAAGAGGGAGAAGGGATGGGGGTAGGGGGAAGGAATTCTAGGACTAGGGTATAATGGTACACATCTGAGTGGTGGGAGGCCTGATGGTCACAAACTTGAAGCCAATCTGAGCTGACAGACAGACAGAGTGCATAAGGCCCTGACCCTCCATTAGTGTTATTTACCTCTATGCCAAGACACAGATCAATACAAAAGGATTGTTTTGGTTTTGTTTTGTTTTTGTTTTTTAAAAAGGTTTCTTTTCCGGCACATTCAATTAGTCCCTCAAGGTGACTATTACAAGTGGTTTTTATACTTTTTAGGGGCACAGGTTACATCGGCACATCGGCAAGGTTACAGTTTAAACTTACTGGCTAAGCATGTTGACCTTTAAATCTATTGGCTAGCAAGCATGACAGGCATTTGAACTCTACCTAGGACTTTGGAGAGGGTCAGGTGACTATTAGTCAGTACATTGTGAGAATTTTTTTACTCAAGAATGCTCCTGTGGGTGGAGAATTTGGCCTAGCCTTGTCCACGTGGGAGGGGGAAGCTGTAAGGAGGGTGTAGGATTGGATAAAGCCCTTAGGGTCCCTCAAGTGTATCCTTAGTTGGTAGAGGTGAAGTGTACCTAATTCTACTCATGAGAATAGCAAGATTGTAGAGGAATTTTAATCCAGCAACAGGGCTGCTCTGGCAAGGGATCACATCCAAAGATATGATCTGCCTGAAAGGCAGACACACCCTAGATTATAGTATGAAGGGCTGGAATAAGAACATACCTTAGTAGACACCTTTAATCTGTAACAGTGAAGATTTATACAAGGAAGCAGCCATGCCTGAAAGTGGCAGGTAACTGAGGAACAGACAAAGTGATGAATCAGAGAAAGCTTTGACAGATTGAGTCAGAGATGGGATACACCGAACTCACATGAGAAGAGACAAGAAAAAGAAGCTACTTAAGAGCATCAAGAAAGGGCTGGCGAGATGGCTCAGTGGTTAAGAGCACTGACTGCTCTTCCGAAGGTCCAGAGTTCAAATCCCAGCAACCACATGGTGGCTCACACCCACCCATAATGAGGTCTGCCGCCCTCTTCTGGTGTGTCTGAAGTCAGCTACAGTGTACTTACATATAATAAATAAATAAATCTTAAAAAAAAAAAAAAGAGCATCAAGAAAAAAAAAGGTGATGGAGTGTGCTGTGTGTATGGCAGTTTTACTAGGACAGTTCTCTACGGTGACAGGTTAGAGAGAACAAGCTAGACACAGGTGAAGACAGAACGAGCCAGATAATGAGGAGCGCCAGAAGATTAGAACAGTTTGCCAAAGTTAGGAGGAGGCCAGGCAGAGCAATTTAATCAGAAGAGGAGAGAAGCTGGATTAAAGCAGTCAGCTGGAAGATCAGATTGTAGAGAAGCGAGAAACTTCCAGACCTAGGCCGAGAAGGAAACACTCTGGGCTCAGCTTAAGCTGTATTTGCACAGCTTGGGTATGACTCTCATCTCATCACTTCATCTGAGGAAATAAAAGCTACATTTACACAAGTTCAAGGGCAGCCTTGAGTACATTGGGAGATCCTATCTCAAAAACATTCTTTTAAAAAGATTTACTCATGTTTATGTGTATTAGTGTTTTGCCGGCAGCTATGTCTCTATGAAATCCCCTGGAACTGGAATTACAGACAGTTGTGAGCTGCCATGTGGGTGTTGGAAATTGAACCTGGATACTCTAGAAGAACAGTCAATACTCTTAACCACAAAGCCATTTATCTAGTCCCTCAATATATATATATATATATATATATATATATATTTTTTTTTTTTTTTTAGGGTGTGCTGAGGTGTAGCTGAGTGGCAGGGTGCTTGCCTGCTGTTAGAAATGTGTCAGGTCACAAAGAAAGAGAGTATCACTTTTACTGGGGTATCTTGACTGGAGTGACAGAACTTTGCTTCTGACAGGAAAAAAAAAAAAAAAAAGAGCAAGCACAGTGGGCCGGAAGTGCACATGGTTTTTATTCTAACCCTATTGGCTGTGGTCCAATGACCGATAGGGTCCAATTCCTGGTCCAAAGTGGTCTTCTGTGATTAGATAGGTTTGAAAGACTCTATGCAGAGGAAATGAAGAAAAGCGGAGAGGTCGGGGTTGGCCTCTTGAGTCACTGAAGTTCAGATAATATAGCGAGGCCTTTTTGGAACCAAAAGTTTTACAGAGTTGGGGTGATTAAAACATTTGCATAGGGCTGGTGAGATGGCTCAGTGGGTAAGAGCACCCGACAGCTCTTAGCTCTTCCAAAGGTCCGGAGTTCAAATCCCAGCAACCACATGGTGGCTCACAACCATCCGTAGTGATCTGACGCCCTCTTCTGGTGTGTCTGAAGACAGCGACAGTGTACTTACATATAATAAATTTAAAAAAAAATTTGCATAAAGGTTTTATAAGTTGGGGGTGGGGGAGGGCTGGGAATATAAGATTTGAATTTCTTGTCACAAACAAAAGTTTTACAATGTTTGATTAAAAAAAAATAGATCATGCCGGGGCAGTGGTGGTGCACGCCTTTAATCCCAGCACTCGGGAGGCAGAGGCAGGCAGATTTCTGAGTTCGAGGCCAGCCTGGTCTACAAAGTGAGTTCCAGGATAACCAGAGCTATACAGAGAAACCCTGTCTCAAAACAAAACAAAACAAAACAAACCCCAACCAACCAACCAAATAAACAACAACAACAACAAAAAAAACAATTAATGTTTCTTACACTTCCATGCATAAAACTATGGGTGTGATTTACAGCAGTGAAAAATAAATAAAAAATCAGGGCTGGCAAGGTAACTCAGAAGATATGAGGGCCTGGTGTGCGAGGCTGGCTATCTGAATGCAAGCTCTTGAACTCACATAAAGGCAGAAGGGGAGAGCCAACATCACAAGGTTGTCCTATAACCCTCACATGCATGCCATGACAAAGGTGCTCAGATGTGTGCACGGACACGTGTGCACACTCATGTGTAAGAGAGCAAGTGCACACACATAGACACACACCTCAGGGTCACTGGAGCTCAGTGGTAGAGGGCTTATTTGCTTGTTCAGTGTATACCAGGACATTCTTCAGTTCTCAGCACCTAAATAATATTTTGACGTATAATGATTGTTGAAGTCAAAATGTGCCCTACTCTATCAGGGTAAATGGAGGAGAACGTAGAACGTGAGTGTATCAGACCAAAGATGGTTACAGTACCTTTACCTGGACTCCACAAGGCAATAGTATGGTTTCACCAACCTGTCACTTGACATCTGCTGTTTGTATGTGTGCACGAGTGCATGTGTGTATAAGTGTGTGTGTATGTGTGTATAAGTGTGTGTGTGTGTGTGTGTGTGTGTGTGTGTGTGTAGGACCAACAGCCAGAGAACTGACTGTCCCTAAGGCTTGAGCTCAGTTTAGTTCTCTGCTTTGATTCAGCCTGCGGGACTGCCATCCATCCATACTGGACCAGGCCATTCCTTTTCCACGTTTTTTCATCTTGCAGCTGGACCCTATGATGAAGCTTGGCTTGGAACCCTGAGTCTTTGGGGATCTCAGCAGCTCCTTCACTATGGCTGGTCCTGGACTTGTCATCAACACAGACACCACTAACGTCTTTATCAGCCCACTTCAAAATCTCACAAGTTCTAATGTAGCTTCATTCATTTGTATCTGTTCTGTAAACCACAAATACACAGAGAGATATTTGCTGCATGATATAAGTTAATATTAGTAACTTTGATTTGAATAATATTATCTGTGGTGGTTTGAATATGCTTAGCTCAGGGAGTGGCACTATTAGGAGGTGTGGCCTTGTTGGAGGAAGTGTGTATGCCACTGTGTGGGGTGGGCTTTTAGACCTTTCTCCTAGCCATTCGGAAGCCAGTCTTCTCCTGTCTACCTTTGGATCAAGATGTAGAACTTTGCTTCCTCCAACCCCATGTTTGTCTGGATGCTGCCATGCTCCCACCTTGATGATAATGGACTGAACCTCTGAACCTGTAAGGCAGCCCCGATTAAATGTTTTCCTTTATAAGAGTTGCCTTGGTCATGGTATCTCTTCACAGCAATGGAAACCCTAACTAAGACAGAATCCAATATTGCCTTAGCCAGATTACCAACATAGATAAGATGAACTATCAAATTTATTATTAAAACTGCAACACCTTAACCAGGTGGTGGTGGCACATGCCTTTAATCCAGTACTCTGGAGGCAGAGGCAGGCAGATCTCAGTCAGAATGAGGCCACTCTGGTCTACAGATCAAATTCCAGGACATACAGGGTACACAGAGAAACTCTTATCTCGAATGAACCAAAACTACAATAAAGCAACCACAAAAAAACATGCTTTGTAGATTTATTGTTCTTTAGTAAATTCTAACATTGTGGAAAGATGACTGTGTTCATCTATGTTCCTGGTCTCAAATTCTCACAACAAATGACTCAACTGTCAGGGATGGGATTGGGGTGGTGGTGGTAACAATTGGAATACAGCTTGGTGGCAGAGCACGTTTGTCACATAGGAGGCCTAGGTTCACTTGCCAGCAAATTATCCTCTCCCCCTCAGTAAATTCAATAGCCAGAGCATGCAGTTGGAGTTTCTTCAGCACAGTTTGTTAGAAGTATAGAGGTCTCAGATGAGAAGGCTTGCCTGGACTTTCAACCTGAATCTCAGTCGAAGGCACTTTGGCCTCGATGTATCAGCTATCTGTTATCTTTTCTCCCCTCTCCTTTTGCCCAGCCTATATCCTGGCCTTGAAATCCTAGGCACAATTCCCCCAAGTAGCTGGAACCCCAGTGAGCTGTCTGTTCTTTCAGCCCAAACAGCTTAGCAAGAAGCCTTGTAGTCTGGCGGAAATGACATTCCAACTTTAAACCTCCCATTTATTACACACTGGAGGGAATCTACCTGTTATAATCCAGCCCAAATGGCCTGCCAATCACACCCATTTGCAGTGGTGTCTCTCCACACCTTCAAACCCAATTCTGCACCTAAGCCCCAAGCGACCAACCTCCAGGCTATCAGGGGCTACCAGAGGCATATAACTTACAAGGAATACAAGTCAACTAAGTGCCCCCCCCTTCTCCTATATCTTCAAGGTCACACATTTCTTTCTTGGAATGACAGACACTCCCCCTTCCTTTCCCCTCCCATCCCCCCACTTTGGACAACTCATCAACCTCATGGCATGGGACATTCTTCCTCTGAAACCTTAAAGAATGACCATCCCACTCTGCCACGTGGGCCACCAAGCCCACCAGGCTGGTTTTCCATGGCATTAATACTTTTTCTGGGGCTAGAGCAATGGCTTAGCGTTCTCGATGCTTCTGTAGAGTACAGAGTTAGATTCCCAAATACACACAGACATACATATACATACACAAACAGACAAACACATATACACAGACAGACACACACACAGCGTTAATTACCCATGTAATTGTGATAAGAGTGCCTCAGTTGCGGGCTGGTGAGATGGCTCAGTGGGTAAGAGCACCCGACTGCTCTTCCGAAGGTCCAGAGTTCAAATCCCAGCAACCACATGGTGGCTCACAACCATCCGTAACGAGATCTAGCGCCCTCTTCTGGAGTGTCTGAAGACAGCTACAATGTACTTACATATAATAAGTAAATAAATCTAAAAAAAAAAAAAAAAAGTCACTTTTCTAAAAAAAAAAAAAAAAAAAAAGAGTGCCTCAGTTGCAAAACAGGTTTCCTAATAGATTACTGATGACCTTGATCAGGTATTGTCTGTTATCCAGTTATTGGATGGTCCAGAAAGGGATGTCTGCTGAGACAGCTGGTCTCCCAAGATAATTTATCTCACTTTGGGCAGTTTCAGGAAGGAGAGACTTCAGGAGATATGTAGCTCCCTTTGGCCACAATAGTTTCTTCATTCCTGAGCCTCTCATCCGCCCTATAAAGGGGTCACAGGCAGCTTTTTTCCATAGCAGACCCCTTCATTTCCCAAAGGAATGAGGAAGCCTCTCACTATGTATGCTAATAAACACAGTCCCATCTGTTGAAGGTCAACTGGGGTCTCTTTCTGCTGCCACAGAATGGCTCACAAACACCTGTAACTCCATTTCCAGAAAATCTAATCCCTTTTGGCCTCTGAGTCAGTCTCTCTCTTTCTCTCTCCCTACACATACACGCAAATAAAAATAAGTAAATCTTTTTTTTTTTTGCGGGGGATGGGGCTTGTTTTGTTTTGTTTTTTCGAAACAGAGTTTCTCTGTATAGCCCTGGCTGTCCTGGAACTCACTTTGTACGCCAAGCTGGCCTTGAACTCAGAAATTCGCCTGCCTCTGCCTCCCAAGTGTTGGGATTAAAGGCATGTGCCACCATGCCCGGCTAAGTAAATCTTTTTTAAAGGTGATTCAAATAAGTCTCTTACCCGACAAGACTTTTAACCTCAGCTTCCTTGAACCTTACATCAGATCTTTTAATTTAATCTAACAAGGTAGACACTTACATGTAAAAAACTGGGTTCCTCATCTATCCAACCCCTCCTCCCCCCACAGATATATACACAGACAGACAGACAGACAGACAGACACACACACACACACACACACACACACACACACACGAGAAGTTTTATTTACCGTTACTGATTCTGTCTAGGAAACCCCATTTAACCCTTCACCTTGGAAGTCTGCATTGCTCCAACTCTGACCCAGTCTTTCTCTCCCAAGCTCTGCATTTCCTCTATGGACTCCCAAGGGACCGCTGTGTCCTGAAACTACTTTAAAGTCATTCATCTAATTTTCTCTGGTTACCTCCTTTTGTTTCCATAGCTGAGGACTCAACGCAAGGCCTTGTGCTTGCTAGGCAGTCGCACTACCACTGAGCTAAACCCCTGACCCCTCTAATTTGCTGTCTCTACAGTTTCTCTAGGCTGGAGAGACACTGCCTGTCCCTAGGCTCCTTCACCTCCCTCAGCAGCCCATGCTCAGCTAGTTCTCAGTAGAACACGCTGAAAGCTGCACTGGGGTTGTTCTGTGTCTGTGTGTCCTTGTCGTTGCTGTCTTTGGTGTGTGTGTCTGCATTCCTGTGTCCCCCAACCCCCAGCATGGCACCTGCCATACATCTCCCCTTATACTCACTAGGCAATTTCTAGTTGGGGATTGAAGGCAGGTCTACCTAAGGGTGCAAGCTAAAGGTGCCTCTCCTTTGGGCTCCAAAGCGCTCCTGCACACCTTCATTAAGGTGTCTTATAGGGAATACAAATTCTGGCATCTGAGTTTGAACTTCTTTGAGAAATTGACATTAATAAGGTGTAAGGAGCAGGTGAAGTGTAGGCCTGGCACAAGATGGGAAGTGAAGCCAGGCGAGCCAACACTGGAGATCTAACGAGCCTTAATCGCTAAGAAGCTTCGGGCTTTACTCTGCAGTGTGAATGTTAAACAGGGCCAGTACCTCTTTTTGTTCATTTTGTCTGAGGTGGGGGTGTATAGGTGGGCTTTATGTCTTACCATGTAGCCCAGGCTGGGCTCAAACTCGCCTCCTCCTTGCTTCAGCTTCTCAAGTTCTGGGATGACAGATAGGTATCATTGTCTCTGGCTGAGACACCAGCTTCTATTCCATTGTTTCTGTTTGTTGAGATAGGATTTCTGATGCTGTAGCCCAGGCTGGTCCCAGACTGGTGGCAAACTTTGTGCCTCAACCTTCCTACTGCTGGGATTATGTTTATAACCCAGCATATCTTGCTTTTTGTTTTTATTTTTTAAAGAAATTAAATTTATTTATTTTGTGTATGTGTTTATTTGTGTGTGTGTGAGAGAGAGAGAAAGAGAGAGAGAGACAGAGAGACAGAGAGACAGAGTGGGAGAGAGAGTGGTATGAGGGGTGGGGCAAGGGAGAGAACACTACGGTGCACATGTAGAAGTCTGAGAAAAACTTTCAAAAGTTGATTTTCGGGCTGGCGAGATGGCTTAGTGGGTAAGAGCACTGACTGCTCTTCGGAAGGTCCTGAGTTCAAACCCCAGCAACCACATGGTGGCTCACAACCACCTGTAATGAGATCTGACACCCTCTTCTAGTATGTCTGAAGTCAGCTACAGTGTACTTATATATAATAATAAATTAATCTTAAAAAAAAAAGGAGTTGATTTCCTCTTCAACCAGTGTGGGTTCCAGGAACTGGTTCAGGTCACACACAAGCCTTAGTAGGAAGCATCTTTTTCTTTTTTTTTTTTCTTTTTTTTTTTTTTTTTTTTTTTCCGAGACAGGGTTTCTCTGTGTAGCCCTGGCTGATCCTGGAACTCACTCTGTAGACCAGGCTGGCCTCGAACTCAGAAATCCACCTGCCTCTGCCTCCCGAGTGCTGGGATTAAAGGCGTGCGCCACCACGCCCGGCAGGAAGCATCTTTTTGTTTTTCTTTTTGTTTTTGTTTTTTTGAGATAGGGTTTCTCTGTGTAGCCCTGGCTGTCCTGGAACTCACTCTGTAGACCAGGCTGGCATCGAACTCAGAAATCCACTTGCCTCTGCCTCCCGAGTGCTGGGATTAAAGGCGTGTGTCACTATGCCTAGCCAGTATATCTTTATTTGTGTGTTTCTGTGTAAGTATATTCGAATGTGTGTGAATGCACATGACCTTGTGAGAAGACACTGATTTCCCGAAGAAGCCTGGAGTTATAGGAGTTTGCCGGATGCCTGGCTCATTACTTGGGTGCCAGAATCTTAACTCTGGTCCTCATGACTTGGCAGCAAGTATCACCCATAGCTTCATAGTAAAGCCATCCTGGGCTAAAGACCATATCTCAAAAAACATTAATAACAGGCAGATATATTTTCTAACTATGCCCTTTTTACCCCTGTGTCTACAAACCCAAAGCTCATGATGGCTGTAATACATATTATTAATATTTTATTTTTTAAAGATTCATTTATTTATTATATACAGTGTTCTGCATATAGAGATATGCAGAACACTGTATATAATAAAGTCAGAAGAGGCGCCAGATCTTCTTATAGATGATTGTGAGCTACCATGTGGTTGCTAGGATTTGAACTCAGGACCTCTGGAAGAGCAGTCAGTGCTCCTAACCGCTGAGCCATCTCTCCAGCCCCAGTCCCTGGTGTTTTAACAAAGCCTGTGATTCTCAGAGAACTGATCAGAGCCATTCCCTGACAATGGAAAATTTCCAGTGGAGGTAGGTCAAGGCTCAGCAACAATCTGATCTGTGGCAGGAGCCGAGCAGAAGCCATTCCCTGGCAGGAAGGAACAGACATGCAGCCAGCAGGAGGCTGTAGAATGTCTGATTTTATCTTAGCGTGGTGAAACATGACTTTGTGAGTTCAAGGTCAGCCTGGTCTACAGAGTGAGTTCTAGGACAGCCAGGGCTACACAAAGATATTAGAGAGAAAAAAAAAAAAAAAAAAACAGGAAGGAAAGAAGGAGGGAAAAGAAAAAAGAAAGGAAGAAAGAGGAAAAGAAAGAAAGGAAGGTATCACAGGGCTCCCAATGGAGAAGCTAGAGAAAGTACCCAAGGAGCTAAAGGGATCTGCAACCCTATTGTTGGAACAACACGATGTACTAACCAGAACCCCGGAGCTCTTGTCTCTAGCTGCATATGTATCGAAAGATGGCCTAGTCGGCCATCACTGGAAAGAGAGGCCCATTGGACTTGCAAACTTTATATGCCCCAATATAGGGGAATGCCAGGGCCAAAAGAATGGGAATGGGTGGGTAGGGAAGTGGGGGGCGCTATGGGGGACTTTTGGGATAGCATTGGAAATGTAATTGAGGGAAATATGTAATAAAAATCAAAAAAAAAAAAAAGAAAAAAAAAAGAAAGGAAGGGAGGGAGGGAGGGAGGGAGGGAGGGAGGAAGGAAGGAAGGAAGGAAGGAAGGAAGGAAGGAAGGAAGGAAGGAAGGAAGGAAGGAAGGAAGGAAGGACGGGAGAGAAGAAGGGAGGAAGGGAGGAAGGAAGGGAGGGAGAAAGGGAGGGAGGAAGGGAGGAAGGGAAGGGAAAGTCTGTTTCTAGAGCCACACATGGTGGCCATTGCCAGCAATCAAGAGGCTAAATCAGAATAGTCAGGTATGCTGGAGAACTCCTGTAACCCAGCACTTAGACAAGAGGACCAGGAGCCCAAGATTATCCTTGGCCATACAGTGAGACCAGTCTGGCCTATACGAGGCCCTATTTCAACTTCACCTCCCAGCCGGGCGTGGTGGCGCACGCCTTTAATCCCAGCACTCGGGAGGCAGAGGCAGGCGGATTTCTGAGTTCGAGGCCAGCCTGGTCTACAAAGTGAGTTCCAGGACAGCCAGGGCTACACAGAGAAACCCTGTCTCGAAAAACCAAAAAAAAAAAAAAAAAAAAAAAAAAAAAAAATCAACTTCACCTCCCCATGGCCCCCCTTCCCCCAACTTTATCTCCTCCCTAAACCCCTGCTTCCCAAGACTGGAGAGGTGAGCAGGGACACTTTTTAGCATATGAGGCCCTGGGTTTAATTCCCTGTGTTGAAAAAAGAAAGCAAGCACAATGAAGCCTTAAGTGAGGTGTGTTGTTATGAATTGGCCTGGCAATCCATTCATAAACAACTATGCCCAGAACACATCAGGGTGTTTCCATGTGGCACTCAGGGTCTGGGCTAGGAAGGGCTTGATTTATTCTTTATTTTTGTGGTGCTAGGGAATTCAATCCAGGCCCCGTAGCTCTCTATGCTGAGTTTCAGAGCCATCTCTCTCTTGCTCCCTTTTCATGCCAGACAGGTTGTCACCATGACATCTGGATTGTCAGCCGGTAGTGCGGGTGACCTCAAAACCACCGTGATTCTCCTGTGTCAGCCTCAAGGTCCTGCCGAGGTCACTGGTGTGAATACACCCAGCCAGTTCCAGATCTTTATCAAGGACTTTTACAAGGTTGATTTTCTTCTGTAGGTTGCTGGTATTTGCTGCCCCACCCCCACCCCCAAACAGGAAGTCGTCTAGCTCGGAGCACATCTCATTTACTCTCACACAACCCCCGGATGTCCCTCCACTAAGGAAATACTTTGTCACTCCTTGAGAGTTTCATGACCTTGTTTCCCACAAGGCATTGCGAGATTGCCAAAGCGTTCACCTGGGCGCTTCCCTGTGGTGCTCAGACACTTTCCATCCTGGGATCTCCACCTATCCAAGTGGTGCCCTGTATCTGAGATCCTGGGTCCATCCCAACAGGCCTGTGGGATGCACCTCTCCAAGGGGGGAGACCCGCATGCTCTTCAAGATGGCGCTCAGATTTAGGATGAGCTCAGAATCAGAGGCAAAGAGTATCCCAGCTGCCTCCCAAACTGACATCTGAACGAGAAGGTAACCAGGCAAGGCAGTTTACTTTACCAAAAAGGCGCGCGACACCCCAAACATCCAATCAAGAACAGTAGCGTGGACGTTCATTCAGTTTTTGTTCTAAAGCGCTAAAGTTTCTGTGTCTGTCTGCATGCGAGTACAGGTGAGTGTGTGGAGGCCAAAGGCCAATGTAAGTCACTCTACTCTACCTAACTCTTTTTTTTTTTTTTTGGTTTTTTTCGAGACAGGGTTTCTCTGTATAGTCCTGGCTGTCCTGGAACTCACTTTGTAGAC
Source organism: Mus caroli (assembly GCF_978045245.1). Taxonomy (NCBI): domain Eukaryota; kingdom Metazoa; phylum Chordata; class Mammalia; order Rodentia; family Muridae; genus Mus; species Mus caroli. The sequence goes on from NW_028227273.1 coordinate 11,187,102, forward strand.
CAGGCTGGCCTCGAACTCAGAAATCCGCCTGCCTCTGCCTCCCAAGTGCTGGGATTAAAGGCGTGCGCCACCACCGCCCGGCTCTACCTAACTCTTAGTTGCATTTTTTTTTTTTTTTTTTTCTGAGACAGGGTTTCTCTGTATAGCCCTGGCTGTCCTGGAACTCACTCTGTAGACCAGGCCGGCCTTGAACTCAGAAATCCACCTGCCTCTGCCTGTGCTGGGATTAAAGGCGTGCACCACCACGTCCTGCTCTTTATTGCATTTGTAAAAAAGATTATCATAAATAAGTACACTGTAGCTGTCTTCAGAGGCACCAGAAGAGGGCGTCAGATCTCAATGGGTAGTTGTGAGCCACCATGTGGTTGCTGGGATTCGAACTCAGGACCTTCAGAAGAGCGGTCAGTGCTCCTACTGGCTGAGCCATCTCGCCAGCCCCTCTTTATTGCATTTTTAATTTATACTTTTAAAACAGTCACTTTGTTTATCTTGTGCATGCAGCTTGTCCTGGTTACTGTTATGGCTGTGAGAAGACACCATGGCAACCACACTTTTTTTTTTTTTTGAGATCCTGTGTGTCACTACATAGCTCACTATGTAATTCATTCACTCCTGAACTCGCTGTGTAGACCAGGCTAGCCTCAGAGCAATAAAGATCCACTGTTTCTGCCTCCCAAGTACTGGGACTAAAGCTGTGTACCACTGTGCCCAGCATTAAGGACAGAGTCTCACTCTCTGTAACTGTGGCAGGTCTGGAACTCACCATACAGATCAGGCTGGTCTCAATTTGACATAGATCTGCCTGCTTTTGCCTTGAATTTTTCATGATGTGTGGGTGCCTGCGTGAAGGGGCCCACAGAGGCCAGAGAATGACGCTGGATCCCCTGAAGCTGGAGTTACACACAGCTGTGAGCTACCAGACATGGAAAATGTATAGTACCTCAGTAATAAGTTTTACATTGATAATTTCCATCTCATAATTATAATTTTATATATTGATTAGATTAAATTGAAATGGTAGTATTTAATATATTTAATATTTATGCTGGGGAAAAAATCTGGGTGAGGGAGCTGAGGGAGAAATTCTCAGTGGAGCATGTGCTACGTCTGCAAAAAGTCCTGGGTTCAAACTCTACCACCAAAACCCAAACCCCCCAAACAGAGCACACTCATCTTCCCAGTTTATTTTACTGTCTTCACGGTGGCTACTGGGAATGCTATTATTTATTTGGGGAAAGTTTTTTTAAAAAGATTTATTATTTATACATAAGTTCATGGTAGCTGTCTTCAGACACCCCAGAAGAGGGCATCAAATCTCATTATGGATGGTTGTGAGCCACCATGTGGTTGCTGGGATTTGAACACAGGACCTTTCCTTGAGCAATCAGTGCTCTTAACTGCTGAGCCATCTCACCAGCCCGGAAAAGTTTAACTGACCTAAATTTTTTGAAGTTTCAAATTGTACATGAGGTATTGGGTGTGGCAACGTTGGGTGTGGCAATGTAGGATATAGGTCCTGTAGTCTCCTATAGCAGAAAACAAGAGAAGTGGAGGCCACGTCAGAGAGCCTGTTACCTAGCCCCAAAAGGTTTCAAAGTACCCCCCCCCCCAGTTTTCCATCTCTCAGAAGTGGCTTAGCCGTCTGCCCATGGAGACCCTCAAGTGCTAGGGAGGCCCTACAGGCAGTGGCAGATTCCAAGGGCTTGCACAGGGCAGTCCTTTCTGTGTGGTAAAGGAGAGTTTGAAATCATAGTGCTGAGGTGCCAAGGTTTGTTCCTGGAAGAGGAAGAGGATGAAGAGCGGGAAGAAGATGAAGAGGCGACACTGTGGCAAAGCCTACGCAGCAACCTTCAGTCTCTTCTATGTCACTGTTCACATCCCTGCTGGGTAAGATTCCCCAGGACACAGAGAGCAGAGTTTCAGCGAGGAGGAAGGCTGAGATGCGGAGGTTAGAGAAACCTCACGTCAAAGCACCGGGTGTGACAGTGTCACACTTTGTGGTATCATTTTCTGAGATACCATACTTAGGAAGGAAAGGAGACTGGGCTGGGGAGACACCTGGCTCTCCAACCTCACAATGCTCAAATCAACTCACTGCCAGTACCTTGAGCTAAGTTCAAGGAATATAGACGGAACTACAAACTCTGTTAGCATACATACAGATTGTTTAAAAATTCACCTTTGGGGCTGGCAAGATGGCTCAGCGGGTAAGATAACTGACTTGCTCTTCCGAAGGTCCTGAGTTCAAATCCCAGCAACCACATGGTGGCTCACAACCACCCATAATGAGATCTGACGCCCTCTTCTGGTGTGTCTGAAGTCAGCTACAGTGTACTTATATAATAAATAAATCTTAAAAAAAAGACTATTAGTTTATTAAAAAAAAAATCATCTTTGACTTGGTGGCACACACTTGTTATTTTGGTACTTGAAAGATACAGATAGGAGGGTCAGAAGTTCAAGGACATCCTCCACTAAGAGGTTCACCCTGGGCTATTTGAGATCCTGCCTCAAAACAAAGAAACAAATAAGTACATAAATACATAATAGGTAAATAAATACAACCTAAGCCATTTAGTGACCTCTGTCTCAAGGTCAAATGAGCTGGGGATGCTAGCCTAGTTGTTCTTGTCCTGCGTCCCTATCTCTACCTTGTCACCGTGAAAATAACCCCGACAAACCAAAATCCTACACCCTAAAAAAAAATCACCGTCGCATTCTCAAATCCAAGTGGTCAGTAAATATCCACTGACGTTCATGTTAATTTTCTTCTGGCTGAAAAAAAAAACAAGTCTTGAGTTTAGGGGAAGGTTTTTGGAGTCTCAGAATTGAACAAAGTAATCAATCTAGGAAAGAGGGGAGCTGCAGAGTCCGGGGACCTCAGCGGCGGGGTTGGACATGATCTCTGGGGCAACGCTCCGGCTTCCGCTACCCAAGCTCCCAGGCTCTTTATTGATTCATGGAATGCTCCTGATTTATAGGCAGCAGAGAGTTAGCACCCGCACTGGGCCAGCTGCCAGCCCCGATCAGTCAGCCCTAGCCAGGACGGAGCATCCCAGGTGCTACCTTGGTGTATCGAGCCTGTTTCCGAGCAGGGAAACAGAGCAAAGAATTATCACCAAGGCTCAGATCGCACCCCGGGGCAGGGAGCCTTACAAGCTTTGCTGTGTTTGCTGCTAAGGCCAAGATAGAAACAGGGTCCTAGGAATAAGTAAGTTCTGTGTGGTGGGGTGGTATGTACAGACAATCCCAGCACCCAGAGTTTGAGGCCATCCTGGGCTACACAGTGAAAATGTTAGCCAGGCGTGGTGGCGCACGCCTTTAATCCCAGCACTCGGGAGGCAGAGGCAGGCGAATTTCTGAGTTCGAGGCCAGCCTGGTCTACAAAGAAAATGTTTCAAACCTCTACACTGTGGGAGATCACTGTGCCCCGTCTCAGTTAAATGATTAGGTAGTTACTATCCACCTTTTTGAGGTCAGAGTATCTATAGACATAAATTGTTATTATCTTCTTTTGAGATAAGGGCCTCTCCACGCAGATCAGACTAGCTTCAAACTTGCCCCATATCTGAGGCTCTGAACCTGCCTCAACATCTGGGAGTGACGGGACTGTAGATATAAACTATTGACACCCAGCTACATAAATGATAATTATTCTACAGCAGCAATTTGTCTTTTCTCACAATTCATTTATTTGATCATTTATTTATATCAGGACAGATCCATGGATATTTTTCTTCCCTTCAGTGCAATTGTTTGTTATTCAAACTGCCTATCCCTAAGCAATTATGCGCTTTTCAATCGACTCCTCTAGGGCACGGGCATATTTCAACCAAATTACTTATTTTTTAAGCACTTTTTTTTTTGAGACAGGATCTCACTGTAGCCCAGGCTAGCTTTGGATTTGCCCTGTAGCCAAGGATGACCTTGAACCTCCAATCTTCTTGCCTCTACTTACCCAGTGCTGTGATTACACACATTTACTCAGTCTGTGGATTGAGCCCAGGGCGTGGTGCATGCCCAGTGTCTTAGTTAGGGTTTTACTGCTGTGAACAGATACCATGACTAAGGCAACTCTTATGAGAACAACATTTAATTGGGGCTGGCTTACAGGTTCAGAGGTTCAGTTTATTATCAAGGTGGGAGCATGGCAGCATCCAGGCAGGCATGGTACAGGCAGAGCTGAGAGTTCTATATCTTCATCTGAAGGCTGCTAGTAGAAGACTGACTTCCAGGCAGCTAGGATGAAGGGGTTTTTTTTGGGGGGGGGGGGCGGGGTTCGGGGCAGGGTTTCTCTGTGTAGCCCTGGCTGTCCTGGAACTCACTTTGTAGACCAGGCTGGCCTCGAACTCAGAAAAATCACCTGCCTCTGCCTCCCAAGTGCTGGGATTAAAGGTGTGTGCCACCATGCCGGGTTTATGATGAAGGTCTTAAAGCCCACACCCACAGTGACACACTTCCTCGAAGGCCACACCTCGAAACACTGCCACTCCCAGGGCCATGACACCCAGCAAGAATGCATCCAAGTGAGCTACAGCCCCAGCTCCTAAGCCTGTTTTAGCCTTCATGCATTGCGTTATAATCTACTGCAGGTTCATCTGACTATGTCTTATTCCAGTTACTTTAGTTATTTTCTTAAGGAGCCTGGCTTTTTTTTGTTTGTTTGTTTTGTTTTAATTAGAGAAGAACATTAAAATCAAGATCTGAAACAATTACAGAAAAGGGAGCAGAAAGATTGTGAGAGCCAGAGGACCCAGAAGGTGTGTGTGTGAGATTGTGTCTTCTAGAAGAACACCAACAAAAGACATGCCAATATGGAAAGGAAATCCCCTGGAGTCCCTAAGAACTACAGTCGGCGTTGGAATGTTGAGAGTGGGGGAAGTCTTGTGACCCAGGGATGAGCTACTCAATTCTACTGACTTCTATAGTGATTGGTTTCCAAGGGCACAGAACATAATATAATATGTTATCAACTTGGGTATGAGAAAGTTTCCTTATAATATTAATAACAACACAAAACAGTAGGCTAAGCCTTAACATCTAGGCCTTACCGCTGAGCTGGTTATATTTATGTATACTTGTGTGTGTATGTATATATGATCTTTATATATTATTATATATATGTCATGACCATATGTATGGACATAAAAATATATATTCATGGGCTCTTTTATTATATATAATATATATTTCAAAGAAACTATAAATATATTTTAAATTTTAAATATTTAAATAAAATTATTTAAAATAATTTAAAAAATTAAAATATATAACAATTACATAAATAAAATTAAAGAAAGGTCATGAATTAGAAAGAGAGAGAGCAAGATGGGCAGCCAGGGAGAAGCTGTAAGAAGGAAAGTGGAAAATGATGCACTTATATTTTAATTAAAAAAGAAAAAGATCGAGAACAAATTAAAAAAAAAAACCTAAAATATAGATCTGGCAAGGCCTGGTGGGGCATTCTTCTAATCCTAGACCTGGGAGGTTGAGGCAGAAGGACCTGAGCTTATGGACTGCTTGGGCTATACAGTATTAAGACCCTGTCTCAAAATAAAGCAGCCGGGCCTGGCGTGGTGGCACACACCTTTAATCCCAGCACGTGGGAGGCAGAGAGGCAGGTTGATTTCTGAGTTCGAGGTCAGCCTGGTCTACAGAGTGAGTTCCAGGACAACCAGGGCTACACAGAGAAACCCTGTCTCGAAAAACCAAAAAAAAAAAAAAAAACCAAAAAAAAAAAAAAAGCAGCCTTTGATAATAATGGACTGAACCTCTGAACCAGCCCCAATTAAATGTTGTCCTTTATAAGAGTGGCCTCGGTCATGGTGTCTGTCCTCAGCAGTAAAACCCTAGGACAAAGACAAACACCCAAAGGTCAATCCCTAAGTTATCATCTGCTAATCCTATGCCCATCTTTGTCATTCCTGGGGTAAGCTGGTTAAGCATGACTGTGATTGTAGCTCTGGAATGGGGGGAAGCAGGGGGATCTATAGGCCATTCTCAGCTACCTGTGGAAATGAAGGCCAGCTGAGGCTACAGGGGACCTACCTTGCTTCACACAAACGACCACAACAAAAACCACACACAGTGGAGTAATTAATTTACAGCATGGCACAACCTAGTCTCTACAGTTGGCCTATAGAATTAGACTCACTCAAATATCAAACAAACAAAACAGGAGGAGCTGGCTTCCTAGGGCCGATACCAGGAAATGGTGCATCTGCAGTCACTGTCTTCGGGCCGGGCTCACTTCCCACAGCCTGCTGCCCTCCCCTGACGAAAGGGCAAGGCCATTTCTCTAAAATGAAGCTCTGACATTGACCTTGAGTTTACATGCTTGTAAACATCGTGATCCTACACAGTCCTTGTTGAGGAAGGAGAGAGTGTCACTTGCAGATACCTAGGTGAATGGGTTGAGCTGGAATCCCAAACCAGAAAAACCTTGAGTTTCCAGAAGGCAGGTCCATTTTCTATGCTTTTGAAAAAGGTGGGACCATAAGGAGGAGACGCATTTCTGTTGTTTGGGAATTCCTCCTCCTGCTGACGCCCTGAGCCCCAGGTGTGGCTCCCACTCCCTCTCCCTTTAGTACAAGTGCACAGTGAGTTTTTACAGAGACTTTAAAAATAAACGTGGAGGTTCTGGGCTGCGGCTTCGTGGTAGATGGGCAAGGGCCTCAGGTTGGTCACACAGTGTTGGAAAAATAAGCAAAACAACCACACACAGGCTTGCATAGACAAGACAAAATATAAAAGTACAGTTATTTGGCCAGGTGATGGTGGCACATGGCTTTAACCCCAGCATTAGGGAGGCAGAGGTAGGTGGATCTCTCTGAGTTAGAGGCCAGCCTGGTCTACAGAGTGAGTTCCAGAACAACCAGGAATACAGAGACTCCCTGTCACAAATCAACAACAACAGCAACAAAATCAAAACGTGCAGTTTAAAAGACTAGGAACTTGAGTCTCCATAGTGACTCTCTCAGCTACGTAGCATACTCTTACAGTGTGTGCTATGCATGGCCGAGAAGTAGGCGAAGAAGAAGTGTGCTAAGATAACCATGATTTGCCTGCTTTCATATTGCAAGCCTGGGCTTCTCACACTTCCTGATCGGTCTCGGTTCTGCTATGGAAGAGCAGCAGCATTGGGAGGCTCACGGGGACCTGGAGGCCTGCCCAGCGCTGCCCAGAGCCCTTGACAGACCACAGGGACGAGTAACCTGCTAGGAGTGTTCCTAATATTGGCCAGAAGCTCTCTGGAGCCAGCTTCTTGCTGTGACCTTTGCTCTTTTCATGCCTCCTAGTGGCCCTCCAGGGAAGGGTCTTTTCTCTTCTCTAACGTGCAGCGCGCACGTGCGTGTGTGTGTGTGTGTGTGTGTGTGTGTGTGTGTGTGTGTGTGTGTGCGCGTGTGCGTGTGTGTGTGCGTGTGTTTGCACACGTGTGTGTGCATGCCCTCTCTATCTTCTAGAGATGGAATTATGACTGTTTTATCTCCACAAAGGGCAGAGAGTCAGTGCTTTAGGACTTGAAGGCTGCACAGTCAGCATCTCAACTAGTTACGCCTACCCTTGTGGTAGCATCTTCATAAACACTTCTAACAAAATGAGTGATTGGTGGTCATGCTTAAATAAAGTTTATTTTGAAGTTTTTATTTAGAAAGATAGGTCATTTAGGAGCTAGAAAGAATGGCTCCTGTGTAAAAGGCGCGTGCTCTGCAAGACTGGTAACCTGAGTTTGATTCCCTAAACGGACGCACTCAAAGGGAAGAAAAAAACTGACTCAAAAAATTTGTGTCCTCTCACCTCCACATATGTGTCGCACACATTCCCTCACCTCCCTTTACACACACACACACACACACACACACACACACACTACTACTACTACTAAAAACAAGTTTTGAAAAATAGGTCATTGGAACCAAGCCTATAATCCCAGCACTTAGAAGGCTGAGGCAGGGGTATTGCTTTGAGTTCAAGGTTAATCGTAGATGCATAGTGGGAAAAAACAAACAAACAAACAAGCCAACTAAATAACCAAGCAAATCAACAAAACAACACTGGGGACATAGCTGAGTTTAGTATTTGTGAGGCCCTGGGTTTGATCTCCAGCATTGCAAAAGAAAAACAAGCAGGTAACAGTTCCCTGACCTCTGTTCTAGAGCATCTGCATTCTAGAACATCATCATTCACTCTGCTGAGCAATTAGAGCAGTCATCTGTTTGAACAGTGTACCACAAGAAAGACTTGTGTCTGATTGACAGGAGAGTCAGCATCAAGAGATGCTCAGCTCAAGCCTGGCATGGTGGCTCAAACCTTTAATCCCAGCACTCGGGAGGCAGAGGCAGGGGGATCTCTGTGAGTTTGAGGCCAGCCTGGTCTACAGAGTGAGTTCCAGGATAGCCAAGGCTGCACAGTGAAACCCATTCTCGAAAACCTGAAATAGCAAAGAAAGGAAGGGGTTGGGTGGGGGTCCAAGTCTCAGGACATTTGTTTGAGCACAGGTTGGTGGCACACAGCAAAAGTCATTGCAGTTTCTCAGGAGACTGAGGTAGGGCCATCAAGAGTCTGAGGTTAGCCTGGGCTACAGAATGAATTTAAGGCCAGCCTGGGTAACATATTAAGACACCACCTCAACTTCAGTACAGGACTGGAGAAGGAGAGAGAGAGAAAAAAAGGAGGGAGGGAAGGAAGGAGTGAGGAAGAGAGGGAGGGAGGGAAAGAGAAAGAGTGGAAGAGAGGAGGAGGGATGAATTTGAGAGGGAATGTTTGTTCAACTGAGACTGACTGACCCACATTCAATGCCTTTCTGAAACTCTGAAACTTTGAGCAAAGGTCAGATATTCTAAATCATACTCTAAGAGTACCTTCCATATGGAACAAGAGCCTCCCAAAGGCAAAGATGAGCTGACATGTTCTCTGAAAGTGCAGCTGGAGATGGCAGCCTCTCTGACACTGAGTGGATTTCGCTAGTCTGTAATACTGGGTGCAGCCTGAACACTCCTCTAGGGGACCGAGAGTCCTGGGTCAAGGGACGGGGCAACATCACTATATTCTTCCTGTTTTTATAGTCTGGGAAAATACAGTTTTATTGGCACTATTAAAATTGGAGTTTCTGTCGGGGCCTTGTGACTTGGGATGTCTCACTGATGTCTAATCTATACAGAATATAAATCTCACCCCTGAGTTGGCTCCTAGGCTGAAAGTACAGCAAGCTGTAAATTCCAAGCCTTGACTAAACATGACTCAACAGAAGGCACGCACCATTTGTCTTTCTACAAGCATCCATTGCTACTGAAACAGACCATTGGGACAGCTATCGATGGCTTGCTAATCCCTCTGCAACTGTCCAAGTTAAACACTCTGTACCCGGAGGCTGGGATGCCCCGGCATCCTCGCAGGACTTGGCGAGCCTGTTTTCTTCTCTTTTCTGAGATTTACACTGACGTCTACTCTGATTGTTCCTGCAGTTTCATCCATCAAAAGAGAAGCCAGTGAAAGGGTACAAAAGGCCTCTTGGCTACATGGGTTCCTGTTTGTGATTACTTCCCTCTGGAAAGAAAAAAAAATCCTAGTCAAAAGACATAAAGTCCCAGCAAAACTTTAAAAAAGAGGTGCTTTTCTCAGACAGGCTCTTAAGGAGGCTGCATGGAAGAATCCCGCAAAACTGGGAGAGCCACAGCAGGGACTCATCTCCTGGCTTGCTGAGGCACAGGCTCCATGACCCAGACCTGATTCAGGCTTACACTAACTAAAATGCAGCTTCTCAAAGCTGTCTCTAAAAACCACAACTTAGATGGGCACAGTAGTAGTAGTAGTATCTTTAATCCCAATGCGCAGAAGGCAGAGGCAGTAGGGTTCCTGTGAGTTTGAAGCTAGCCTGGTTTAAATAGGGAGCTCTAGGGTAGCTAGGGCTGCAGAGCATCTGTGATGGTTTGTATATGCTCAGCCCAGGGAGTGGCACTAGTAGAAGGTATGGCCCTGTTGGAGTAGGTGTGTCACTGTGGGCATGCTTTAATAGTCCTAGCTACCTGGAAGCCAGTATTCTGCTAGCAGTCTTCAGATGAAGATGTAGAACTCTCAGCTCCTCCTGCACCATGCCTGCCTGGATGCTGCCATGCTTCTTGCCTTGATGAGAATGGACTGAACCCCTGAACCTGTAAGCCAGCCCCAACTAAATGTGGTCCTTATAAGATTTGCCTTGGTCATGGTGTCTGTTCACAGCAGTAAAACCTTAATTAAGACACCATCTCAAGAAATAAATGGATGAATAAGTAAATGAATAAAATAAATACTGCAAGTTTGGGGCATGGAGATGGCTGGGGGGTAAAGGTGCTCACCAGAAGCCCAGGTACCTGGTTTCCACCCCCAGAACCCATGCCCAGGCTGGAAGAGAATGACTCCCACAAATTGTCCTCTAGCCTCTATAAAGATATCCTGCCCTCCACACAAATATTACAGTAACAACAAACCTGCAAACCTGTCTAAAGCAGTGGTCTGCTCCTGGTTAGATCCAGGCACTGACATACTCATTACCGAGTAGGCCGAGAATCAACTGGATCCAGATGTTTTTAAGAGTAGCCTGCGCCACACTGAGACCCCCTTCTTAAAACAAAACAGAAACTATTTGTAACAGGCAGCGGTGGCACAGGACTTTAATCTCAGCACTCAGGAGGCAGAGGCAGGTGGATTTCTGAGTTTGAGGCCAGCCTGGTCTACAGAGTGAGTTCCAGGACAGCCAGGGCTACACAGAGAAACCCTGTCTCCAAAAACAAAACAAAGCAAAAATTCATTTTAAATCCTGCACTTTGGGGGAAAAATATAGTTGCTGTTGAAGAGTGGATCAATTACTAGGAGAGGGCCTGATGCTAACTTACTTCTATGTAGGATGGGAAAGTCTTTACTGGGAATGGGGTAAGCGGTAAGCTTGGCTGAAGCCCACCCCAGGCTTGGAAAAAAAAAAAAAAGCCAGCAGGCGTTCTGAACACTGACTCCTAAAGCAGCTAATCTTGGTTCATTAATGCTGGTAAAGGCCCTTCTACACTTTGCAGAATGAATAGAACTCAGTGGGAGACTTCATTCACTGTGAAAACGTGTTTGATTTTCTCCTGTGTGGAATCTGAATATGGGCAGGGTGAGGGATCCCCATTTACTGCCATGCCAGGTTTCCCCGACTTCCTTTCTGACTCAAGGCTGCTTTCCTGGAAGGTGTTTCTCCTCTTCCCCCCACCTCGTCCCCGTCCCCCCTCCCCCCCCCCCCCCCACACACACACAGGGTTTCTCTGTGTAGCCCTGGCTGTCCTGGAACTCACTTTGTAGACTAGGCTGACCTTGAACTCAGAAATCCACCTGCCTCTGCCTCCCAAGTACTGGGATTAAAGGCGTGCGCCACCTCGGCCTGGCTTCTCCTTTTATCTTGAGCACCCAGGCAAGTGGTTGGATTGGGTCAGGTCTCTGAAATGGCGATTGATTAAGCAGAAACCATTGCTTTCCAGGTTTCCTAAGCCAAGACACAGAATCTCTGTTTCTCTTCAGTTTATTTTTGTCTCATGTTCATTCCTGTTTCAGCTGCATGCATGCATGTGTACTGCATACATAAAGAGTCTTGAGAGGGTGTCAGATAATCTGGGTCAGGTATGTAGCTCAGGTTGGCTTTGAACTCTGGTCCTCCTGTTTCCTAAGTGCTGGGACTGCAGAAATATCCCATTACACTCAGCTGAGATTTTTTTTTTTTAATGTAATGGCTTTACTGAACTGTACTTCATAACGAGCCAATTTGAAGCGGTGATGTCCACAGAGGCTAGCTCTTCCTGTCTTGCAGCACTGATCTGCTGTCAGCTCCTCTCCCAAGCAGTGATGTGGGGAGGGAACCCATAACTGCAGGGAGCTGAGTCCAGCAACTTTCCTGATTGGAACATTTGCTGGGTAGGGAGTGAAGTGGGCACGTGTTGACACAAGGTGGGAGCCCATCAAACCAGTGAGAAGGGTTTCTGCAGTGCTTGGAACTGCAGCCACCACAGGCCTGGGGGGTGGAGTTGGGGGAGGGGCAGCGCCGACATCCCTGCCAATATGTGGAAATTGAAGTGGTTTTCAGAAAGAGCCCAAATTTCCCCAGATGTCTAATTCCAGCCTTACTCCCTGTGCCAGTTCAGCACTCAGAGAACAGTATTTAAGCAAGCAGCAATTGTTGTGTATGCTTCCACGCAGCAGCCCTGCACTGTGGGAAGGCAAAAGGCAGGGAAAAGCTGCTATGGGTGAGGACTGGTCCTGTCCTTGCTTTGAAAGGCAGCGAGACTTCCCACAAAGACTGAGGTCAACAAGGAACAGACAATGAGCAAGATGAGCTTTCAAAGTTTACATTCTTTGGTTGTTGATTTTCTTTTTTGAGACGGGGTTTCTCTGTGTAGTCCTGGCTGTCCTGGAACCCACTCTGTAGACCAGGCTGGCCTTGAACTCAGAAATCTGCCTGCCTCTGTTTCCCAAGTGCTGGGATTAAAGGCGTGCGCCAGCACCGCACTGTTTTAGGTCCCGATATTCTGCCATCCCCACGTGAGATAACCAATATCTCACACCAGAGTTTATCATAGTTGAAGGCTCTGCATGGACACACGTAATCATTACTTCATACTAAAGTTTATTCTTTTTTTTTTTTTTTTTTTTAAAGATTTATTTATTTATTATATGTAAGTACACTGTAGCTGTCTTCAGACACTCCAGAAGAGGGCGCCAGATCTCGTTACAGATGGTTGTGAGCCACCATGTGGTTGCTGGGATTTGAACTCTGGACCTTCGGAAGAGCAGTCGGGTGCTCTTACCCACTGAGCCATCTCTCCAGCCCCCTAAAGTTTATTCTTGATATTGGACCTTCTCTAGGTTTGGACAAGTTGGTTTTGTTTTGGTTGTATATGGTGTGTGCACGCGTTCACACGTGCGCAAATGCATATACAATGCACAAATACATACACAATGTGTGAGTATACGTGTGTCTGCATGGCATGCATGAGGCCAGAAGTTGATTTCCAGTCTTTCCCTAGATCACTCTTCATTTTCTTTACTGAGGCAGGGTCCCTAGCTGGACCTGGGGCCTGCCAATTCCCCTAGCTAGCCAGCTAGCCACCTTGCCTCAAGGACTCCTTGTCTCCACCTACTGGATGCTAAAGCTAGTCACTGTTCAGTCAAGTTTTTATTTAGGTTCTAGGATTTTCTTCTTTTTTTTTTTCTTTTTCTTTTTTACTCTGCCTGCCTCTGTCTCCCAAATGCTGGGATTAAAGGCGTGCGCCACCACCGCCCAGGGACAATTTTTTTTTCTTAGTAGTTAACTGCATGTATATGAGCTTTCTGTCTTCAGACACACCGGAAGAAGTCATCAGACTCCATTACGGATGGTTATGAGCCACCATGTGGTTGCTGGGAATTGAACTCAGGACCTCTACCAACCGCTGAGCCATCTCTCCTGCCTGGTTCTGGGTAACCTTAATCCTGATCCTCCAGCTTGTATAATATTGCTGTGTCCACTGAGCTGTCTCCCCAACTCCAGGATGTTTAAAAAACAAAACAAAACAAAACACCGGACAGTGCTAATGGTCAGGGAACAAGGAAGGAAGTAAACACCATGTGCATCTAACCTCCAATGACAGCCAACCACATATGCTCTGGGGCAGCATGCTTCAGAGGGAGGCAGTAAGTGCCGAGGCCTAGACTGACTGACATGGAAGCCACAGCAGGATGGACTAGAGGGGTCTGGGGGTGCAGAGCAGTGGTACGGCACACACCTAGCATGTGGAAGGCTGTTCAATGTTCAGCTCTGGGATGGGGTAAGGAGGCCCTAAACAAAACAAAGGGTAGTCTGTTTGTTTGTTTGTTTTGTAAGAGTTTCTCTGTATAGCCCTGGCTGTCCTGGAACTCACTTTGTAGACCAGGCTGGCCTCGAACTCAGAAATCCACCTGCCTCTGCTTCCCAAGTGCTGGGATTAAAGGCGTGCGCCACCATGCCTGGCCAACAAAGGGTAGTCTTGTAGGAGGATATGTGCCCATATTTCTGAACTATTTTTACTTTGCTATAGTATTACTGTGTGTGTGGTTGTGTGTGCACGCACTCGTGTAACACACACACACACACATATGCACGTATAATACATATGAACCGTGGGCACACTATTGAGAGCTGGTTGCTTCCTTCTACTGAGGGTACCCGAGATTGAACTCAAGCCGCTAGGCTTGTGTGGTGAGTGATTTTTACCTGTTGAATCATGTCACCAGCCCTGGTGTTCCCTCCTTTTAAATTAGAAACACAGCCATCGCACATGGTTAGGAAGGGCACATGTTAATAGGAGCCAATGAGCACACTTCCTGCCTTGTCCATCCTCCCAGTCCTTGACCGAGGAACAACTGCCTGTGCATCCATTCTAGAAATTGTTTAAGAAATATCATCCAGCAATATCGTCTTCACTTTAAGACACAGTCTCTGGCTTCAAACTTTCAATCCTCTGGCCTCAGTCTCCAGATGGCTGGGATTGTAAGTGTTCCACATCTTGTTCAACTGTTTTTTTTTTTTTTAAAAGAAAAAAAAATATATATATATGTGTGTGTGTGTATATATATATATATGTGTGTGTGTATGTATGTGTGTATATATATATAGTATATGAGTACAATGTCTTCAGACACACCAGAAGAGGGCGCCAGATCCCATTACAGATGGTTGTGAGCCAGCATGTGATTGCTGGGAATTGAACTCAGGCCCTCTGGAAGAGCAGTCGGTTCTTTTAACCGCTGAGCCATCTCTCCAGTCCAACTGCCTTCTTTTTATTTGTTTTTTTTTTTTTTTTTCGAGACAGGGTTTCTCTGTGTAGCCCTGGCTGTCCTGGAACTCACTTTGTAGACCAGGCTGGCCTCGAACTCAGAAATCCGCCTGCCTCTGCCTCCCAAGTGCTGGGATTAAAGGCGTGCGCCACCACCGCCCGGCCCTGCCTTCTTTTTAAAGAAATAATCAAGTGATTCTCTCTCCCTCCCTCCCTCTATATTTATGTATATATAGTTCATTTATTTTTATGTGTTTTGCCTGAGTATTGTGGCTTTATCACATGTCTGCAGTACCCTGGATGGCCAGAAGGTGGCACCTGATCTTCTGGAACTAGACAGCTATCAGCTGCCTTAGAAGTGCTGGGAACCAAACCCAGGTCCCCTGAAAGAGCAGGCAGTGCTCTTAACCACTGAGCATCTATCCAGCTCCCAGCCTAGAACTCTTTAGAGGAGCGGACTGTGTGGAGTCTGGCAGAACCCACTGTTCCCAACACTTACAGCATTGATTTATGCAGGGGCAATTGTATATACTGGGCAAGCCATTATGGTCTATCATTACATAAAATCAGCGAAGTCTGAAGGCTATATTTTCATTTACAGAACTGTTTTTTTAAACTTATTTTGTTGTCTGTTTTATAGTGCAATACCTAGGAATATAAATTAATAAGAGAGCAGAGGCTTTTTTTTTTTTTTTTTTTTGGTTTTTTGAGACAGGGTTTCTCTTTATAGCTCTGGCTGTCCTGGAGCTCACTTTGTAGACCAGGCTGGCCTCAAACTCAGAAATCCGCCTGCCTCTGCCTCCCGAGTGCTGGGATTAAAGGCGTGCGCCACCCCGTCCGGCTAGAGAGCAGAGGCTTTTAAAAGCAGATAGAATTGCTATGCGAGCTGTATAGAAAGCGGTGTCCACAGCTTTGGGCAGGCAGGGTTTTCAGAGTGCTTGAATATAGCAAGTTACACAGTGCCCCGTTGTCATGAGCACAGTATGCCAGAAATACAAATGGACACATTTTTCCTTCCACAATGTCAAAATTCATTGAAAAACGATAAAATCACAAGGTACGTTAATTTTACTGGTAGCAATTGTGTCAGGGAGTCCCAAGTTCCTTCACTGTCAACTGAAACAAACACGAGTTCTTTTATTCTAATTTTAATTACAGATTCCAACTCTCCTATCACATACCACACACATACCACACAGTAAATACTTCTCTCTGAATGTATGTGCGTAGGTTACAGAACGGCCACCAAGGGTTTAAAGTGGCTACGACAGAGTAGCAGGAATTACAAGGAGGCCAGGAGAGATGGAGAGAGAGCTGGGGATCCGGGAGATGAGAAAGGAAACTGTGGAGGGGTGGGTGCAGGTAGCAGGGGAAGCAGAGAACTCACCTGTTAGAGATATGTCAGAGGTGCTGAGTCAGAACAGCTGCTGGGTCAAAGTTGAGTTGAGCCTCAGGTTCGGGTCAAATTGCAGAAGTGCAATGTGGGTCTATGGAGACCACAGACTCCAGACCACAGAAGGAACGGTCAGATCCAGACGGGTCAATGAGGGAATCCTAGCCGTCTGGGCCAACTATGGAGAGCTGAGAGTCACACACCAGGTGGTCGGATGACAGGTGAGTGGGTCATATATGAAGCGTTAAATATACTTTTGTGTTTGCTTAATTCTTGTCTTTTGAGACAGGGGTTCTCTATTTAGCCCTGGTTGTCATTATGCAGACCAGGCTGGTCTTGAATTCACAGAAATCTGCCTGCCTCTGCCTTCAGGGTGCCAGGATTAAAGGCCTGTTAGATGCTCTCTTCAGGGGTCCAGGGGAGGGTGCTGCATCCTTTTTAGCCTGTGGTGTCAGTAGGTTCTTGGGCCTGTTTTCATGCTTTTATTTCTATACATGTGTATGTAAGATGTGTTGAAGAATTAAAAAAAAAAAATACTGACTGTCCTGAGAACATGGGCCCCGGCCCCGGGCCAGATGGCCTAATTCCCCGGAACTTTTGGGAAAAACAACCACAAAATGTTTCAATGTCCCAGGTGCCTTGAAGTAAATATCTGCCCCTAGACTTCCCCTATTTCCTCTCCAATCCTCCCCCTAGGTTGTTTTTTTTGCCTTTATAAGCCTGCTGGAAAATAGGGTCGTGGTCAGACTCCTCTACTCCTGCGTGGTGTATGGGTCTCGACCTCAGCATGCTGGTTTGTGTGCCATTAAAACCTCGTGTGTTTGCAGCAAGCTTGACTGTTGTGGCTTTCTGGGCTCGCGATCCCTGAGACTTGAGTGAGGGTCTCCCTTTGGGGGTCCAACAGTGTATGTATATATAAATACGTATATTCATGTGTCTGAGTCCAGGTGCGTGCCTGCCATAGTAAATTCATCAAGGTCAGAGAATCTCCGGTCTGGGTTCTCACCTCCACCTTGTTTGAAACAGTCTCACCTTCGCTGCTATATACCCCTGGTGTTCTAGTTAGGGTTACTATTGCTGAGATGAAACACCTTGACCAAAAAGCAAGCTGGGGAAGAAAGGGTTTATTCAGCTTACACTTCTAGATCATAGCCCATCATTGGAGAAGTCAGGACAGGAACTCAAGCAGGGCTGGAACCTTGAGGCAGGAGCTGATGCAGAGGCCATGGAGTGGGGCTGCTTACTGGCTTGCTTCCCCTGGCTTGCTCAGCCTGCTTTCTTATAGAACGTGGGAGCACCTGCTCAGGGATGGCACCACCCACGGATGGCACCACCCACAAGGGGCTGGGCCCTCTCCCACTGATCACTAATTGAGAAAATGCCTTATAGTTGGATCTCATAGACATTTCCTCAACGGAGGCTCCTTTCTCTCTGATGACCCTAGCTTGTGTCAAGTCAACACACACAATCAGCCAGTACGCTGCCAGGCTGGCTGGCCTGTGAGCTCCCAGAGATTTTCCTGTTTTGCCTCCCATCTCACCATAGGCACACTGGGATTATGCACAAATGTGTTTGCTTTTATGTGTGCTCTAGGGATCCAAACTCGGCTCCTCACATCTACATAGCAAGTGCTTTAACCAATGGGCTACCTTTGCAGTCCTCGATATGATGTGACTATGGTCATCTGTTTTCTGCAGTTCCAGGTAGACTGATAAATCTGGAGGGCAGAACCGTTCTGCATGTAGGAATAAGCCATTCATCAGTAGGTGCTTCCTGGCAGTAGTGGCCTGGACAGATGGCACTGATTCTCTGTCCACCATGATGCAAAATTCACCCGCTTCTACATCTGCACTCAAAAGGGAGTCAACAGCTGCTTGTAAAATGGAGTGTCTCAGGGCACGGTGTAGGCTGAAAAACCTCTGTTTTGCACAATCCTGAGTAATTTAGGGCAGGGCACAGCCTTTCTGCTCATCACCAGGGGTGCAGGAATTCACACTGAACCCAGAGCTAGCAGTATAAAGAACAGAAGTTTTCCATTAATGTTTGATGTTTCGCGTTACTCATTTCTGGGCTGGTGCACTTTTTCTATGAATTGTATTTACAATGACAAGGCATATTTGCACTGACGGAAACATACATGAGATGGGATGAGCTGTCTATTGC
This sequence comes from Mus caroli, assembly GCF_978045245.1. Taxonomy (NCBI): domain Eukaryota; kingdom Metazoa; phylum Chordata; class Mammalia; order Rodentia; family Muridae; genus Mus; species Mus caroli. Next base: position 11,205,453 of record NW_028227273.1, read on the forward strand.
CCCGACGCCATCTGTCTCACTTAACACCCACAGCACCCTCTTAAGAGAAGCATCCTCACTCCATCTTATGCACGAAAGACTGAGATTTAGAGGTTAAAGGATTTGTCAGATATCACTTGGCATTTTGCAGCCTGCTTCCCCTGAAGGATGAGCCCAGAAGCCATCTTGGACAATCTGAACTCCTGTATGCTGGGATTACAAGAATGGACCACTAAGCCCAGTTTATTTGATTTGGGCTTTCGTGCATGCCAACACTTTATCAACTAAGCTATATCCCCAGCCAGGATTTTGGAGAATAGTTTCATGTAGCCCAGGTTGGCCCCAGGTTTCCATTTAGAGTTTGAAGGATGCCTTGGTGAAAAGGAGAGAATGCTTTGGGGAATTGTTTGGGATCACTAGGGCATGAAAGAATGACGGGGAGAAGGTTGCAATGATAATCTAGAAGCTAGAGATGGGAGTGGCTAGAGCCAGGGCTGGCTTGAGCCTTCTTTCTGCCTTGCTGCTGTGGTTAGAGGGTCTCTAGCAAGTTCCAGCCACATCTGCCACAAACCTTTGCTACACCTCTCTGAAATGGGTTGATACATTGAGAATGAAAAACAAAAAACAAACAAACAAACAAACCCACCTTATTTCAAGCTCAAATCCTTCCTGATGCTTTTTAAATGTTAATGCGTACTAAGGATTTAGATAAGACACCGCCAGATACTGTCCTGAACCCAGAAGAGAACCCGAGTGTAATAATTCCCCTGTATGCGTCCTCTCAGAACACAGTGGTATAGGATTGTTTGTAAGAATGTTCTCTAAGCCAGGTTATACCGAGACAAAGCTATCATTTCTGCACCTCTCTGTATACTTTGTTTAAGAAAATGATTCGGGTGTTGCTGTTGGGTTAATGATATCACAATCAACTAAGAGTGTTACATTAGAAACAAAGAAAATGATTTAAACCTATCTAGCCGAAAAATATGAAAATATACTTATGAAGCCTACGCTGCATTGTCACCAAATAATCTGCTTTTTAAGTTCAAATTTAATTTAAAAAGAGACATTTCTCTAAATGCTTCCAACAGCAGACTGCAAAGGGGTTTTTTTTTTTTTTTGCATAGAGAACACAGGAAATGAATATAGTAATGTTCAAATCACCAACACACTGGCTGTTCGGTTGCTTGTTGCTTTTAGAATATTTTTAACAACTTGCTGGTGAATTGGCTCTTGCTGGTGTGAAGCCAGGCTGGTATATGGTTCTCACCTGCTTTTATTTATTTATTTATTCTTCTGGTCACTGTGTCCTATCCATTACCAAGACCTGCTAGATACTGGGCTGGGTTTCTCATAACTGGCTTTCATTTTTACTGACACGAGGTTAGGGTTTCTATTCCTGGCTTGCTGAAAGAGCCTTTTCCTTAGAATAACCCACGGGGCAGAGCGTCTTCCTAAACTAAGGCTTTCATCTAGCCACTTCTGTTATTAAAGCTTCAGGGATCCCATTGCAGATAGCCTGGCATGGACACAGGTTTCGGAACTCCCGTTGTTTCAGCCAGACAAATGCATTAGCTATCTTTACAGTCGCTAATCTTTCACATCTGGCATTTGCTCCCCGGGAGTCCCTGGCTCCTTCTGCCAGCACCTCCTTCCATTCCGTATTGAATTCACTTCCTTCAGGATGTTTTCCTTGCTTAGTAGCTACTTAGCAGATAAATAACTCTTGTTTTTGAGCTTTTAATCACATTAAGTGCTTTAAAAAAATGATCCAAGTCTTGGGATAAACAGCTTACGGAGATTTTCATTCTCTAAGAACCACCCAGGGTGACTTTGTCAGAAAGAGAACTCAAATTTGCAGCCGGCTGTTTTCACTAACATCTATCCTAGAAGCAGAGCAAATGACTCCTTATGGTGACCTCTAGCGGGCACGGGGCAGTCCTACAAAATTAGGAAAGTGAAGGGGGAAAGCAAAACCCTTCCCCAGGTACTCCATGGTCACAGGAGCCCATCTCACCCCTCCACCCTCCCTATTCATTTTTATTTCCAGTGTTTGTTTTGCATCTAACGCCGTCTCCCTTATATATAACTCACCTGTTTCTTGCCTTTGACGGGCTGGTTTGCCGGTGTCGGATGTGTAAACTGATGTTTAAAATAATGCCTGCCAAGTCGAACCCCACTCCACCAAGCCTTAACCTTGCCTCTGCATTTGAAGGCCGGTGTCGCAGTCGCACGGGGGTGCTACGGGGAGGGAAGGAGTGGACATCGAGATAGCATGAAAAGGAGAATGCAAGATCGAGGCAATAAGACATTCTGGTCTTGCCAGTGAAAGAAAATTCTCTCCAGACTGCTACCCGACTCCACCGGAGGCATCGTGAGAGCGGTGTAGGTGCCTTCTCAGGACCCCAAGGCTGGGAAAGATGGGGGACTAGGGCGAGTCCGTTGGCCCATGGCATCCCTCAGGGAGCAGGGGGTGGGGAGAGCTTGGTGCGCGGCCGCCTTCGGAGCGCACAGCACGTGGGGCGCCCCACGCGCGGAGAGGAAGCGCAAAGTCTGCAGGCAAAGCCGCGACTGGGTTGCCTGCTTTGAGAAATCCTTTGGGGCGGCCTTAGAAGCCGACCAGGGTTTCCAACAGTCTCTGGCAAAGGCTCATCCAGACGCCGTCTGCTCCCTACTTCAAACCTCGCACCTTGGTCCTCGCCTCTGCACCTCTCCTTCCCTCCTGTCTCCTCCCTTCGGGGACTCTTTAAAGGAGCCTGGGAGAGGTGTGTCCATCATCCGGATGGCCCCGGGGCTCCCCGCAGCTCGCATCACGGCCCGCGCACCCCTCCCGGCCACTGCGGGCGGGGGCGCACGGCGTCACGAGGCGGGGAGCCCGAGGTCCGGGGCGGGGCGCCGGGGAATCCCAGCCCGAGCGAGCCGGGAGGTGCGGGCGCGGGCGGGCAAGGAGGTGCGCGCGGAGGGAGCGGAGCGCGCGGAGCCGGCGGGCGAGGAGGAGGACGGCGAGGGAGGCCCCGCCCCCGCCTCCCGGAGCCCGCTCCTCGCCGCCGCCGAGCCCGCTCACTTTACCTTTCGCCTCTGGACGGCGGCGGGGCTGCGTGTGCCGGGGACCGGGCAGACCTGCCCAGGGCGCCTCGGCTAACGCTCGCCCTCTGGGAGACCGGCGCCACCTGGAGCTGCGGCCAGCCACCCGGATTCCGGAGGGCGAACCCGGGAGCGAGGGGCGGCGGCACTGACACCGCGGGGGACGCGGGCGGTGCGGGGCGCGAGCCCCGGGGGAGCTCGGGCCCCGACGGCGCGGCCACCCCGTGCGCGCGGCGGGCAGGCCCCCGGGGCGGCCAGCCATGACCTTCGGGCGCGGCGGGGCGGCCTCGGTGGTGCTGAACGTGGGCGGCGCCCGGTACTCGCTGTCCCGGGAGCTGCTCAAGGACTTCCCGCTGCGCCGCGTGAGCCGGCTGCACGGCTGCCGCTCGGAGCGCGACGTGCTCGAGGTGTGCGACGACTACGACCGGGAGCGCAACGAGTACTTCTTCGACCGACACTCGGAGGCCTTCGGCTTCATCCTGCTGTACGTGCGCGGCCACGGGAAGCTGCGCTTCGCGCCGCGGATGTGCGAGCTCTCCTTCTACAACGAGATGATCTACTGGGGCCTGGAGGGCGCGCACCTGGAGTACTGCTGCCAGCGCCGCCTAGACGACCGCATGTCCGACACCCACACCTTCCACGCGGCAGACGAGCTGGGCCGCGAGCAGCCTCGTCCCGCCGGACCCGAGGCGGCCCCCTCCCGGCGCTGGCTGGAGCGCATGCGGCGGACCTTCGAGGAGCCCACGTCGTCGCTGGCCGCGCAGATCCTGGCCAGCGTGTCCGTGGTGTTCGTGATCGTGTCCATGGTGGTGCTGTGCGCCAGCACGCTGCCCGACTGGCGTGCGGCGGTTGCTGACAACCGCAGTCTGGATGACCGGAGCAGGTACTCCGCCAGCCCTGGGAGGGAACCCTCCGGGTAGGACGCACTGCTTTTTTTGCCCGTCCAGTCCGTCCAGTCCCGTCTATCCGTGCCGTCCGTCCGTCCGTCCGCCGTTCTCCGTCCTGTCTGCCTGGCAGCTCAGCTGGGCTTTTTTCCTGCCCCAGGAGGCCCCTGGCGCTCCAACCGAGGGGTGTGAGGAATCTATGGGTCCCCAACCCCGCCCCCTTTTCACAGGCGCAGCCTGTGGGTGTGCTTGGGTCTCACCTTTTAGAGTAAAACCTCCAGGCTTGTATTTTAGTTCTGACCAAATAGCAACCTGCTAATTAGATTTTCCAAACTTTTATTGCTAACACGCAATAATTTGCACGATGATTCAGTTTGAGCTAAGAGCTCTTTGAAATATGTGCCAATACTGGTGGTGTTTGAAAAGATGAAGTCTCATTTCGGTGAAATGTGGTCTGCTTCAGTGCCCACACATTCTGCACACCCTGCCCCTGGCGTAATGTGTGCTGGGATGGAATCGCCGTATTATAAAGGAGGCTAATTTAGTGATAGACTCTGAATAATGGGTGCCTGTACCCTTTTTCCTTTCTCCCTTCTGAGCAAGTGTGGACCTAGCAAATTCCTCTCCTCCGTGTGGCATTAAGGATTTAGGGTTTCATTCTGAGGGTCTTCAGTGTGGAGAAGAAAACAAAAACAGATATTACCTTGGGAGAGAAGAAAAAGCGAAACTTCCCCAAACCCAAGAACAGGATTCGGTCATTGAAGTGTCTCCCCGCTTCCCCCCACTTTACTAGGATGAAAAGAAAACACTTTAATCTTTCCTGAGCTCATGCTTACCTCTTAATGGTGATAGCACTCTCCTGTTTTTAGAACAAGTGAGTTTATTTTGCATATTTGGTGGGAGGAATAAGCAGACTAAAGTTGGACCTTCCGAGCAGACAGCCATTTTGGGCATAAAACCCAAACTGTATATTCTCTTTCACCCTTTGTTTGATAACTCTTCTAGGAGCCTTTACCCATTCATTTTCTGTCCTATTTTTTTTCCCCCTTCACTTTCAAGTCAAGACCGTGCCCTGTAATCCTTTCCCGATGGGCCTGTGTGTGCTAGGGACTGTGGTAAGTGCAGACCCAGCAGCAGTACATCGCTTCCACAGAATATTCTTCCTCTCTGTATGAATCTTAACAGTAACTACAGTGGACTGGAAGCACAGAGCCCATTGCCAGCATCCCATCTTGGCATGAAATCTCAGACCTGTGCTTTGAAAAGAAGAAACTTAGGAATGTCGTCCTGTTTTGTGTGTTGGGTCGGGTCTCCACAGAGAGGGATCGATTCCTTGGTACTTCCTTGATGAAATTAACTTTCCTTTATAAATAAAGTGGCCTTGATAATATTTTTTTTGAAAGCATCATAGAAAAATGAGCCACGAGTGACCGGCTTTGAAAGGACTCGTCAGTAACTGTAGAATTTGAAGGTTAGTGATGGACCGAGCTCATTAGCCAAGGCAACAGGAGCACTGACTGATAGGTTTAGACTGTGAGGGAATTGATTACGGGGTACCAAGTGAGTGACAGCCTTTCTGAAGGAGGGAGGGGGTTTGGGGAGAAAGAGGGTTAGAGTGGAGCATTGGGGTGAACACTAATTTAGATAGAAAGAGAAACTGAAGAAGCCCCGAAGGGAGTAGACAGATAAAACAGAGAGGCTGCAGAGGAAGTGAAGAAGATAGAGTAAGGCTCCGTTTGTGTATATGTATGTATCTTAAGTATGTATATAATTATTCAAGTCAACCTGTTTCCTAGATACCCGGATATTTCAGGCATATGCATGTTTTTCTTGGCTTAATGGCCCGGTTTTAAGCTTCCTTCTATGAGTAGGTATAAGAAAGCCTGTATCTGTAATCCCAGATAAACCATGGCATGGTGGAATATTAAGGATGTCACACGTTGCACAAGAAGCCCTCGCTGGCCTCCTGTAACAGAGACATGGCAGCTGGCGTTTCATAGTCGCTCAGTTCCTGCCAGCCTGTGGCCACTGACACTAGTCTACATCCTTTTGAGATTTGAGTAAGAATTTACTTGCCATTTACTTCCGAGCCTCAGCTCACAATCTTGATTCATCTCATCACAGTTTCTGAATGTCTTTCCTGAGCGTCCATTGTTCCAAGCACTGTAACTTTTTCTCATAAAGAAAAGTTAAGCTCTTAAGCTCTCACCTTTCTTACTCTCTAGCCCTCTTTCTTTCCTTTCCCCCCTCTCTCTACGTGACCATGGCCTCTCTCTTTCTTCCTTCTCTCTTGTTCTCTGCCTTTCTACAATAAAGCTCTAAAACCAAAAAAAAAAAAAAAAAAAAAAAAAAAAAAAGGAAAGAAAGAAAAGAAAAGTTGATGTAGGACTCAGAGGCACAGTGGGTCTTCAGGAGTTGAATTATTCCAAGAAAGCCTTCAAGGGTCATGGAGGATGGAAACCCGCATCCTTAGAAGTCTGTGCACTGTCCAAACACTGGCAGGGGGCGTCACTTACATAAACGGGTTTATGCAACCTGCACAATCCTGTGTCTTGCTGAAGAGCAAAATAGGAGAGTCTTCCACTAAAAGGAACAGCGTGGGCACAGGCATGAAACTTGTATGTTATGTTTAGGGAGTGAGAACGGTGGTAGCGTGAGCTGGAAAGCAGAGTCTAAGGATGTGAATAACTCTGTTTTGCAGCCCAGGCTACCTCTTGGCCCCTTTGTATCCTTTGTACTGAGAAGCTTAGCCGTAGAAAGTCGAGTGTGTTAAGTGTGTGTCCCGTGATGGCAGAGGGAGAAGATGGGGCACAGGAAAGATGAATGGGCATGGATCACACCTGTCATTCTGCTAACTTAGGCTCAATGCCCGAGGGTCAAGAGATAGAGCCTGTGTTACATAGTGAGTCCCAAGCTATGTCATAGTGAGACCCTGTAAACACCCCCCCCCCCAAAAAAAAAAAATCAGGGGCTGGGAATGTTAGCTCAGTAATAAAAGCACTTGGGCAAAAGCTCTTAGGTTGGATTCCCAGCCTTGCAAAAGCATGAGCTTTTGAAAGTCTTTGGGCAGGATCTGAGTTGTCTTGCTCGGTGCTTGTGAAAATAGATACTAAGTAACAGGTATGGTCTCTACTAGGGAGAATTGAAGAACCACCTGTGGGCTCTCCACGCCCTGCTCTCTTGTTCCTAAGTCACCTCTGTGCCCCTCACTGTGCGTTCCTAACCTAGTGAAATGGATCATTCACGCACAGCTCAGGTCCTGTCCCCAGTCTTTGTGGGCTGCCCTAGTAAATGAGATGTTTCCTCCCAAACTTAAGGGATTGCTGCTTTGTACTATTTATATGTCATTCGATGTCCTCGAGGGCATTTTCTCATAACACTGTGATGTGGATGAAAAGCCCTTGAAGACAGGTGAACTCATTCATTACTCCCTACACCACCATTTTGTTTTATTGTCTTTTTTCCCCCCTTTCTCGAGACAGATTTCTTTGTGTAGGCCACTACCCTAGTGTCCTAATTCCTTTTTCATAGGCTCTTTCTCCAGCAGCTTCTATGAGTATCCTAGGCTATGGAGCCAGTCCTGTAGTGCCTTCTGCCTAGAGTCTCCTGACACCACCAAGGAGATTCCTGTTCTTTTTGAAACTTTAGCTTGCAGACAGATTGCCTTGTAAGATTGCTAAGCATTAGTCTGGTGTGGGGGCACATGGACAGCTAAAGCAGGAAGCCTGCAAATTTGAGACCACTCTAAAGGGGGCTGCTGGGCAGTGGTGGTGCATGCCTTTAATCCCAGTACTTGGGAGGCAGAAGCTGGTCAATTTCTGAGTTCCAGGCCAGCCTGGTCTACAGAGTAAGTTCCAGGATAGCCAGGGTTATACAGAGAAACCCTGTCTTGAAAAAAACAAAAAAAAGGGGGGGGGGAGGGTTGCTGGAGAGACAGCTCAGTGGTTAAGAACACTTGATACTCTTTTTTTTTTTTTTTTGGTTTTTCGAGACAGGGTTTCTCTGTATAGCTCTGGCTGTCCTGGAACTCACTCTGTAGACCAGGCTGGCCTCGAACTCAGAAATCCACCTGCTTCTGCCTCCCGAGTGCTGGGATTAAAGGCGTGCGCCACCATGCCCGGCCACTTGATACTCTTGAAGAGGACCCGGAGTCTGTTCCCAGCACCCACATGGAGGCTCACAAACATCTACAACTCCAGTTCCAGGGGATATGTCGCCCCCCTTTGGTTTCCGGTGGTACTGCATGTATGTGGAACACCAGCAATACACAGAGGCAAAACACTCATACAAACAAAATAAAAGTAAATCAATCCATTTTAAGAAATGGAGAAACATTACTAAACATTGCTATTTATTTTAGAAAAATGTACCCTTTGATAACTGCTTGTGACATGGGTCGGCTTCTGTCAGGCAGGGTGGGTATAATAGCTGTGTCTTGATCGTTTACCTGGGGGCTTGTGTACTCTCTGTTGGTCTCAGAAGTGTTTCTGAGTTTTTAATCAGACGTGCAAAGCCTTATGATAATTTTGATCTGTTCTTTAGCAGTTCTTTGTCACGAATGGGGATTTGGATCTTTAATTTGTATTACTTTGTTGTGGTGATAAGAATTTGAGGAGAATGTAAAATGTTTAACTTTCTTGTGTTATTTTAAGCAGCCGTTAAGGAAATTTAAATAATCAAAACGTAGCAGCAAGGTGATGGAAATTTTAAAATCAATTGTGTTATTTCCATTGCCTTTGTGTTCAATATTACATAAACCCAATAGGCTTTGGAGTGAGTTAAAAATAAGAGCAGCATTTGAAATTATGGGCTAAAGGTCTTCGGGCTTTCACTTGGCAGATAAGGTGGTTATTTGTAGAAGTTGGTAATTAATAGATCTCTGATAAGATTGGACGGAACCTGGGACCTCAGTTAAACCCTGTTCTTTCATACTGGACTTTTAAGTGTAGGTGGGATTTTTTTTATGTCTGCTGCCAGTTTTACAGTTCTGTGGAAGACTTATTTTGTCAATCCCCCCCTTTTTTTTTCTAGTAAAGTGCTTTTTTTTTTTTTCTCATTTTGGTAAAGAAGTCATTTTAAATGCACCTTTTATTTGTCTATTTTTAATGAAAGCTTCACTCATCGGGGGATGTAGAATGTCAAGCTGTAGTGTGGCTCACTCTCCTCGGACCCCGTGCAGGTTCCTGGCTCTCTTCCTGGCCTCCGACTTGCTGTGTAGGTGAGGATGGCTGTGAACTCTCGAACCTCCATCTCTTCAGCCCCTAAGAATTTGCTTCCTTCACGTAACAAGGCATCTTGAAACTCCAGTTCATTTTTCTCTTCCCCCTCTTTCTTAACAGGATCTGGCTGTAGAGCCCAAGTTGTCCTGAAATTCTAATCTTCTCTTCTCTACCTCCCTAGTAGTGGGATTATAGGTATTTGACATAATGCCTGGTACCGTTGTTCTTCTTAATGTCGGCACAGTATCCCAGTGTGTGAATAAGCCAGAATTCACTTAGAGAGTATGGAGACTGTTTCATCAAGATGGTTTCCGTCGTAAAGTGTGGAAAATGGACTCTTTAATTCTCCTCCCATCAACCACTGCCTGGGGTTCTCTCTGCTACACACTTCTCATAAAACCCTGGCATGGGAGGCAGATCTCACAGAAGAGAATTGTATTCACTGCTCAATAGGAGTGGTTATGCCAGAGGGACCCTAATACCTGTGGGCCTGAGAACAGCTTCACCAATAGAAAATAATAACTGTAATATCGTGTGTGTGTCTGTTTGTGTATGTGTGCACCTGTATAAGTTTGTAGACCAAACCCTTAAGTAGATTTTAAAATTTCTTGGCTTTATTTTTTTGTGTTGTTACACTGTCTTATTATCTACCTGTTCTCTCTCTCTCTCTCTCTCTCTCTCTCTCTCTCTCTCTCTCTCTCTCACACACACACACACACACACACACACACATTTTCATGTATACAAATGAATGACCGAATGATTGTTTTGTACTGTGGAGATTGAACCCATGTATATAAGCAAGTGACGATCCATACTATTTAATCATACTGTTTGGTTAGGCGTTTACAGAAGTATAAAATGTGCCAGAATTGTCTGTGCGCCTCACCACACACCACCAGCTCACTGGTTGGATTTTTAAATAGCAAAAGAAAAAGAACTAGGTCTGGTAGTATATAAACTTGTAAGTTTCAGGCAAGCCCTCAAATGAAAAACCCCCAAACAATTTAAAAAAAATGAACCAAAGCAAAACTGATATACTTGCCATACATGGCATTCAGATTTCGGTATCTGTGTTAGGTTTTATTGAAAATCAACTACAGTGGTTCTTTGACACAGTGTCTGACAGAATCGAGCAGCTGTAATGTGGCCTTTGGCAGAGCATGGTGGTCCATGCCTGTAGTGCCAGCACTGGGGAGACAGAGGCAAGAGGATCAGGTGTTCAAGCCTGAGGCAAACCTGGGCTACATGACACTGTCTTAAAAAGCAACCCCCAGTCGAGGCATGGTGACGCATGCCTTTAATCCCAGCACTCGGGAGGCAGAGGCAGGTGGATTTCTGAGTTGGAGGCCAGCCTGGTCTACAGAGTGAGTTCCAGGACAGCTAGGGCTACACAGAGAAACTCTGTCTCGAAAAAGCCAAAAAAAAAAAAAAAAAAAAAAAAAAGTAACCCCCAAAAGAGACAGTTTGTACCTCAAAGCCTGGCTGGGTAGAGAGGGCCTTGCCGGCCCCTGACCTAGTATAATACCTCCCTCAGATCTGGGCTCACACGTTTAGGTGGTTCAGGAGGCCCGTTCCTCGCCCATGCCATAGTTTTTTTTTTTTTTTTTTTTAAAAAGATTTATTTATTATATGTAAGTACACTGTAGCTGTCTTCAGACACTCCAGAAGAGGGCGCCAGATCTCGTTACGGATGGTTGTTAGCCAACATGTGGTTGCTGGGATTTGAACTCTGGACCTTTGGAAGAGCAGTCGGGTGCTCTTACCCACTGAGCCATCTCACCAGCCCATGCCATAGTTTTTAAACCTTCTAAACCTTCTATTCTGACACAGAGTTTTACTAGGTTGCTTCAGCTGGTCTTGAACTCAACTCCGTAGCCTACTCAGAACTTGAACTTGTGATCATGGGATAACAGGCTTGTATGGCCAGCTTTATTCCTCTGATCCAGTGGAGAGGCCTCTCGAGTTTCCCTCTTTGTAGAAATTAGCATAGCAATTGCACTACCTTTTGGCTGTCTGAGAAGATTAATGAGTGAGTTATTTCTATCGAGTCTGACGTTAGATGCTGTCCTGACCCACAAATAGTTCTGCTTTCTTGCTAGCTGAGCTTACTATCCAGTCATTGTTGGGGACTATGACTGAGAACTTTTTTACTACTATCTGTGCTTGGGAGGGGAAATCAAGTTTTCATAAGCTAACAACTATCTCATTAATCTAAGATGTACCTAGTTCACATTTATTCTTTTTTCTTTCATTCATTTTTTATATTATTTAATTTTATTTATATGAGCACTGTAGCTGTCTTCAGACACACCAGAAGAGGACATCATCAGATCACGTTACAGATGGCTGTGAGCCACCATGTGGTTGCTAGGAATTGAACTCAGGACCTCTGGAAGAGCAGTCAGTGCTCTTAACCGCTGAGCCATCTCTTCAGCCCTCTTTTTTTTTTTTCAAGGCAGGCTCTTACTATATAACCTAGGCTGGCCTCAAACTTAGAGATCCACCTGCCTTAGCCTCCAGAATGCCAGGATTAAAGGTGTGTGCCATCACACCTGATCTAACTCACATTTAATATTTATTTATTTAATGACAGGTTGGGGATTTCCCAGGACCGTGTGCATGCAGAGGAAGAGTTCCACCACTGAGTGGGTATCGGTCTATTTTATTTTATTTTATTTTATTTTATTTTATTTTATTTTATTTTATATTTTCAGAGACGGGGTCTCACTATGTGGCCCTGGCTGACCAGGAACTCCCTATGTTCAGGCTGGACTTGAACTCACAGAGATTTCCTTGTGTCTGCCTCTCGAGTGCTGGGATTAAAAGTGTGTGCTGCTAGGCTCGGTTTCACGTCAGTGTTTCGGTGTTTATTTTTAGATAAGGTCTTTCTTAGTTGTCTAAGTTGGCCTGGAAGTTTCTTTGTAGCCCAGGTAGGCCATAAGCTTATGGTCCACCTGCTTTAGGCTTTTGCATAGGCCACCATGGTCAGCTCATTTACAACCACCTCCCCTTCTTTCACATATACACACATTCCCTCTCAATTTTTAAAACGTAGACATTAGAGTTTAGAATTTCATCCATGTATGTAAACTGTTTTGATCGTATCCACTCACACCCTCATTTATAACATTCCTCTGTCTAGATGTGCACGCCTGGAATCCACCTCAGAGACCTCGGAGGTTCCCTGCGTGGGAGTTGATTGTGGGATCTCAGGGTGCAGTAGGTGCAGTTAGAAATGGACTCTGTTGCTGTTAGAGGCTGCACCCATAGTTCAGCGGTCATGTACTCTGTACTGGTAAATCCCTGTGCTGGCTTGGGAGGGCATGGATGACCCAACCTGGATCCACAAGCTAGGTCCTGTTAAATCAGAACCAGGCACCTTAGCAACATATTAGAAATTTATGAGTTTGGGTACCATTGACATAGCTTAGAGCGGTGGTTCTCGGCCTTCCTAATGCTGCGACCTTTTGTTTTTTGTTTTGTTTGTTTGTTTGGTTTTTTGTTCTTTTTTTTTTTTTTTTTTTTTTTTCCAAGACAGGGTTTCTCTGTGTAGCCCTGGCTGTCCTGGACTCACTCTGTAGACCAGGCTGGCCTCGAACTCAGAAATCTGCCTACCTCTGCCTCCCAAGTGCTGGGATTAAAGGCATGCACCACCACTGCCCAGCTATGCTGCGACTTTTTAATACAGGTCCTCATGTTGTAGTGACTCCCAACTGTAAAATTATTTTCATTGTTAGTTTGTGTAACTTTAATTATGCTGCTGTTATGCATCGTAATGTAAATGTTTTGTATGTAGACCCCTGGGAAAATGACCCAGAGGTTGGAAACCCCTACCTTAAAGGGAAAAGAGCATGTGCTGCTAAGAGCTGAATGTCTGAGATGGATCCCTGGAATCCACATGGTGGAAGGAGAGAGCCGGCTCCTACATGCGTGCTGAGGCACACACACACACATACACACACACGTATATACACATACCCAGGTATATACACATACACTGGAATATACACACACAGAGACAAATAAATAGAACGTGTTTATGATTTTGTATGAATATTAAGCATGTTTAAGAAGCAGGAAATGGAACCTACTGTGGTGATTCAGTCCTATAATCTCAGCACTCAGGAAGCCAAGGCAGGGTGGCATCCTCCAGCATCCCCCAGCATCCCCCAGCGCCAGGCACATGGACGCCACGAAAGTGGCATAAATAACCAGCTGTGTCAGGCATTGTGTCTCCACCACCGTAGACTCAGGTTTTTCAGAAAGATCATCTAAGGTGTCCTAGACAAAGCAAGCAAACCATTGATTTTCCCCATAATTTGCCCCTTAGTCCCTATCTGTAATTTAAAAACAAATTGCAGTGTCAGAGAATGCAGAGCTTTCACTTAGAATCATGGGCTCTCCCACTGCGAGGTGACACCAAACCCTGGTGTATGTTTTTAAACAATTCGTGTGAAGATGCAGGAGGTTGCAGAAAGCACTTCTGTGTGTGGTGTCATACTATGATTGTCTCAAGGAGAGCATTCTTCAGGTGGCTGAGCTGTGGGCTGAACCAGCAGCTCCCCAGACACTACTGATACTTTGTTAATCCACATTTGTTCAGAGTCAAAGGCAAAGCAGATGTTTCTCTGAGATGAATCAGGTGAATCTGTTTAAGGAGAACAGGGGACTGTATTTGTGGCTATTGATCAGATCCATTCTTGAAGGTAAAACTTAGTAACTACGAATTTCCTGGCCATGGCATGAGCTCGTGGTCCCGGCACCCAGCGGGCAGAGGGGTTGAGAAGTTGAGGTCAGCCTGGGCTGTCTGGTCAGTCCTAGGCCAGCCTCAGTAACAGCACTGAAGACGTCACACAGCCCTGTCGGTAGTTTGTAATCCACACCACTCAGCTTGCTGGTTGGTATATCCTAAGTGACCAGTCCAGATGTCACAGAATTATGCTGCAAAAGAACCCAGTTTAGAGGTAGATGCTTGCCCAGATACTCTCTGGGAAAAGCTGTCACCTTTTGAGGTTTGGTATTGACAAAGAAAAATGCCTGCAGCTATGTGAAAAAGGTTAGTAAAATTTCCTTTTCCTTAATTTTTTTTTTTTTTATTAAAGATTTTTAGAAACTGGGACCAGAAAGATGGTTCTTTGGTTAAAAGCGCCTCCTCCACCTCCTCCTCCTTCTCCTCTTCTTCTTCTCCTTCTTTTCTTTTTTAAGATTTATTTACTTATTTTATTTATATGAGTACACTGTAGCTGTCTTCAGACACACCAGAAGAGGGCATCAGATCCCGTTACAGATGGTTGTGAGAGCCACCATGTGGTTGCTGGGAATTGAGCTCAGGACCTTTGGAAGAGCAGTCAGTGCTCTTAACCACTGAGCCATCTCTCCAGCTCTCATGCTCCTCTTTGATGTTCGATTCCTAGCACCCATATTAGTTGACTCCCAACTACCTCTAACTCCAGTGGAGAAGGGAGGGTATCTCTAACCTCCATGGGCACATGTACTCAAATACACATATAGATAAACCAAAAAATGTAAAACTCTGTATATATGTGTCTTTGTGGGTATACGCACATGAGTGCAGGTGCTGTGGGGGGCCAGAAGAGGGCGTCAGATGCCCTGGAACTGAAATTCCAGATAATTGTGAGCTGACTTGCGTGGCTTCTAGAAACTAAACTTGGGTGCTCTGGAAAAGCAGTAAGCCTGTTGTCTGACGAGCCATCTCTCCTGCCCTATTGTTGTTTATGAGGCAGGATTTTATGGTGTACACAAAGCTGGCCTGTAACTCAGAGATCTTCCTGCCGCTGCCTCCTCAGCTCTGGGTTTATAGGGAAGGACCACGGGCCTGGTTGGTGCAATGAAGGCAGCAAACTCGGAAACTCATGCATGCTAGGCAAGCACAGGACCAACTAAACTACGTCCTCAGACCTATGTACTACAAATAACTCAAAACTTCCTACCTCATATCTAACATAAGTATTGATAGATAAAATCTTCATGAAACAAAAATGTCTTGAAACCAGCCAAGTAATACCTCAGTTTTAGCGTGGACATCCAAGCCCGTTCTCTAAAAGCAGTGGAAAATTCTTGCTGTTGCTCTTTTCCAATTGCTTTTCCTCAGAAGCACTCTGTTCACCCTTCCTAAGATAAAAATATTTATTTGTGGGACCGGAGAGGCTTAGCAGTTAAGATCCTTTGTTGTTCTTGCAGAGGACCCAGGTTCGATTCCTGGCACTCATATGGAGTCTCACAACATCTGTAACTCCAATTCCAGGAGTTCTGTCACTCTTTTCTGACCTCTGCAGGAACCAGGTGTGCACGTGGTACACACGTGCACACGCACGCACGCACGCACACACACAACGCACACACACACGCACGTGTGCAGGAGGAACAACTCTTACACATAATATGATATCCACGTAAAAGGAAAAACCAAGTTATTAATGCTGGATATGGTGACTGTCACCTTTTTAATCCCAGTACTTGGGGAGGTAGGGGAAAGAGGATCTCTGTGAGTTCCAGGCCAGCCAGGGCCATATGTAGTGAGACCTTTTCTCAAAATGTGTGTGTGTGTGTGTGTGTGTGTGTGAGTATGTATGTGTTTATGTGTGAGTATGTATGTGTTTGGAAGTTAGAGACCAGTAACTCTCTCCACATTGTTAGTTAATTAATTAATTTTGAGGCAGAGTGTCTCACTAATCCTGGAACTTACCAATTGGCTAGACTGGCTAGCCAGCAAACCCCAGGGCTTCTCTTGCCTCTGCCTCGCAGCATGTACAGCCACCGTGCCTGACATTTTCTGTGGGTGTTGGAGAGCCAAACTCAGCTCCTCGTTTTTTGTGTAGTAAGTACCTTCCTTACCCACGGAACCTTCTTCCCCAGGGTCTGGTACCTGAAACCTGGAGTGTAGACCAGGCTGGGGTTGAAGTCATAGTGATCCTCCTGCCTCTGCTCCCCAGTGTAATCAATCCCCAGGTTGATTACAGACCTGTGGGGCTGTGTCCACTTCACACTGACCCCGCCAAGCAGAACACAGTGCTTACTGCTACAGCCATTGTACGCTCTGGGCTAAGTAGTTTTGCATGCAGCCTTTCCTACAGAGGGAGAGAATGAATGATCAGCAGCACATCCCTCTGCAAGCCCGAAGACTGGCAAGCCTTTGACTTCACTGCAGTTGAAGAATAAAATTGATTTGGCAGAAGATTGCATTAGAGTCCATTGTTTGCTTTCTTTTAAAAAAAGTTCTCGTTGGGCTGAGGCAGAGGCTCAGTGAGAACATTTGCCTGGCCTATGGAAGGCCTGGCTTGACTCTCGGCCTTGAGAACATGTCCTAAAGTACAAATAATAATTGCTCTTGCAGGGCACGGTTGGCCTCGTGTGTGCTCGCTTTATGGAATCTTTTTGTTTTGAGGCAGGGTCTTCCTAGACCGTAGAGCTCCTTGTGTAGACCAGGCTGCCTCCCTCTAGAGTGCTGGAGATGCAGGCTCTGGCACCACACTCTGGCTACGTCGTGGAGTCATCAGTCAGGCTCACTCACATGCCTGTCACCTCGTGTGCTTGTCTTGTCTTTGTGGTGAGAGCTCCGATGTTCACTTTCATCTGTCCACTGATAAGCAGGCATTTTAATTTTTTTTTGAGGTTATGTTTTCATATGTCTCACTGGCCTTGAACTTGATGATCAACCTGTGCTGTCTTTGAACCCCTGACCCTCCTGACTTCATCTCACCAGTGCCTGGTTTATTTAGCACTGGGGATGAAAGACCCTGCCTTGTGAATGCAAGCTGAGCTACAGCCCAGGCTCGGCCTGTAAGGGCATTTGCTGGGTAAGCATAAGGTCCTGTGTTCAGATCTCCAGCACCCAGGTAAAACCAGGCGTGACTGTGAACACCAGGGTCTCCAGTGTGCTGTAGTTGGGGGCACAGGAGACTCCCTGGCAGGATGACTATCCAGCCTAACTTAAAAAAAACAAAACTAAAAAAGGAAGGCAAGTTTTAGGTCCAGTGAAGACCCCTGTCTTAAGGGAATAAAGTAATAGATAGGCAGGGCCTCCATATCCTCCGGCCTCCATCTGTGTACAGAGACACACACACTCTTATCAGGATAAAGCTGTTGGAGGGAGAGCTAACTTTTCTTTATTTTTATTTATTTTTTGTTTTTTTGAGACAGAGTTTCTCTATGTAGCCCTGGCTGTCCTGGAACTCACTCTGTAGACCATGCTGTCCTCGAACTCAGAAATCCGCCTGCCTCTGCCTCACAAGTACTGGGATTAAAGGTGTGTGCCACCACACCCGGCCTAATTTTTCTAAGTTCTCTCCAGGGTGACCAGCTTTGAGAGCTCCGTGCCTTAGCTCCGTTGAGGCCAACAAGACTGTGAGATAGTTTAGCACGAGTATCCAAAGGTGAGGGTGGCCAGCGAGGGCATCAAGTTACATAATGTTCACTGTGGGCATTAAGTAACTGTGGCTTAATAGGTGGAGACACTGTGGCAAGGAACAAGGAAGCCTTTGATGCCACTGAGAAGTCAGGAGACATGGGGCTTTTGCCTTTCATGGAAATCCCATTCTTTGTTCCTTTTTGTATGGTGTGTGGCCACAGATGATCGCCAAGGGCCTGCTTGTATGTGACATCGTATGTGACACGCTGGAGTCGAGCAGACAGCTCTATTTTTGTTATGTCACCATGTGAAGACCTTGGCTCCATGCACCGTGTACGTGTGAAGCAGACCGAGGGAAGGACTTCCCTCACTCGCCCAGCAGTGGCTTGCATTACCTTAGCTTCCCGTTACCCCAAAATATGCTGAGGTAATGACTGTCTTCAGTTCAGGGGAGACCACAGGGAAGGTGGTGGTGGTGGTGACGTGGTGGGGGAGTGTTGGGGACACCAGCCCCTGGCTCCAGAGTGTGCTAGTTGGAGTTCCCATTCTTACTGCACAGTACCCTCTGTCTTTGGTTGTAGAAATGACGCATAGGGAATTTTGACTCATACATTAAAAGCCAAATTAAAGACCAAAATGAACCTAATTGGTAGTTATTGCATATATGTCACGTAAGAACTAAGTTCAATGAAAAAGGTTTTCTTCAGGCCCTAGAAAGATAACAAATTAAATGTTATTAGTTAAAAGAACAATATACAGTGTTTTTTTGTTTTTTAAATTGTTCCAGTTTCTCAACTAACCTGTATAACTTATTTAAATATTGTTAGCAAGTCATCACAGTAAGTCTCCTGAAGAGTTTTTCTTAAATATGACAGATTTGAAGATAAAACAAAATTCAGGCCTTTTTTCTTTTTAATGTAGAATTTCTTATGCCAGTCAAAATGTGTTTTCTTTGGATTACAGATACTAAAACTTAAGCAGACCAAATGGGTGTGTGACATAAAAGAAATGTGCTTTGCAGAGGGTTAGTGCAGGTCTGGGATCCCAGCACACTGGAGGTGGGAACCAGAGGATCAGGAGGCCAAGGTCACCCTTAACTGTAGTGCCACACCGGTTTGGGGGCCAGCTTGTACTTCTCAGGATTCTTTCTCCAAAGGAGTGGAGTGGGGGTGGGGAGCGGGGTGTTGGGGGATCAAGCTTTTAAAAAGTCGGAGGAGGAGGAAATTGTGCATAAAAGTCTGGAGTGTGTAGACACATACAGATGATACAGCTGGTGCTGTGTCCTAGCACTTCAGAGGTGGAGGCAGGGAAATTGCCTCAAGTTCAAAGCTAGCCTGATCTACATAGTGAGATTCAGGACAGCCAGGGATGCACAGCAAGATCCCCTGGCTCAAACAAAGGTAAAGATTATAGTACACCGAGCATCCATGCACCCATTAAGTCACTTTAATGGCAGCCTCTACTGGAAACCTTCCCTTACCCACAGCAATGGCTTCTGACTTCAGTGTTCTTATTTCTGTGTATTAAAAATACATTTAAGGGCTGGGGAGGAGGCTCAGTGGCCAAAGGCGCTTGCTGCTAAGTCCCATCCCTGGACCCTGGAGCCCAGATGGTGGAAGGAGAGAACTTACTCCCACAAGTGGTTTTCTGAGCTCCTCCAGGTATCATGTGCTTGTCCCTTTTTGCATACAGATGAGTAAATTGTGTGTGTGTGTGTGTGTATGTGTGTGATGATTGAGGCAAACCTGAGCTATATAGTGAGACTAAAATAATAATAATAGTAGCATGTGTCTTAGTCAGGGTTTCTATTCCCGCACAAACATCATGACCAAGAAGCAAGTTGGGGAGGAAAGGGTTTATTCGGCTTACACTTCCACACTGCTGTTCATCACCAAGGAAGTCAGGACTGGAACTCAAGCAGGTCAGAAAGCAGGAGCTGATGCAGAGGCCATGGAGGGCCTTTTTTACTGGCTTGCTTCCTCTGGCTTGCTCAGCCTGCTCTCTTATAGAACCAAGACTACCAGCCCAGAGATGGTCCCACCCACAAGGGGACTTCCCCCCTTGATCACTAATTGAGAAAATGCCTTGCAGCTGGATCTTGTGGAGGCATTTCCTCAACTGAAGCTCCTTTCTCTGTGATAACTCCAGCCTGTGTCAAGTTGACACAAAACTAGCCAGTACAGCATGTATTCACATACATGTATTCACATAACATATGTGTGTCTGTGCCTGTTAGCTTTTTGATTACTGTGATAACTATCAGAGGCAATCAGCTTACACAGAAACTTTGTAAGCTCTGAGAGGTTTTTAGTCTATGCCTGGTTGGCCCTGGCTCTTCCTTTGTGTCTGTGGTAAGATGGTAAGTCGCAGTAGAAGCATATGGTGGAGTGAAATTGCTCACCTCAAAGCTAGAAAACAAAAAAAGGAAGAGGAAGAGTCTAGAGTCCTGCTTTCCACTTCCAGGTTATGTCCTCAGTGACCTAAAGACCTCCCCACCTTGTTAGTTCCCACTACTACCCAGTGATGGTACCAAGTGGCCGCCCATACCTTTAACGTTGGCGTCTGTGGAATCTCCCCTGCTCGGGCTGTAGTTGTGTCTCTACAGCAGTGGGAAAGGCATCAGAGCGAGCCTGCCGCTTGCTCTCCCGGTTGTGAAGCTGCTGATTTCCATAGCTTGCAACCCTTTTGCTTTAACTATAGGAGGCAGAGATGTATCTGTCCTTCTGTTCGTAAAAGCTTCCATTACTCAGGTACTGCAGTGAACAGCTTTGTTCATGACTCAGTGTGCAGATAGGAAAATGGCTTTAATTTATCTCCCTAGGACTGATTTGTAGACGGGAAGGTATGCGTATTTCTCTCGGCGGCTGCTGATTTTGGTGGGCTGATTTATGCCTTCACCAACGTCTCCGTGCTCGGCGTCCTAGCTGGTTCCAGTTATCAGATCCATGTTGCTGACTTGGTGCACATGAAATACCTTTTGGAAATAAAATTTATTGAGATATCATTTATGCAGTTGACAGTGTTTCTTTAGTTTGTCGACATCAGACAAATGTCTGGCTGGAGATTCCTCCAGAGACAGAGTGGCTACACTGGGGAGAACCCAGATAGGACTCAAGGCTCGTACAGATGCCCCTGCCATCTGAGGACAGATCTCCCCAGCTTTACACTGGTGATCCCAGCACTCAGAGGACGAGGCAGGGGGAATCCGTAGTTTAGTGAATAGAACTGCAGCCCGGGCTATGTGAAATCTTGCCTCAAAAAACTAACCAGAGATTGTTTTCTGCTGGCCTGCAAATGCACCTTCCTTCCCTCAAGGTGTGCAGCCAGCCTCCTGCCTCCACCCTAAGTGCTGGGATTACAGACTGCATCCCACAAGCGGCACCCCGTTCATTTGTTGATTACTATGACATATTTGATGTTTTATTCCTTTTTTGGGTTTTCTTTCTCCTTTCTGCGTTCCCCGCCGTGCTTTTGGTTTCTAAGTTCTGTACAACGTCCGAGAACAAAGACACACTTCAGAGACTTAGATTTTGAATGCGTTTCGTTGGTCATTTTCTACATTCTGGGACAACAGAGGTCCACAGAGGCATCAATTGGTAGGACACTTCGCTTGGGTTTGATCCTTGGTCCCGTGAAAATCAATTCCATATCTGACACTGAGACCACGGCCTTATACGGTGCTGACCCAGAAGAGAGAGCTGAGTGAGTGCCCTGTAAGCGCACTGTGAGTGTCATGTGTGTGTGTGCGCGCATGCACGTGCTTGTGCATGTGTGCATGTGTGCATGCACACACGCAGTGTGAGCAGTGGCACTCTTACAGAGTGGGGGGTTCTCTGTGCTTTTTATTTCTCTCTCTCTTTTTCATTTTTATTATTTTTTATCTTTTATTTTTGATAGGGTTTTTCTGTGTAGCCCTGGCTGTAGACCCTCTGTAGACCAGGTTAGCCTTGAACTCAGAGATCCACCTTGCCTTGGCCTCCTTAGTACTAGGACTAAAAGTGTGCACTCTTACATTTGGCTAGCTCCTTTTTCCCTCCTCCCCTCCCTTCTCCCCTCCTTCCTTTCCTCCCTCCCTCTGTTATCCACCTTCCCTTCCTTCCTTCCTTCCTTCCTTCCTTCCTTCCTTCCTTCCGTCCTTCTGTTCTTTCTTTTATTCCCAATCATTCTCTGTATCCCAGGTTTGCCTGCAACACATTGTGTAATCAGGGCTTTCCTCAGGTTGGCGCTGATTCTCCCACCTCGGCTTCCTGAGTGCTCGCATTTCATATGGTAACCATCACACTAAAGTAACTTCAGTGTTCTTGATGATAAGAGTACTGATCATAGCCAGGCAGAGGTGGCACACACCGTCAATCCCAGCACTTGGGAAGAGTGTTGAGTTGGAGGACAACCTGGTCTACAGAATGAGTTCCAGGGCAGTCAAGGCTACACAGAGAGATCCTGTCTCAAAAAACAAACAAAACAGCAATAACAAACCAAAACATGTTTTTTCAATGTGCATATTGGCATTTTATAATCTCACTATGTGGAGTGCTTGTCCAAATAACTACCCTGCTTTTTTTTTTTTTGTTTTCGAGACAGGATTTGTCTGTGTAGCCCTGGCTGTCCTGGAACTCACTCTGTAGACCAGGCTGGCCTCAAACTCAGAAATCCACCTGCCTCTGCCTCCCAAGTGCTGGGATTAAAAGCGTGCGCCACCACACCCGGCAACTACCCTGCTTTTTAAAAATACATATTTATTTCTATTTTGTGTGTATGGTTATTTTGGCTACATGTATGTCTCTATACTATATGTGTGCAGTGCTTGAAGAGACCAGAAGAGGGCATCCATTCTCTTGGAACTAGAGGTTGTGAGCTACCATGCGGTTGCTGGGAATTGAACCTGGGTCCTCTGGAAGAGCAGTCAGTGCTCTTAACCACTGAGATATTTCTCTAGCCCCTATAAACTATTGCGCAATGGGTATATTTATATTTATTATTAAGTCTTAGGAGTTTCTCATACATTTTGGATGTTCATACTGTGTCAGATGTCCTGTAAATTCTTTCTTCTCGTCTCCGTTAGAGGCTTACTTAGTCATTTTCATATGTGCATGCACACACATATGTGTGGGCCTGTTTACATGTGTGCAGGTTAAAGGTCAGCCTTGGACATCTTCCCTCAGGAGCTGTCCACCTTGCTTTGTTCCTGGGAAAGGCGTTGAAACCATCCTGTTCTTCGGAGACAAGTCTGTCACAGGAACCTAGGGCTCACCGACAGGGCTAGGATGGCTGAGCCTTGAGCTCCAGGGGTCCTTTTAATCCGCCAGTGCTTGGCTTTGTCCTCAAAGCTGAGGCTCACATTTCGATTTTGCTGCTTATAGAACAAGCACCTTCCTCGCTGATCTCCAGCCTGATTGTTTACTTATTTCCTAAAATGCTTTTTGTTTGAGATAGTCTTGTCATGTAGCCCTGGATGGCCTGTCTATGGCTGTGTAGCCCAGGCTAGCCTCAAGCCTAGTACTTCTGCCTGCCGCGTGTACTTAGCTTCTTCTTGTTTTCTTTTTACCTTTTTAAAGATTTATCTATGTCTTTCTTTATTTTATATGTATGAATGTTTTCCCTGCATGGATGTATGTGTGCTGTGTGCACGCCTGGTGCCCACAGAGTTTAGAAGAGGATGTCTGATCCCAGGAGCAGGAGTTCGGGATGGTTGTGCAGCCACCACATGGTGCTGAGACTAGATCCTGAGTCTTATGCAAGAGTAACACATGCTCTAAACTGCTGAGCCATCTCTTCAGCCCCTTAATTGTTTTTAAATAACACCCAGATCCCTCAAACACACTTCATTTCATCCCAAGTATTCACTAGACTGATAAAACAGCTAGATTCACAAGTAATAAATTTTTATAGCATTTGTGTATTTAAATATGTTACTAAATCCCATTATAAGAAAATGTAGTGCTGGGTGTGGTGGCGCACGCTTTTAATCCCAGCACTTGGGAGATGGGCATAGAGATCTCTGAATTTGAGGCTAGCCTGGTCTATAGGATAAGTTTCAGTACAGGAAACCCTTGCTTTTTTCTTTTTTTTTTTTATGTTTTCTTTTTTTTTTTTTTTTTAAAGATTTATTTATTTTATGTGAGTATACTGTTGCTGTCTTCAGACACACCAGGAGAGGGCGTCCAATCCCATTTGTGAGCCACCATGTGGTTGCTGGGAATTGAACTCAGGACCTCTGGAAGAGCAGCTCTCTCTCTCTCTCTCTCTCTCTCTCTCTCTCTCTCACACACACACACACACACACACACACATACACAAAAGAGTGAATTTCTTAAAAGGGGGCAACTGGGAATAAGTGGCTAAGGGCCCGTGCTTTTCTTGCTGAGAACCTGTTTGGTTTCCTAGCACACAGCCTCTTAACTTGAGCTCCATGGGATTTGAAACACTTCTGGCTTCCTTAGGTACCTGCATTCAAAAACACATGCCCACAGTCAGATGGACAGACAGACAGACAGACAGACAGACACACACACACACACACACAGAGTTGCTGTCTACAGTGGGAACAAGCTGACTGCAGACACAGGAAACTTGCTGGGGGTCAACAGTTACGCTCTGCAGGGGTCATGCTTAGGACTGGACCTGAAAGCCTGATGTTGGTCACCAAGAAAGGTGGATGTGTGCATGGAGGAGACTTGAGACAGATGACAAAGACTGCCCTGCTTCACGTTTGCTGGGACAAGTAGACAGCAGCCCAGGCGAGTGTGACTATAATCATGATGTTAGCTTTTATCTGGTGACAGTTGGGTGTCAGCTCTACTCTGCACTCAAAACGGATCTTGCTATTTGTATGTGCTGTGATTTTGGCTGGTGGTTTCAGAAGATCCATCCTTGTTGCTTTAGTCCCGTTGCTCAGGGCCTGTGGTTGGGCAGAACTGGGGTGGGGAGTGGGGGGGGAGGGGCGTGGGCAGGGAGCATTTGAGCAGGGAGCACCTTACTGTTTGAGTCCCTAATAGGCTTGTGTGTTTGAACACTTGGTTCCCAGGTGATGATGCTCATTTGGGGGGGGGGGAGACTAGAATGTTAGGAAGTCAGCCTCGCTGGAGAAAGGGGGTGACGGGGGTGGGTGGGTCCTTAGGGGTGTGTTAGCCCTGCTCCTTTCTCTCATGTGCTCCAGTTCCTGGTCTGTCAGATGACTGAGGAGCCACCTCCTCGTGACCTTGCTGCTGTGAGCTTCGTCATGGCTTCTGCACGTGGTGTATGGCCTCCCCCCAGTCTGAGCCACATGAACCCTCCTTCCCTGAACCATCAATGCTGCTTTATTACAGCCATGAGAAAAAAGGACTAATACAGAGCTTGATTGATGGACCTCCTCCTCTTCCCCTCCCCTCCCCCTCTCCCCCTCCTGTCCCTCCCCCTCCTGCTCCTCCCCTCCCCCTCCTGTTCCTCCCCCTCCCTTCCCTCTTCTTCTTCTTCTTCTTCTTCTTCTTCTTCTTCTTCTTCTTCTTCTTCTTCTTCTTCTTCTTCTTCTTCTTCTTCCTCTTCTTCAAGTCAGGGCCTCTCTTCCTAGCCCAGACTATGCACAAGCTCACTACATAGTCCAGGCTAGCCTCACGCTTACAATCCTCTGCCTCTGCCAAAGTACAGGTCACGTGACACCTGTAATTCTCATGCCCTGTTTAAACTGTTTTTATATGCACATTGGAACTGTGTACAGAAGTGTTCCCCACCCCAGCCTCTGAAGTATTATTGATGTCTTGGTGTTTATAGTGAGTACCTCATATACAGAAATTAAATGAAAATATTCTGAATTGAACTCTGGATGCATTATTGATCTGTAGTTAGAAAATGGCAAGTGATACCAGTCAAAATGACTTCATTTTTAAAAATTACTCTTTTGAAGTTTATTTTCTACATTTATAGCTACAGTATTTATATCTACATACATATTCTGCAGTTGCTCTGTAGCTATAAAGCTATAGTTAGAATCAAAATGGTAAGATGTTATTAAAGAAAAGCATTGGTATTGTTTTTTGTTTGTTTGTTTGTTTTTGTTTTTCAAGACAGGGTTTCTCTGTGTAGCCCTGGCTGTCCTGGAACTCACTTTGTAGACCAGGCTGGCCTCAAACTCAGAATCTGCCTGCCTCTGCCTCCCGAGTGAGTGCTGGGATTAAAGGCGTGTGCCCGGCTTGGTATTGGTTTTTACAAAGATCTTGTTTGAAGAGGGGAGTGGGTGATGTCTCTTCTTGTCGTGATTCTTTTGGGAAGGAATTGCCATTTAGATACAGGGGGCACGGAAAGGGAAGGGGCAGTCCTGGTTTGAAGGTTTCATATGGCATCCTGGCATCCTCGAGGGTAATGCCTGTATGTGGAGCACCGTGGGAGGAGCAGGGAAGTTGCTCCTGGGCGGGATGGAGAATGAGGTCTGGGAGTACACTCGCTGGTGGTCTGGGCTTTTGTGGCTTCTCTAGGAATCCTTGTGCACCGTGGCTGCCCACCTAGAACATGGCAGTCTTCTGAAACCCAGGCTGTGGCTTCGTTGAAAGATTACTCCTAATTCTTGGTCAGTCAGACAGACGCAGTGTTCCTGGTTCTTAGGCACCGCTCCAGAGGTAAGGACAAGACGACCCAAGCTTTCTGCGGGAAGGTCATACGCCAGCCAAAGGATGGGGTTGACGACATTCCTAAGTTAGGTCTGCTCCTAAAAGATGATTACTGCTTTCCCAGCTCTTACAAAAGCCAAGGGAGGCCGGCAAGATGGCTTAATGGGCAAAGTGCTACATGAGCCTGAGCTTGAGTCCCAGGACCCACGTAAAGGAGGGAGGGAAACCACTCGGAAGAGGAGAAAATGATCCAAGTGGCTGTGCCATGAAGTACCTTTCTGAGTGGGCTTTGCTCTCCTCACTGCCCTCGCACTTTACAGAAAGCCTCACGGGTTCTCTGCTTGGCTCCTTTCAACCCTCACCACTCCATAGGCGGTGTAAGACAGCATGGCTGTGCTGTGTGTGCACCGCCAGCCAGCCAGCGGCAGGGTCTTGTCAGACTCTCAGTGTCCTCCTCCCACTTCATGTCTAGCATCTGCCAGTATGGCCTTGAGTTTCCCTGGTGAGCACTGGAGCTTCCTGACTGACAGCATCGCCAGCCATCCCATAGCTGTCCCCACCCTGAGTGTCCCCACAGCCCTCTTGCTTCCCACCTCACAGGCCTGTCACCGGGGCTGGCAAATAGTAATCACTGACGAAATGCTGAGGGAGTGGGTGGATCCACCTGCTGTCAGATCTTTAATGGAGTCCCTGTGCCTTTAAGGAAGGCTACAACTTGACCTTCACGTCTCCCTGAGCATCGAGCATTGATGTCTTCCTTTTGTACATCTTTCTTGGCCACCAAGGACTAGGGGGTGCCCTGAGGTACGCCGCTCACTTCATAGCTCCTATGTTTTGCTTTTCCCATGGTCATTATATGCTTTGGAGTCCTCTCTCTCTCTGTCTCTCTCTCTCTCTCTCTGTCTCTCTCTCTCTGTCTCTCTCTCTTTCTCGCTCTCTAACTGAAAATTCAACTTTTTCACAAACGCAGTAAAAGCTAGATCCCTATCCTTTACTTTAGAATCCGCTGCCTACCAGCCCCATACGTAGTGACCCTGTCTTAGTCAGCATTCTGTTCTGTGAAGAGACGCTAGGACAGGGCAGTTCTCAGGAAGGAAAGCATTTCATTGGAGCTGGCTTACAGGTTCGGTTTGTTGTTGGTCTGATCATCATGGTGGGAAGCCTGGCAGCATGCAGGCAGACATGGTGCTGGAGAAGGAGCTGAGAGTTCTACATCTGGATCCACAGGCAGGAGGAAGAGAGAGACATAGGCCTGGCTAGGGCTTTTGAAACCCCAAATCCCACCCCCAGTGACACATTTCCTCCAACAAGACCACACCTCCTTACCCTTTGGGAGTAGCACCATCCCAGCAAGCAAGTATTCAAATCTATGAGACAATGGGGGCCATTCTTATTCAAACCACCACAGCCTGTTAGTGACTTGATTTTCTGGCTAGTACTTACCTATAGACATGACCTGATTCTCTGGCTAGTACTTACCTATAGACATGACCTGATTCTCTGGCTAGTACTTACCTATAGACATGACCTGATTCTCTGGCTAGTACTTACCTATAGACATGACCTGATTCTCTGGCTAGTACTTACCTATAGACATGACCTGATTCTCTGGCTAGTACTTAACTATAGACATGACCTGATTCTCTGACTAGTACTTACCTATAGATATGACCTGATTTTCTTGAGGCACTCCATCAGCTGCCGTTTCAGTGAGCAGCTCCCAGAGTACCACTCACTCTAGCTTTCCCTTTCTATCTGTTACCCATTGCTTGTTACTATTACCTTCCCTAGGGACATTGTTATTATTGTTATTTTATTTTCTTACTTTAAAAGTGTTACTAGCCAGGCAGTGGTGGCACATGCCTTTAATTCCAGCACTTGGGAGGCAGAGGCAGGCGGATTTCTGAGTTCAAGGCCAGCCTGGTCTACAGAGTGAGTTCCAGGACAGCCAGGGCTGCACAGAGAAACCCTGTCTCAAAAAAACCAAAGGGGAAAAAAAAGTGTTACTACTTTAACTTCTCTGAGGATATCGGCTCTTCCCCGAATTAGGCTGTGCTGCCCTGGCCCCTACGCCGAACTAAATAAATTCCATCATTTTCAACGTTTTTCTTAGTTGCCCAAGTAAAGGAAACTTACTATTTTCTCAGCTCAAGTATGGTGACTTCAAAGTTTATCACTTCTGTATCTATTGTTTGCTTACATTCTAGATTACAGTTTTGGTATATTTTTTATTGGTAAGGGGTTTCATCTCTTAGTGTGGCACTCAGGTTAAGAATTCTAAGGGGAACTAAGTTAGCCAGGTGAGAGCATGTTTCCTTCTGACCGGAAGTCTGTCACAGCCAAATCCATCCTTCACAGCTTTCCCTCAGCACCACTGAAGACTGGTCTGGAAGCCACCAGGCTTCTAGGAGAAAGGACAGCTCTCACTTAGACAGTGAGTAAAGGGTTTGGGACAAGTAGCACCGCCAGCTGCCCAACTACCAGCCAACTTCACTCCTGAACCCCTATGGTGTCTGTTCTGCAGGAAGAGCCTGTGTCACTCAGGACAGAAGCACATTCTGGCTATTTTTTCTCGAGTTTATGTGCCTGGACTTGTTTGCAATTCTATGGGTTCTTTCACAACGAGTTTTCTCTTTTATTTATTTATTTATTTATTTATTTATTTATTTAAAAGATTTTTTTTTTAAGATTTATTTATTTTATGTGAGTACACTGTAGCTGTACAGATGGTTGTGAGCCTTCATGTGGTTGTTGGGAATTGAATTTTAGGACCTCTGCTCACTCCAGTCAATCCCGCTTGCTCTGGTTGGCCCCGCTTGCTCTGAGCCAAAGATTTATTTATTATTATACATAAGTACACTGTCTTCAGATGCACCAGAAGAGAGTGTCAGATCTCATTACGGGAGGTTGTGAGCCGCCATGTGGTTGCTGGGATTTGAACTCAGGACCTTCGGAAGAGCAGTCAGTGCCTTTACCCGCTGAGCCCATCTCACCAGCCCCCTCTTTTTTATTTTTAAGGGTGTATTTGTTCTTATTTTTATGTATATGCATGTTTGTCCACATACACACCTTGTACTGGGTGAAGCCAGAATAGGGTGTTGAATTTCCTGAAACTGTGAGCTGCCTGTTGAGTCTAGGAACTGAACCCAGGTCTTCTGCAAGCATAACCTAGTAATCTTAACTGTTGAGCCATGCCTCCTCCCCCCTGTTTTTAAAAACTCTTTATAGGGCAAGTGAAAAGGATAGAGGTACTTAATATCAAATGAGACCTTCTGAACTCATTCCCCAGGACAGATATGATGGACATAGAGAATTGACTCCTGAAAGATATTCTCCGACTTCAACAATGATGCACACTCACCTATAACCCTTCCAATTAATAAAGAAATAGAATATAAATACCAAAATACCAGGCTAGAGAGATGTTTCAGTGGTGAAGAGCAGCTTGAGTTCCCTTCCCTGCACCAACATCCAGTACCACACTACTACCTGGGATTCCACTTCCAGAGGGTCAGCGCCCTCTTCTGGCATCATCAGGTACCGCACACATGTGCACATACACACGTAAATACAGCTAAATATTTTTCTTTAATTAAAAATAAAGGGCTGGAGAGATGGCTCAGTGGCTAAGAGCAGTGTCTGCTCTTCCAGAAGTCTTGATTTTAACTCCCAGCAATCGCATGGTGCCTCACAACCATCTGTAATGGGATCCGATGCTCTCTTGTGGTGTGTCTAAAGACAGCTACAGTGTACTCATATATGTAAAATAAATAAATCTTTTAAAAAATAAAAATAAAGGCTTTTTGTTTGGGGATAATTTTATACTCACAAGAAGTTGCAAAACTAGAGCAGAGTTCTGGTGTGCCCTTCCCCCCACACACATCCTCCCTCCCTTGTTTGCATTTTACATAACTACAGTAGTTATGTAGTATATTTCCTGCAGTTGGCACACTGTATATACTCACTAAATTTATTGCATGATTGATAGAATTAATGTGTTCTGTGGGCTTGAAACTATATCCAAGTTAGTAGATTGTCATCCTGTCTCCACTCTTGGACATTTCATCCCCCTCCCCCCACATACACACACACACACACACACACACACACACACACACACACACACCAGGTACACCTGACCCATCTCAGGAGACTAAATCATGAACATTTCCTCTGTGAATGCTTGATTAACCTGCTAGGCTGGGAGAGTGAGGAAAGATGCTAGTATAATTGCCCAATGCTACTGTTTGAATCTTGACTGCCTGTCCCCCAAAGACTCATGTGTTGAAGGTGTGGCCATTAGTCTACAGTGCTATGAGAAGGTATAGAGACAAGTACCCGGTGTGGCCTGGTGGAAGGAGACTAGGTTCTTAGAGCATGATCTTGAAGGAGACTCTGACCTCCTCCTCTCTCTATTTCTTTGCTTTGGGGGGGTTGAGGGAGGGAATCTACCTTTTTGAGGTGGAAAGGCCTTCTCTCGCACATATTCGTGCCAATGTTACCATGAATAATAACGTTCCCATGGGTAGGTATTTACTTAAAATAATTTACGAAGAGGGAAACAGGTGTAGTGGACGGAGCAAAGCAGTGTAGTCTTGGGTGAACGGGGCTGGGTATTTAGAGGGTCACGATATTGTTCTTCCTTTTGGTTGTGTGTTGAGTTTCTCCACTTCAAGAAGCTTGGAGAAAAAATAAAGCCCATGCCACGAGAGAATTAAAACCAGCCCTTTTCTGAAGCATGGAGTCCATCTCTAAGTCGCACCAGCAGGCCAGAGTCTCTAGTAAGAAACTTCCTCCGGCACTGTCTGTGTGCCCACATGCAGGTCATATGTTTGGGTTGACGATGGAATTATTTATCCCAAAAGGAGAGGGAGGAGAGGGAGGTTTCTTAGTAGCTATCTGCCTGCAGTTTTTCTTGGAACACACTATTAGATGTTAGATGGTGTCCTAGTTGGGGTTTTACTGCTGTGAATAGACTATGACCAAGGCAACTCTTTTTTTTGGGGTGGGGGGGGCTTTTTTTTGTTGTTGTTGTTTGTTTGTTTTTCCAGACAGGGTTTCTCTGTGTAGCCTTGGCTGTCCTGGAACTCACTCTGTAGACCAGGCTGGCCTTGAACTCAAAAGTCCACCTGCCTCTGCCTCCCGAGTGCTGGGATTAAAGGCATGCACCACCACACCCGGCCCAAGTCAACTCTTATAAGGACAGCATTTAATTGGGGCTGACTTACAGGTTCAGAGGTTCAGTCCATCATCATCAAGGTGGGAGCAGGTCAGCATTTAGGCAGGCATGGTGCTAGAGGAACTGAGAATTCTACATCTTCATCTGAAGGCTGCTAGCAGAATACTGACTTCCAGGCAGCTAGGACGAGGGTCTTAAAGCCCACACCCACAGTAACACACCTACTCCAACAGGGCCACATCTTCTCATAGTGCCACTCCCTGGGCTGAGCATATACAAACCATCACATTCCACTCCCTGGCCCCTATAGGCTCGTTCAAACATATGAGTCTATGGGGGTCACAACTAAACATAGCATAATGCAAAATACATTTAGTTCAACTTCCAGAGTTCCCATAGTCTATAGCAGTCTCAACAATATTAAAAGTCCAAAGTTTAAGGTTTCTTCTGAGATTTATCAAATCACTTAACTGTAATCCCCAAAGCAAGACAAAAAAACTGCTGGGGAAACTCCAAATTCTACATCTCCATGTCTGATATCAAAGTGGTCTTCAGATCTCCAACTTCCTTTTCGTCTTTATTGACTGCAACAAGCTTCTTTTCCTGGGCCGGTCCCACTCCCAGTTAGATTTCCTCAGCAGATAGCCCACGGCTCTGTCGTCTCAGACATCTTGGTGTCCCACTCCCTGTTAGCTTTCCTCAGCAGCTAGCCCACGGCTCTGTCGTCTCAAACATTTTGGGGCTCCAAGGCAACTTCAATGTTACAACTTCTTGTTTCAATGTCTGGGGTCCACACATGATCTTCTGGGCTCCTCTGAAGGGCTGCAGTCACTTCTCCAGCTCTGCCCTCTGTAGCATTCTAAGCTCAGGTTGATCCATTCCACTGCTGCTGCTGTTCTTGGTGATCATCTCATGGTACTGGCATTTCCAGTACACTGGGGTCTTCTGCTGCAACTAGGCTTCACCAATAGCCTCTCATAGGTTCTCTTCATGGTGCCAAGCCTCAACTCCTTTGCATGACCCCTTCAGTCCTGGGCTGTCAACTGCAACTGAGGCTGCACCTTCACCAATGGCCTTCCATGGCCTCTCACAGTGCCAAGCCTCAGCTGCTCATGACCCCTTCATGTCTTCAAAACCTGTACCACTTGGGTGAGTCCTACACATTACCAAGTACAGCTGCAGCACAAGGTACAACCTTGACTATCTCTGGAACACAGCTGCTTTGTGCTTTCAGAAAAGACTTCCCAGAAAATCCCCCCAACCTCTCTCAAGATTTGTTTGTTTTATGAATGTGAATGAATACACTGTAGCTGTCTTCAGTCTCCAGAAGAGGGCATCAGATCCCATTACAGATGCTTGTGAGCCACCATGTGGTTGCTGGGAATTGAACTCCAGGACCTCTGGAAGAGCAGTCAGTGCTCTTAACAACTGAGCCATCTCTCCAGCCCGCTAGTCTCTTCTTAATCACCACTAATTTCTTAGCTCCAGCTAACCAGCATGAGTTGTCCCAATAGTCTCTTTTCTCCTCTTGACTATAAAGTCAGAGCCACTTGGCCTAAGCTGTCAAGTTCTGCTACTTGCTGGGGCTGAAACATGGTCCCCTTGTTGTATTATCACTAGCTTCCCCTTTTCCAACTCCTTCACTGCCTAAGCTTGGCTGTCCTGAATCTTGCTCTGTAGATTGACCTTGAACTCGGGTATCTGCATGCCTGTCTCCCAAGGTTAAAGGTGTATTCCACCATGCCTGGATTTAAGATCTTCATGTAGAACTTGCTCTGTCCCAGGCTGGCCTTGAACTCAGAGACCTGATTGACTTTATCTCCTAGGATTAAAGGTGTATGCTACAGAACAGTCTCTGTTGGGAGTCCACCAAAAGACCCTCACTCACAAAGACCACAGAGACTGGCATCGCTGAAAACTGCAAAAGGTTTATCCTTCCAACGGGCATGGGGTTTCTCAGCATCGCAGGGAGAGTCAACCCCGAATTCAAAAAGCACAGCTCTTTTATACTCTTTTTATGGTGGGTTGTTATGATTGGTCAGCAAAGCAGCAGTTCATTTTGAACTTATGGGTCAGCTATTAATGTCACAGCTGTTAATGTCACAGGGAATTCTAGCAAGGCCAGGTTTGTGGTCTTTCTCGGGATTTAGTGCAAGGCGGGGCAGGGGAATTTTTCTGGGAACTGCTAATCTTGGCAGTTGCAGGCTTAGTCTGGTCATTTTGACCACTAGTTTGGAAAGTCCCTTCAGAGGGGGAAGGGGCTAGGTGGTCTTGAATTTACTTTGAATTTTACATAGCTAGGCCACATTCTGAACTGAACATTCTCCACTGAAACCTCTCAGGCCAGGTCTGCACAGCTCAAATCATACTCAGTAACAAAGTCGTCCATATTCCTACCAGGAGAGCCCATTAAGCCCAACTTAAAGCATTCCACTGCTTTCCAAAGTTCCCAAATCAACATTCTTCCAAACAAAAGTATGGTCAGGCCTATCACAGCAATACCCCAGTCCCTGGTACCAACTTCTGTCTTAGTTTGGGTTTTACTGCTGTGAGAAGACACCATGATCAAGGCAACTCTTATAAGAACAACATTTAATTGGGGCTGGCCTACAGGTTCAGAGGTTCAGTCCATTATCATCAAGGTGGGAGCAGGGGAGAATTTAGTCAGGTATGGCACTGGAGGAGCTGAGAGTTCTACATCTTCATGTGAAGGCTGCTAGCAGAATACTGGCTTCCAGGCAGCTAGGATGAAGGTCTTAAAGCCCACACCCACAGTGACACACCTATTCCAACAGGGCCCCATGCTTTCTAATAGTACCACTCCCTGAGCTGAGTATATACAAACTGTCACAGATGGGTAGCCCCACTCTGGGAGGGCTGTAGCTAGAGTCTTTGGGTATACAGGCAAGAACTCAGCTGTCCCTTTGCAGAGGGCCATCAATCCCCATTTGCCAGTAGAGAGTGTGAGTCCCACCCCCACCCCGAGTTTATGTTGTCAAAAGACAGAACAGAGAGACCATAGGGAAATCTGCAGTTGGGAGGTGGAGCCTAGCTTCCCCAGGGAGTCAGCAGAGTGTTTCTGTCTAAGGAGACAAGGGCAGCCATTGGAGGTGGATATAAGAAGGAAAAGGTTCAGCCCCTTAAGCCTCTGCATAAGGAGCCCCATGGCCACAGCCATATCCTCCTCCCCTCCACCCCCCGCTTTGGAAGTATAGCTTTTAAATTGACCCTTACCCTACTCCTGCCTCAGATCTTCAGAAGTGCCGGCCCACCCACAGGTACTATAGTTACTGTTACAGCTTTGGTCCCAGCTTGGGAGGTGTTAGGAAATTTAAGATCTGGTAGAGGACCAAGGTCTTCGCTTGAATGGGGGTAGTGGGGCATGTCCTTCCTGTTTCTTATTTTTAATTCCTAGCTGTGAATCGAGCAGCTTTGTTCTTCTGTGAGCACCTTGCCTGCCCTGGTGGTGCCAGCCTCATTTCAGGCTCAGAAACAATAGAGCCAGACAGCAAGGGGGGTGGGGCAAGGCCTCCATAAACCGAGACAAAATAAACCTTTGTAACCTGGGTGGGATTTGTTATAGTAACCAATCGTCTTTGTAACCTGGGTGGGATTTGTTACAGTAACCAATCGTCTTTGTAACCTGGGTGGGATTTGTTATAGTAGCCAATCGTCTTTGTAACCTGGGTGGGATTTGTTACAGTAACCAATCGTCTTTGTAACCTGGGTGGGATTTGTTACAGTAACCAATCGTCTTTGTAACCTGGGTGGGATTTGTTATAGTAACCAATCATCTTTGTAACCTGAGTGGTATTTGTTATAGTAACTGGCTGCTCTAACAGAGGACCTGGGGTGGATTTCCAGCACCTGTAATGCAGCTCACAACCACCTGTAACTCCAGTTACACCAAAGTGGACATCCTCTTCTGAACTCAGAGGGTACCAGGTGCACAGACATCCAGGCGGACAAAGCATTCATACACATAAGACAAGCAAAACTGAAAAAAAAAAAATAACAAAACGAAAACACAAATCCCCACTAGGCTATAGTGTGTGACACACTGGATGAGGTCATGGTGGTCTGTTGTGACAGGAAGGAGTGGCTTCCCAGACTGTAGTATGTGACACACTGGATGAGGTCATGGTGGTCTGTTGTGACAGGGAGGAGTGGCTTCCCAGACTGTAGTGTGTGACACACTGGATGAGGTCATGGTGGTCTGTTGTGGCAGGAAGGAGTAGCTTCCCTTGGCTTGAGTTTTTTCATCTCTGGGTGGGGATAAAAACGAAGCCTGTCATGTACATTTGCTGTCAGGATTAAATGAACTCATACACACACACTTAGAGAAAACTAGTTTGCCTTTGGGGAAGTGATCGACATCTATTTATCCATATTCCCATGAGTGTGGGTCTAGAGATAACGGATACAGAGGTTTGATTTGATTTATTTTTTCATTTAAGGTAAAGTCAAGGAAAAAAATCAAGTGTAGAAGAAGAATCCATCCCCACTTAACTGATTGTGACAGAAAACACAAAGATGTAGGAAAGACACTAGGCACTATGGCAGATACTGGTGAGGTATTGGCTGGGAATTTTTATTACACTGTATGCTATTATGCTATATCTACCTGTTAAAAATGCGATTGGAAGCCAGACTGTGGCAGCACTCAGGAGGAAGAGAACTCTGAGTTCAAAGGCAGCCTGATGTACAGAGTGAGTTCCAGGACAGCCAGGGCTACACAGTTACACAGAGTAAAACAGAACAAAACAAAAACCCTGCCTTGAAAAACCACACACACACACACACACACAAAGAGAGATTGGAAATACTCCACATGTTATTCAAAGCTGGGGATGGATGGGGTGGGGGGCGACCTTCCCTTCTGTGGCTCTCCTAGGGTTGTCTGCATTGATTCAACCTGCTGACAACTCCATCATGATGATTGCTTTTCTATTTGGCCGTGCTTTTTCTTTTTGAAAGTGTTTTTAAACTGGAAAAATAATGTGCGCACCTGGTAAAGAATTTGATGGTGCAAAGAAGAATCGAGCAACAAGCGAGTTTCCACGTGCATCAGGCTTGAGGAGTGCCCTTTGGGCACTGTTGTTTAACAGTTCCCTCTCCCCCCTCCCTCCCTCCCTCCCTCCCTCGCTCCTAGCGGCTGGGTCTCACTGTATAGTCTAGGCTGGCTTCAAAGGCACCATCCTCCTGCTTCAACCCTCCAGAATGCTTGGATGAAGGCCTGTGCTACCACACCTGGCTTTTGAGTATGTCTCCAGTGCACACCCATGCACACACTCGGAGTGTGTTATTTGTGCTGTTCTGCGCCTCACATAACTGCAGTTAAAGAGTATCCCATGTCAGCATACACTGATACATCTTTCTCCTCCTTGTGATTACGTGGTATAAGGTACGGCACCTACTCATGACTGCATGATGTAAAACTGGGTTTTGATAATTTCACACAGTTTGAACCAATCATAACTTTTAGAAATATACTTACATAATCCGTCTCCTGCAGGTAGACGTTTATATATTCCTTGGGTATTGTAAGGAATGGCTCTCATACATGTTCTTGGACGTGTGTGGGTGCGTGTGTAGGATGAACCCCTGAGTGGGAGGCTGGTGCTCCTGCACAGTGTTCAGCTGGAGAGAGCTTGCCAACCGCGCCTGTAAGTCATTTAAACCATTTATGCTGCAACTATCAGTGTGTAAGAATGTATGCCAAAGCCTTCAAAGAATTCTGTCTTAGTGTGCTTTGTGCTGCTGTTGCAGGAGGCCATGGACGAGGTAATTAGTAATGAACAGAGACATATTAGCTTCCAGTTCTGAGCCTCAAGTCGAGGCAGAGGGCTCCACATGGTGTCAGGGCCTTGGTTCATGCTGCATTTTCCCACCAGGCATTTTGAGGCAGAAGGACAGAGAGAGAACAGGGTGTACTTCCAGAGAGCCGAACCCACTCCCTGATGATTGTTGTCCAGCTTTGTGTGTGTGTGTGTGTGCGCGTGTGTGCAGGTGTGGACTGTTCTGCACGTGTGTAGAGGCAAGAGGCTGACATCAGTGTGTGCACAGAGAGGTGTGTACATGTACAGGTTTACACCCCTCCACATGCATATAGAGGACACAGGCTGATACCCTTCACATACATGAAGAGGTGTGTGTGTGTGTGTGTGTGCGCACCCCTCTACATATGTGTAAAGCCCAGAGATTTTCCTCTGTTATTTTCCACTTTCTCCTGCCTCTGTTGGCATTAATCCATTTACAAAGGTAGAGCCCTAGTGACACATCCCTCCTAAAGGGTTGTCTCCCGAGACCATAGCAGTGACAGTTCAGGTTCAGGGGAGTTTCGGGCAGGAAGCTGGGACTCCTTCTCTTTGTACTCAGGAAAACATTAACGTGATCTCCTTTGGTGAGTGGAGAAACAACTGTGAGTGGCCACGGGACAGTGACAGTAGAAACTGTAGTAAGGACTCTGTGATAGCCACAGTTTATTGGGCATCTACTATGTACCAAGGCTTTCATTTTTCAGGCTTCTTGTCCTGTGCATGTTAGGAAGAGCTCACCACTGAGCCATGTCCCCACCTGCTTGCCCACTTTTGCTAGGTGCCTTTGTCATACTGAGTTTTATTCAGGTTCTGCTTCTTGTATATACACACACAAAAAAAAACCCACCTTTTTTTGGAGGTAACATAATATAAACTAACTAATGACAAGCTGAGCACCATTTTTGGTCTCGCTCTCGAAGGCGGTGTGGCCCTGCAATAAGGTGCCAGGTTAAGGCTCCAGGTTAAGTGACGGAATATGGATTAGAATCCCATTACTGCCCATATATTTTTTTAATTGTGGTTTTAAAAGCCCACATATCAAATTTTGCTTTTTAGAAGGCATTTTTAAGTGTACAGTTGAGTGGTGCTAAGTAGTCTCATGGTTATAAAATAGACTTTCGGTACTTTGTCAACCTATAAATCTGAAACTATATACCTATCAGACAATTCTCCCATTCAGGCTACCCACAATTCCACTTTCTGTTTTAAATTAAGGACTTAGATTCCTCATATCAACAGAATCACATAGCGTTTATCTTTGTGGGTATCTTAGTTAAGGTTTCATTGCTGTGAAGAGACACCATGACCATGGAAACTCTTATAAAGGAAACATTTCATTGGAAGTTCTGTTCATTATCATCATGGTGGGAAGCATGGCAGCGTGCAGGCAGGCATGAGGAGAGTTCTACATCTTGTCTGAAAGCAGCCAAAAAGAGATTGTACTTCCAGTCTTGTGCTTAAGCACGAGGAACCCCCCCAAACCTGCCCGCGTAGTGACCCATGTCCTCCAACAAAGCCATAGCTCCTAATAGTGCCATGTCTCATGGGCCAAGCATATTCAACCCACCACGATGGGGTTGGCTTATTCTTACTCAGCTTAAAGTGCCGAAGGTTTGTGTATAGCAAAGGTATAGCTAGCAGGGAATAGAATTTTCTTTCCCTTTAAAAGCAGCACAAGGCTGGAGAGGTGGCTCCATAGCTAGTGGGCTTGCCATACAAGCATGAGAATTTGAATTCCGATCTCCAGTACCGTGTAAGAGCTGAACACAGTGATGTGCTATCTTCTAACCCCAGTACAGGACACAGGAAAGAGCTCTGGGCAACGTGGAAGCTCTGACCCAGTAGGCGTATGCATTAAACGTTGGTCAGAACTCAGCCGATGTAGCTTAAGATGTGAATATTCACGGTGTGAAGTTTATATTAAAAGAAAAAAAATTGAATACTGACTCCAATAACACTGAGTTTTGTGGGTGGGTGGGTGGGGGAGTGAATTGACGTCTGCAATTGAACGACATTAAAAATGAGATTAGTGGGGCTGGTGAGAAGGCTTGGCGGGTAAGAGCACCGATTGTTCTTCCAAAGGTCCTGAGTTCAAATCCTAGCAACCACATGGTGGCTCATAACCATCCATAACAAAAATCTGATGCCCTCTTCTGGAGTGTCTGAAGACAGCTACAGTGTGCTTACATATAATAAATAAATAAATAAATAAATAAATAAATCTTTAAAAAAAATGAGATTAGTGTCAACTGACCCAGATTCCTCAGAGCCCCCAGAGACTAAGTCAGCAACCAAGGAGCATACACGGGCTGGTCCATGGCCCCAGGCACCTGTGTAGCAGAAGACTCTCTTGTCTGGCCTCAGTGGAAGAGGATGCACTTAGTCCTGTGGAAATTTGGTGCCCCAGGGAAGGGGGATGCTGGTGAGGGTGGGTGGACAGGTCAGGGAGTACCCTCTCCATGGCAGGGGGCCACAAGGGGGTGAAGAACTCAGGGAGCAGGGACCAGTAAGGGTGAAACATTTGAAATGTAAATAAGTAAAATAATTTAATTTTTAGAAAACACAGAGAAAAATTTAAAAATGGGCTGGAGAGATGGCTCAGCCATTAGTGACTAGGCTCACAACCAAAAATCTAAGAGATTAATGACTAGTTAGAGGATTGGCAGTAAGCAGCGTCAACATATTTAAGATAGTCACTGAACCTTGAGCTTAGCGTTAGAACGCTTGCAAG
This sequence comes from Mus caroli, assembly GCF_978045245.1. Classification (NCBI taxonomy): domain Eukaryota; kingdom Metazoa; phylum Chordata; class Mammalia; order Rodentia; family Muridae; genus Mus; species Mus caroli. The sequence goes on from NW_028227273.1 coordinate 11,245,301, forward strand.
CATGTGCAAGGCCCTACACTGCCAAAATCAACACACAGATGCGTAAGGAAAACATTGATGAGTCTGCTTGAATTCTGTGTGTTTGAAAGTTTTGGGTAATAAAATGTTCCGGATGGACCATAGGCCTTGACCTTCCACCTGACTGGCATAGGCAGTGGTCTCTGTTTGTTCCCTAATAGGATGGAGACAGGTTCTGGTTAACGCAGAGGAGCGCTTTTTTCTTGTCTTGATGAGAGGGCCTCTGAATCATTCCCAGAAGTGCCTTCTGTCATGAAAGATGGACCGAACTAGTAAAAGCTGGTGTTTGCTGGTAGTGACTAAAGTCCTCTGGGACCAGAGAGAGGAAGACTTTACATTGTAGCTGTGGCAGTGCTTTCTAATACTGTTGTTACAGAGTATCAGACAGACATTCACTTGGCTCTTAAGTTTTTAGTAGGGAATTCCAAAAACGTAGGGCCAATGTATCAGAGACCTTCAAGCTTCTGCTCAAGGAGGTAGAGGCCAAGACAGAAAATTGGCCCATTCTTCTCCTCTCATCAAGGGCCCACTCTTGAGATAACGAACTGCTAATGAGCTGAGAAACCATGTGTGGCTTGGTTTTCTGTGTCAACTTGACACAATGTACAGTCATCAGAGAGAAAGGAGCCTCAGTTGAGGGAACGCCTTCAAGAGATCCAGCTGTAGGGCATTTTCTCAATTAGTAGTCAATGGGGGAGGGCTAAGCCATGGTAGGTGGTGGCATCCCTGGGCTAGCAGTCCTGGGTTCTATAAGAAAGCAGGCTGAGGGGCTGGTGAGATGGCTCAGTGGGTAAGAGCACCCGACTGCTCTTCCGAAGGTCCAGAGTTCAAATCCCAGCAACCACATGGTGGCTCACAACCATCCTTAACGAGATCTGGTGCCCTCTTCTGGAGTGTCTGAAGACAGCTACAGTGTACTTACATATAATAAATAAATAAATCTTTAAAAAAAAAAAAAAAAGAAAGCAGGCTGAGCAAGCCATGGGAAGCAAGCCAGTAAGCAGCACTCCATAGCCTCTGTCAGCTCCTGCCTCCAGGTTCCTGTCCTGACTTCCTTTGCTGATGAATAGCTATGTAGTTTGGTCTTAGGCAATAGAAACTCGAACTAAGACACTATAGAAATGAAGATATGGAAACCATTCTGTATTAACAGTGAGCACTGTCATAAAATGTTCATACAGCTCTAAAGGCCTGTAGGTCTGGGCTCGGTTGCCTGTGCCGCAGTAGTCTCTGATGGTGTGATGTTGGAAGACATGGATACCCAGCCAATTTCGGGTTTGCCATCCCTAACAGGGATATAGGCGGAATAATCCTGGAAAGGATTTCCCAAGATGTCTGTACAGTGCTTAGACCAGTACCCAGCTGAAGGGCCTCAGTAAGTTGGAAACGGTTTTTATTAGCAACGCAGTTAGAACAGGCTCCCAAGGCCTACGCGTCCCAGTAGCATCTCAGTTCTGTTTGCATTTGATGGACGTAGCATTCAGAAGTGTGTCATTGTTTGCCACCATGCTCAGCAAACAGTGCCTGCCTGCGTTCCCCACAGTTGGTGTGTTGGTGAGAGCCGTTTGGAAGCCTTTGGAAGCTGGGGGATTTTGGCAGGCTTCAGGTGTTTGTTGATGGAGGTTGCCTTGGCATAGTCTTGGGAGCTTGGGGTTCCTGGCTGATTCATCCCTTCAGAGTGAATCTAGAGAGTTCATCTGACTTGGGGGGCAGACAGTGAAGCCCCCAGGACCTCATTACAGACAAGCTTGCCTCTTGGAATTTCCTCCGTTTTAATCTAAAGCAACTTTGGCTGCTGGTGGAAATAATTAGTCAGAAAGTGTTCTGGTTCTTTGGGCACAATTAAGAATATTGCTCCTCTGGCAGTAATAGATCATAGGATTTTAGAGCTGATGGGGCCCCAGGACCGTCCACACGCTGGTACTTGGTGGATGGGACTCACCCATCAAAGAGAAGAGCATACATGGGCTTCTTGCTGTCAAGTGCAGAGCTGGTGGGAGAAGATACAGTTCATCAGTTATCCCTTATCCAAGATGCTCAAGACCGGAAATGGTTGGGATTTCAGATTTCATGATATTTCCCTACAGATAAATCCCAAATTAACTTATGTTTCCTGTGTATCATATGCACATAGCCTGAGGAGATCTAATGCAGTACTTTTAGTGTCCCTGCATCTTAACTGTAACCTGTCGCATGAAGTCAGGTGTGGGATTTTCCATGTTGAGCATCATGTCAACGCTCCCCAAATGTCAGATTCTTGGGCATTTCTGGCTTCTGGCTCTTCAGCTACAGATGGTTATCCGGCACTACAGTGTCTTCCTGCAGTTCCTTCTGAGTGCCTGGGTTACCGGAGTCTCCGATTTATTGCCGACCTAGGATAGTGTCTTAGTCAGGGTTTCTATTCCTGCACAAACATCATGACCATTAAACAAGTTGGGGTAGAAAGGGTTTATTCAGCTTATACTCTTCCACATTGCTGTTCATCACCAAAGGAAGTCAGGACTGGAACTCAGGCAGGTCAGAAAGCAGGAGCTGATGCAGAGGCCATGGAGGGATGTTCATTACTGGCTTGCTTCCCCTGGCTTGCTCAGCCTTCTTTCTTATAGAACCCAAGACTACCAGCCCAGAGATGGTCCCACCCACAAGGGGCCTTTCCCCCTTGATCACTAATTAAGAAAATGCCTTACCGTTGGATCTCATGGAGGCATTTCCTCAACTGAAGCTCCTTTCTCTGTGATAACTCCAGCTGTGTCAAGTTGACACACAACTAGCCAGTACAGATAGCAAGCAAGGTTGAGGTCCCAGAGGCTCGGCATGGGGAAGGTTCAGTAATTGATCACATGCAGTGTCCGGTCTGGGTGGGGTGGACAGTGCCTGTGCTCTGCAGTGCACCGAGAGTCAGAGAGTGGAGCTGGTAGAGGTCCCACCATCCTGCACTGACCAATCAGAGTGCCTGGCTCTCAGGTTACCACAGCGGGCAAGAATGGACATTCACACCACTGGTCCTCATTGCCCACTGGTTAGAGCAGGTCACATGACCCTGCCCAGCCTCGAGGCGTAGAAACATGGGGAAGCTGTGGGATATTTAACGACTGTAACCAGGTAGACATAATGTTATGTTATACTTGTTAAAAAAGACTCTTTGAAAACTCTACTTTGGGGATTCTCATCTCTTCCAAGATTTATGAACCTGCCCAGTTTTCTAAGCCCCCAGATTTACCAAAGCCTTGGCGGCGGCAGCTTCCATTAGTCTGGTGTGGACAAGGATGCTTCAGTCGATCAAACAGTCCGTGAGTCCAACAGATAGATCAACAGAAGAGAAATGTCACCTGCTGTGACGGTCATCTGCTTGGCTCCCTCACAGGAACATAAGGTTACTTACACTGTCCTGGTGACAGTGTGTGGTGGGCTGAAAACAGTCACCCAACCCAGAAGAGACAGTGAAGGTCCCGATGCCCAGGCTGGGACCTTACAGAGCCATCTTCATTCTGTCATGATCACTCTGCTTGGCCAGTGTAGCGTGCAAGGAGCATGAGCTGATGCAAGCTAGACCGGCTGTGTCCCAGTGAGACTATGGCCACAGAAATTACAGCCTCAGAGAGTTAGTACATGGCATGGAATCCAATTCTTTTTCTTTTGTTTTGTTTTTTTTTTTCCCTCCAACCATTCAAAAATGTCATCTCTCCCCCCACCCCCTCCAAAAAGAAAAAAGACTGCCGGAAGTATTTAGACCACAGGCCGTAGAACTCGCTGTCTGCCTATGACAGATTTATAGGCAAAGCCCGTGGGCAGGTTTCCAAGACTGAGAAGTCAGCAGACTTGATCTGACAGTCTCTGTGCCCTGAGGTGTCTCTGTCATGTGTGCGAGTAGATGAAAGACCTGGAGCGAGTGGCATAGGTCACGGAGCAGACTTGTTGGCACGTGAAAATATCCTCTGCATCCTTTCAGACAAGACCATGGCTTCTGGGTGAGCATGGCAGAAGTCTCCGGGTCTCATGCTGTCTCACTCTGGGGTGCTGTGGGCACTGTCCGTGTTGCTGGTGGGAGGAGAGGTTAGTATAGTCACTGTGGGAATAGTTGGGCAAGGTCTACCAAAAATGTCTCCCAAGTCCAGGATTTAACCTACAGTTATACTTGCAAAACCGTGAGCTGGCGTAGAGGCAGAGACACTCAGCTGTGCCTAGTCGCCTCTACTTGTCATCCCAGGATGAAGGAAGCCGTGACAGGATTACTGTGCGGTTAAAGCCAGTCCATGAGAGCCTGACTAGACACAGAACTTGTTTTGGGAGCCGGGGATCAGACACTGCCTGATGTCCAAGGAGACTGTCTGAACTAGTCATAAACAGACATTCAGGTATTCCGTGGAGCCATGTTTAAAAAATAAGGAAGCTTTTTAAAAAAATATTTTAGTTTGAAGCCCTTAGACTCCTTCTGACCCTTCTGCCTCCCAGCTGCTGACATTAGTGTGCCCAGATTGCTCTTCCCCAAGCGTGTGTGCCCTGCCCCCCCTCCAGCCCATCCTTCTCTTTCTTCCCACCTTCTCTCCTCCATTCATTTACTTATGTATTTATTTATTGTCTTTTATTTTGGAGGCAAGGTCTCAGCATGTATTTTCTGCATATGCCATCATACCTGATAGTAATTGAGAAAGCTCAGTTGCTGGGGAGATGGTTTAGCCCAGTCATTCTCAGCCTTCCTGATGCTGCCACCCTTTATTGCAGTTCCTCATGGTGTGCTGGCCCCCAACCATAAAACCGCTCCGTTGGTAACTTTGCTACTGCGATGAATTGCATGTAGATATCTGATATGTAGGGTATCTGATAGGTCACCCCTGTGAGAGGGGGTCTTGACCCCACAGGTTGAGAACCTCTGGGTTAGTGGGTAAGCTCATTTGCTGTGAACGTGTGGGGACCTGAGTTCAAATCCCCAACACACATGTAACAAGCTGATCGTACCTCAGGCTTTTCTCTACGTTCATCAAGAGATGGTGTCTCAAGGGAATATAGGTAGAGAGTAATATATGTAAATGTACCCCTCCCATTATCTGTGAATACACAGCCCATGTGAATACCCACCCACCTCCATGTATACCTGTGCCTTGCCCATCCCCCCATCAGAAAACTTTTTATTCACAGAACAAAAAGAAATGATCCCCAAGAGATGATGGGGACACACACACTACAAATATTATTTGTCTATATTGCACATAAAATAGCTCTGTAAGGATTCGTAAGAAACTACTTGATTTCTTGCCTCCAGGGAGAGTAAATGGGTGGCTTGGAAACAGGATGAGACTAAGACCCCCTGTTTTAAGAGTCTTCCTGTGGCTGGTCCCTAACTTGTGAGCTATAATGATTCTCCTTCAGCCTCCACACTGCAGGGTCTACAGGCATACATCACCATGGCCGCAGGGTCTACAGGCATACACCCACCATGGCTGCAGAGTCTACAGGCACATACCACCATGGCCACAGAGTCTACAGGCATACATCACTATGTCTGCAGGGTCTACAGGCACACATCACCATGGCTGCAGGGTCTATAGGCACACATCACCATGGCTGCAGGGTCTATAGGCACACACCACCATGGCTTCAGAGTCTACAGGCACACACCACCATGGCTGCAGGGTCTACAGGTACACATCACTATGTCTGCAGGGTCTACAGGCACACACCACCATGGCTGCAGGGTCTACAGGCACACATCACCATGGCTGCAGGGTCTACAGGTACACATCACTATGGCTGCAGGGTCTACAGGCACACACCACCATGGCTGCAGGGTCTACAGGCACACATTACCATGGCTGCAGGGTCTACAGGCACACAACAGTATTCCTGGCTGAGATTTTTCTCTCTGTAGTCTTTTGGTTTGTGCTTTTGATTTGGGGGTATAGTTCCATGTTTTTGGAGGTATGGTTTTTAACTTACATGTGGCAGAGGCTAGTCCTGAACTCCCGCTCTTCTTGTGTCCACCCCACAAATACTGAGACTACAGTCATGTGCCAGCATGCCTGGACAGCTTTGTAATTTTGAACCAGGTGAATATAAATACTTGTTCAAAAAAAGTAAAGATTACTAAAGTTGATGTTTGTGGCCCTGGAAAGCCTCCTAATAAGGAAAAACCTGGTTAGTTGTATTTACATATTTTCAAGTGGCATCAGGGCAGCTTGGGTTCTGAGGAGTGGTCTTAGAGTGATTCCTTTTTTTTTTTCTTTTCTTTTTTTGCCGGGGGGGGGGGGTGTTGAGACAGGGTTTCTCTGTATAGCCCTGACTGTCCTGGAACTCACTCTGTAGACCATGCTGACCTCGAACTCAGAAATCCGCCTGCCTCTGCCTCCCAAGTGCTGGGATTAAAGGTGTGCGCCACCACGCCCGGCAGAGTGATTCCTTTTACAGTGTTGTCTGCCTGCTTCCATCCACTGCCTTGATTATGTGAGGGATGGAATACCAATGATAACTTTAACTTGGAATTAGGATGTTGTCTTAGTCAGGGTTCTCTAGAGTCACAGAACTTACGGGTAGTCTCTATATAGTAAGGGGATTTGTTGATGACTTACAGTCTGTAGTCCAACTCCCAACAGTGGTCAGTAGCAGCTGTGAATGGAAGTCCAAGGATCTAGCAGTTGTTCAGTCCCACATGACAAGCAAAGGAGAGAGACTTCCTTCTTCCAGTGTTCTTATGTAGGTCTCCAGCAGAAGGTGTAGCCCAGATTAAAGGTGTGTGCCACCACGCCTTTAATCCCAGATGACCTTGAACTCAAAGATCTCCCTGTCTTAATCTTCTGGAATTCATAGCCACTGTGCCTCAAGATCTCCATACCAAGATCCAGGTCAGAAACTTCTCTCTCCCAGCCTCTAGATTAGGATCACTGGTGAGCCTTCCACTTCTGGATTGTAGTTCATTCCAGATATAGTCAAGTTGATAGCCAGGAATAGCCACTACAGATGTTTAAGTCGATTTACAGTTACATCTGGATTAGCTGTCCTTCCAAGTTAGGCTTCCTAACCAGTATGCTAAGATTGGATTTCTTCAACCTTAGAGTGTAGATCAGGGTGAATGTGAGGGTGTCCAAAGCCTTCAGGTAGCACCCTCTTCTAAGGAGCCTGCCCCTTAGCTGTAGGATGCTCTACAAATATTATTTTCATCATGGGCAGCCACATGAGGAATAGTGACTCTGTGCGGAACTGTTTGTATTGTAGAGCTACACTGCACAGGTGAGGTGCCAAGAGCACTGGCTGCTCTTCCAGAGGATTCATGCTGGGTACCCAGCACCCACATAGCAACTCATAACTGTCTATAACTTCAGTTCCAGGAGGTCTGTCGCCCTCTTCAGGAGCATGTGGGTACTGCACACATGTGGTGCACATGCATGCATGCAGGCAAACACCCATACACTCAAGATAAAAATAAATATATCTGAAAGTAAATTATATGCTACATCAACGTCATTGTGAAAGTAACAAACCAAGTAGTTGTGGTCTTTGGGGAAGATGGCAGTAATGGTTCGGACCAGCCCAGGCATCCTTAGCCTGTTTTCCAGGCTGAGGGAAGTGGGCCTGGTACTCCCCTGCAGTGGGCATCCATCCATGCAGTTTCTAAAGCTTTCCCCAACACAGCGCCTCCCACACAGGCCTACTGCAGGGTAGAGAAGAGTCACATTATAGGATGTGTTTCACCTTGTGGGGACACATCCCTTCTGTCCCACCCTCCACTGTAAACTCATGGTTGGGAACCACTGTCCTCAAAGAATATGTGACATCTTACTTTGTGGTTAGATCAGCTCGAGCTAAATTCACACCACTAAATAGGACAGTTTTTTTTTCCCCCAAGAGCTAATGGGTGGGGGGTACTCATTTTTAACAGTATCTCATATAGGCTAATGTTTAACACCCTTTTGGAATTCAGTTACCACCTGAACTTGAGTCCTTATTGTCCCGTTGCGTCCTGGTGGCTCTGGTGATGTTAACACTGTCTGTTCTTCGTGTTTTCTGGAACTGTGACTGAATTAATATGTCAGTGTAGTACTATCCGAAGAATCCAAAGAGCTATTAAAATGCTTAAAAATAAAATGATCAATCCTCCCCTTTGTTCTCTTGACAGGATAATTGAAGCTATCTGCATAGGGTGGTTCACCGCGGAGTGCATCGTGCGGTTCATCGTCTCCAAAAACAAGTGTGAGTTTGTCAAGAGACCCCTGAACATCATTGACTTGCTGGCAATCACACCCTATTACATCTCTGTGCTAATGACAGTGTTTACAGGCGAGAACTCTCAACTCCAGAGGGCTGGGGTCACCTTGAGGGTCCTCCGAATGATGCGGATCTTCTGGGTGATTAAGCTTGCCCGGCACTTCATTGGTCTGCAGACATTGGGTTTGACTCTCAAGCGATGCTACCGAGAGATGGTTATGTTACTTGTCTTCATCTGTGTTGCCATGGCAATCTTTAGTGCACTCTCTCAGCTCCTTGAACATGGGTTGGACCTGGAAACATCCAACAAGGATTTCGCCAGCATCCCCGCTGCCTGCTGGTGGGTGATTATCTCTATGACTACAGTTGGCTATGGAGATATGTATCCTATCACAGTGCCTGGAAGAATTCTTGGAGGAGTTTGTGTTGTCAGTGGGATTGTTCTGTTGGCATTACCCATCACTTTCATCTACCATAGCTTTGTGCAGTGCTACCACGAGCTCAAGTTTAGATCAGCTAGATATAGTAGGAGCCTCTCGGCTGAGTTCCTGAATTAATGTGTTGCAAACCAGTCCTTGTGCACACTTCATCTGGTAGAGTTGACACTAGTTCTTCTTCGTGTGTTTCTCCCTGGGTGAGCACTGCAGTGGTGGTGTCCTCCTGTTGGAAGGGTGACATGATTCTTCCCATCTCAAGGGTTAGAGCGGTTCACTTACGGAGTAGTCAGGACCGGGAGCACACACACACACAGGACAGTAGCACCAGAGGCAATGCTAGGACCTGGTTTTATTCCCTCTCGTCTCCCTCCACCTTGCCTCGCACAGTTACAATGTTGTAGGCTGTTCTTAAGCACATTATTTGAACACTTTAAAGCAGAAAGGCACTATTTCCCAAATGCTTTTCCATCTTAACGAATTCAGAAGAAGCTTGGAACTTAACAGTGTTATTTTTGAGACTAACATTTTCGTTTCTAAATGTTTTATAATTTCTCATATCAATGTCAGAAGTATCCTGGAAACATATGCCACACGTGGGGAACTGTTTAACAAATACTTTAAAAAGTTGGCCCAAATCTAAACTGTGTCGCGGAACTAGAGGCAAGCAAAAATATTATTTGAAAAGCTTTGCACCCTTCTCTAGCCTACCGTTGGCTTAATTTTTACACCTGTCACTTCTCTTATCTTACAACTTTATGGACCCTTAAGTGTGTTTTCTATTTCCGGTTAGGCCCCCAATTTACTGAAATAGCTTCCAAAGAGTGCATGATGTCACGGAGAGACCTTGTGTTGTTTAGCGCTCTGTCGGGTGATGTTAGAGTCGGTTGCCGTGACTCAGAGTCCTAGCATTCAGATTGCCAAGAGCATTGCTAGCATAAAACGACGAGAGAAGTGCTGTGATATTTCAGGGTTCGAGCCGGAGTCCTCGGCTGTAGCTCTTCTCCCTTAGTGCCACGAGGCTCGTAAAGAAGACACGATACTTCTTGAGCTTTTTTTTGGCACAACAGCCATACTTAACACGCTGCCACTAGGTTGTCGTAAAAGGAGAAACGTTGTTGTCTTAGTCCAGTGTTGCTAAGCAGGGCAGATGTAGTTCTCTGGCCTGACTCCTCACCATTGTGAAGCACGGATACACTGGGTCTCTTCTTGTAAAGTTATCAGACACTGCTACTCCGTCCAGAATGCTGGTGTGCAAAAGTGCTGGCTGTTCACTGCTACGTTTCTACAGTATGAATTAGAATATTGCTTTTTCAATAACTCATAATAACACTTGAACAGCCCCCCCACACACACACACAGATCAGAGTTACTGATTCATGAACACGTTAGTATGTGCACTGTGGTTATCAGGGTTGAAGGGAACGGGTTAGGGACTGGGATATACTTTTCAAAGAAAGACTCGCCAGAAGTGTCCATTAAAGGAACCTTAGCCATCAGTCCAGCGTTTATCATTACGGGTAGAAAAGCCAAGGCACGAGAGTGTGCGGTGACTGTGCAGTTGGGGCTGGAATCTTAGCCTCCTTTAAGCAGGCCCAGCAGTTTGCTCCGCACATGCCTCTAGCTTTGGCAGAAACTAGCATAGGCCACATTTCATTCTCGTTGCCATGATCAGGCAATAATAGCAAAACCTTTTCCTTTTACCCCAGTTCCCTTCTTTAAATTCATGTGATACTGCCCATTTAAAAAAAAAAAAAAAAAAACCTCACCATTTTTTTCCTAGTACCCTCGCTGGTATAGCTTTACACACTAGATTGATATTTATATACTTTTTGTTTCGTTTTAACTGAGCATATGGCCTGGTGTTATTTATTTTTAAGCTTTGTGATTTATGCAAATCGTATGCAAATGATAGCTCATCTATATTATTAGTAAGGATATGGTAGCCTTTAATTTTTCTGGCACTGAGTGACTCTCCGTGTGAATATGTATTCCATCCCTAAGCAACTTCATACTCCACTGAGCTGGGACCCTCGAGGGCACACACAGGTCACCAGGTCCTCACAGTGTCCGTTACAGAGGGGCCTGAGGTAGACGAGGAGACGGACACGTGTGAACATGCGCATGGAGAGCCACACGTGGGAAGCCACGCGAGCTCTGAGTTGCTCTGAGGTAGCAGGTGATGATGCTGGACTGTTCGTGGGGGCTGGCGTTCATTAAGAAGCGTCTTGGGTGTTGGTAACAGCAGTGAGCTACCTGTTTGTAAGCAAGGGGATGAGACATGATGAACTGGTTCGTTTGTAAATGAGAAAATACAACAGAGTGTTTTGTCCTTTAGAACGCTGGAGCTTCTTAGAAGCAGCTTTCTCTGAATGTTACTAATTTCATTTCATTGTATATATTTGCTTATTTTGGTGTTGTGTTTGTTTGTTTGTTTGTTGAGTTAAGGGTCTCTGCTGTGTAGATAAAGCTGACCGTAAACTTGTGACACTCCTCCTGCCTCGTGCCTCCCAAGTGCTAGAATTACAGGTACAAGTTACAACACCCAGCTGCTCTAAAAAACAAAACCCTAGGACAGATGGCTCAGTGTTTAAGAGCACTTCCTGTTCTTGTAGAAGACTGGAGTTAGTTCTCATCACCCGTGTTAGCTCTCAACTGTTGAGAACTCCAGACCCTGGGGATCTGATGCCCCCTTCTGGTCTCTGTGAGCTTCTGCACGGCACTTTTACACACACAGCACACACATACACACTCACTCACACCACAGAAATGATATATTTTTTTTAATTGCTGAGGTGGAGCCTCCTTCTGAGATGCACTCTATCAGTCTTCACACTCTGATCTTCATGGCAGAAATGCTCTCCCACCCCCACCCCAGGGAGTCAGCTATCCTCAGAACACTGAAGAAGGAAGGACGCCCGAATCTTTATTTTGAGTGTACTTTGTTTGAGCGTATCAGATCCCTTCCTCTTACACATGACTTGATTCGTATTCTCTGAAACAAGAGAGTAGGAAGATAGGGGAACAAAATTTAGGGAGCATATGTAAAACTGAGTGTATAACTTAATAAATTCTGTTTGTTTGTTTGTTTGTTTGTTTGTTTGTTTGTTTGAGACAGGGGTTCTCAGTGTATCCCTAGCTGTCCTGGAACTGCTCTAGATGCCCGACTGGCCTTGAATTCAGAGATCCACCTATCTCTGCCTCCCAAATACTGGGATTAAAGGCATGGGCCACCATGCCCAATGCTCCCCAAACCCCCTTTATTGATTTTTTTTTATTACTGTTATTGAGTTGCTGGTTTACACACTTCTATTTATTCTTGGGGTTACATGTGATTGCACATTTGCAAATTCTTATTTTAAAATGTTAAAATCGATTCACTCATAGTAGTTGTCGGTATGTCAAAATATTCTTTTTTTTAAAGTACATTTATTTATTTTATGTGTTTATAGTACACGTGTGCATATGCATGCATGTGTGCGTGTGTGCATGCTTGTATGTGTGTCGAGGTCAGAGGACAACCCAATACATCCACCAGGTGGTTTCTGGGGATTGAACTTGTACCTGTAATTCTATGGCTTGGAAACAATCACCTTTTACCTGCAGAGCCATCTCATCAGCCCTTCTAAATCTTTGGGCGCATGTCTTGCTTACATCTCTGTGATCCTGCAGAGTGGAAGTGGGATAGATCTGAATGTTCATGTGAGGAGAATTAATTATCTTACTTGGTTGGATATTTCCTAGAAAAAGCTTGTTTTCCTTTTTCTCTATAGACATGAGAATAAACAACTGAAAACTTCTAGTTCTGTTATACAGCTAAGCTTTGCAACTTTAACTTAACACACAGTGGCAAAGTATCCCTTCGTTACCCCTCTGACCTGACATAGGTATGTGTTCTTTGTGTAACACAGCAGACTGATCTCCCAGTCAGACCTGCAGTAAGTATCTACAGGGTTACAGGAAGTCAAGGCTGAACAGATATGGGCAGCCTTCTGGTCTACCTCACCGCAGGTTCTACACCATTTATCCCACCCAGATTCTAGGAGCAGCTAAGTCTGCTCCACTGGGGTATGAGTTAGGAATGGTTTTAATTGTGTCAGGCTAGGATAGGCAACGGAAAGTTGATTCCAGACTGCTGATGCTTTTAGTGGCTAGAGAGATGGCTCATCAGTTAAGACCACTGGCTGCTCTTACCAGTTGGGTTCAGTTTTCTACCGTCCCCTTCGTGGCCCACAGCCCTTCCTAACTCTCGTTCTAGGGGACCCGATTCTTTCTTCTGGCCTCCAAGGGTACCAGCCACACATACATACATACGTACATACATACATACTCTAAAACATTTTTCTTCAATGCTTTAGAGATTCCTTCCTCACTTTTAGTTCTAATTAAACACAGTTATTATTTTTAGAGGCCTTAAAAATTTGGAATTATGCCGTGCTTTAGGAAACTCAATTTTTTATTTTGTTTATTGATTTTGTTTGGAATTTATGAAATAGGATTCCACATATCCTAGTCAGCGCTATCTATCTATCTATCTATCTATCTATCTATCTATCTATCTATCTATCTCGTCTCATTATGTAGCCCTGGCTATCCTGGAACTCACTGTGTAGACCAGGCTGCCTTTAAATTTACAAAGATCTGTCTGTCTTTGCCTCCTGGCCTCAAGCTGGTCTTGAACTAGTGATTTTTTTCAGGTCTCTACCTCCCAAATGTTTAGATTACTGGCATGTGCTACAATGTACAGAAGGAATTCATACTTTTAAGAGATGTTTTGTCTTTTTCTTTCTCATGATCTCTTATCCCACTGTCACCCCCAGTGCTGGAAAATGACCTTATATATGCTAAGCAAACACTCTTACCACAGAGCCACCCTTCTAGCCCGTCAGTAGAATTTTCAAAAAAATGCATGCCTATGAGCATGTGGGGTGTGTGTGTGTTGTACATGTGTGCTACAGGCAGTTGGTTACTGTCATTGCATTGTTTAGGAGAGTCACAGCTGAGCAGGAAGCTTTAATCAAGAACTCTGGACAGGCTCCAGTTGGTGAGGAAGGTTGCCTACACTGCTCTGTTTGTTCAGCAAGCATTCATATGGTGTTTGCTTCCTGCCTTTCAAGAACCCGTCTGTACCCCTGGGAATGGGCACAGCAGTTCTTTTTTTTTTCTTTTTTTTTTTCTTTTTTTTTTCAGAAAGAAAAGTAGTGCTTTACTGTCCTGTTTGTTGTGGAATGTTCCCTAGACCTGTGAAGTGCCACTAAGTATGGTGATGATGCTCCACTAGGTAGGTGACAGCTTCACAGGGACACTTTTAGATTTCCTAGTTCTCTCAGGCATTCCCACGGAGCACTTTAACCCTTGTTTCTCTTCCTGGGGACTGAACCTAGGACCTCAAGCGCACTCCCTCTGAGCTACATTTCCCAGAAGTGCACTTTAGCTTTTGGCCTTTTGTGTAGGCTTAATGGGCAGTTTAGGGAATGGAATGTGATAATCTGCATTTATAGTGCCCTTTAGTTTATCATGTTTTCGGGAATTTTTTGAGACAGTCTTGCCTGTAACCCAGGCTGGCCTCGATTGTGTAGCAATGCTCCTGTTGTTGGGATTTATAGACGCCCACCACCACACCCATTCTTATGCCCAGATTTCATTTAGTAGCTCTGGTGGGTATTTAGAAATATCACCGTGAATCCAACTGCATAACCCAAGTCAAAGAATAAGCAACATTTAGTGGGTAAAAGCCATGGAGAATGCTATTTGACGTTCACTTCCAAGCAATGACGACGCCATGTCCTCACTTATGCCTGCTCCGTTAAAACCACCACTCCCCATAATGCTGCCATAAAGAGAGATGCCTATTGTTAGGTTTCAATTACTGGTATTGTTTTCCATGTCTACAGTTCTGCACATAACAGAACAGAGGCATTTGCAGAGCGTGAATGTCAAAGTGCTTATCTGTTTTGTAAGAAAGGATATGTCTTCTTTTTTTTTTTTTTTTTTTTTTGGTTTTTCGAGACAGGGTTTCTCTGGGTAGCCCTGGCTGTCTCCTGGAACTCACTGTGTAGACCAGGATGACCTCGAACTCGAACTCAGAAATCCGCCTGCCTCTGCCTCCCAAGTGCTGGGATTAAAGGCGTGCACCACCACGCCTGGCGAAAGGATATGTCTTAGAGTTTCTGTCTCTCTGGATGAAACTCCATGACCAAAAAGCAAGCTGGAGAGGAAAGGGTTTACTGGGCTTACACTTTCACAGCACTGTTTATCATCGAAGGAAGAAGGGACAGGGGAGGAACCTGGAGGCAGGAGCTGATGCAGAGGCCATGGAGGAGTGCTGTTTACATAGATAGTTCAGCCGGCTTTCTTATAGAACCCAGGACCACCAGCCCAGGGATGGCATCACCCACAATAGGCTGGGCCCTCCCCTCACCGATCACTAATTGAGAAAATGCCTTACAGCTGGATCTCATGGAGGCATTTCATCATCTGAGGTTCCTTCCTCTCTGATGACTCTAGCTTGTGTCAAGTTGACGAAACCAACCAGGACTGGACACATAGTGACAGATTGATTATTTTTTTTTATACTAATATACAATGAGTTAGTAAATATACATTTTTGTTTATGTCTTGTCATTCCAGTGGGAGTCCACTTTCCTCCTGTATGAGCCAGTTGTCTGGATAATTTCACCTCCAATAGGGAAAAGTAATAGTCCCAGTTTCAAATGCTAAATTCATATCCAAGCCAAGTGTTTCTTTTATGGTTGTTGAAGTACATCCTTTCCAGTTATTTCTACAGTAGAAAGATACAGAAGGTAACAGCTTTTAGTAAGTTTAGAAATCAGGAAGTAAGTATCTTTTCAAGGGGCTCAGTGGTTAGAGCACTGTCGGCTCTTCCAGCCTAGCTGAATTCCTGTTAACTCTCACAGCTTCTGAAGGGTTTTTGGGTTTTTCTCTGCTATCGTGGTCATGACATCCTCAGTGTGGTAATTTTATTTCTTTCTTTGCAATCTAGACATTTCCTGATTCTTTCTCTTGCCTAATTGCCTCTGTTGGGACTTCCAGTACAATGTCTCAAATATAAGTGGCTAGTGTGACATTCTCTTCTTACTCCGGTTCCCTAAGGGAAGTTTCCGCTCTTTACCCTTGGTGTAATATTGGCATTGGAACCCTTCAGATTGGGGAATTTTCTTTGTATTCCTAGATAAATGGTGTTTTTATTGTGACAGGATATCAGCTCCTAACTGTGTTTTCAGGAACAGATGGGAAGGCTTTATGGGCAGTTGAGCTGTGCCGCCCGTGTCAAGAAACATTTTGCTGATGAGTCCCTATGTCCCTTACAAGGTACAAATCAAGTGGGAAGACGTACAAGTGCTCACTAATGGCATTAAACAGCTCCACAATTGATATACATTGAATGCTTTCTGAGTCTCTTAAGCTGACTCTCTTCATTAACTCAAGTTAATTTGAGGTTGTGTTCACTTGCCTAAGGATACAGAGACACAAGAACATGGATACAAGATGACTTGTTTCTATCGGCTGCTTCCTTTGAGTACGTCTTTATTACCTGACCTTGGATTCTCAAAGATTCAGACAATTGAGATGCCTCTTGTCACCCTTGAAGTAGTGGTAGTGAGTCCCTTCCCCTTCCCCTTCCCCCTCCCCTCCCTCTCCTTCCCTCCCTCCCTCTTTTCTCTATCTCTCTGCATGTTTTAGGGATGCCACCATAGCAAAGCTTGAAAATTGAGTTTCCTGGTAGAACTAAAGCCTGTATCTATCCGTAATAGATTTCTATTTAGGAAACATGTTGCTGAGTTCTAAAGGAAGAAGTGTCTCAAAAATGAGACTTAATAGTTAACCCGCCTTAGAAGAAAATTGAGCTAAATGTGTTCACAGGTATCTGGCTAATTTTTTTTTTCTTTAATTCTTTTAGTCGTGTGTTCACAGTAGGGGCCTTTGCTTAATGGGTGTTGCTACCATATGCAGCCATTCTACGCAATACTCCCAATACTCAAAAGACTAAGACAGCAGGATTCCAAATTTGAGAGCAGTCTGGTCTACATAGACAGTCTTTATCTCAAGCCATGAAGAGTGTAGCCACCGTTATGCCTGTGGGGGTGCACAAAACTGACTCTTACCTGCCCTCACACTAGCAGATACTGTCTAAGAAAGCTGTGAACCTTGAAAAGCCCTCTTCCTGGTTTAGTCTAAAGAGCTTAGAGAGATGGCCTCAGTTCTTAAGTTCTTGCAGAGGAGCCAAGTTGAGCTCCCAGCACCCACATCAGAAGAGTTACAGCCACCTATAACTCCATCTCCAGAGGATCTGATGCCCTCATCTGGTCTCTGCAGACACCTTCATTCATGTGTACAACCCACCCCATAGTTATTTTCTTTATCTTAAACATTTTATAATCATCTGTTCATTGGTTTAAGGCTTTTTAAAATATAAATACTAAGTCTAGATTTTTTTAAATTGTTGTCATTCATCATGAATTTAATCATCCTGAAATCCCTTTAAGAAAGAAGTAAAGGGGGCTGGAGAGATGGCTCAGCAGTGAAGAGCACCGACTGCTCTTCCAGAGGTCCTGAGTTCAATTCCCGGCAACCACATGGTGGCTCACAACCATCTGTAATGGGATCTGATGCCCTCTTCTGGTGTGTCTGAAGACAGCTACAGTGTACTCATATAAATAAAATAAATAAATCTTTAAAAAAATAAAAAAGAAAAGAAAGAAGTAAAGGAAACATTTCTATTATCTGCACATAACAGCTATTCAGATGTCTGAAGGCCACTTGTAGGTGTGTTAGCATGACAGACTTATAATAGGTTCCTGCTGACAGTCTTTGTTGTAGTTAGTTTTGTCTACACCGCTTTGAGCTACTGGTGGAGTCGCATGTGCACACCAGCCCAGGAGCTATCTCGGATCTGCGGATGAAATGAACACACATATACATTTAACTTATTTTTAATATACTTTTTAGCTCAGTGGCCGGGCACTTGTAAGCATCCCAAGATTAACATGCCCTTACCTTCACTTCCAGCCCAACTCCTCTAAACCAGCTCTGTGGCTCGGGTACCTTCAGTGAAGCCCATTGCTCTTGCAGCCCAGGACGCTTTCCCCGCCTCTTTCCCTTGTCACCTGCAGTTTGAAAGATCTCCCCTGTAGGTCCAAGTCTGTCCACTTTCTCTCTCCCCCAGGTTTGTCCATTCTCTTCCCCTCTCCTAGCTCGTGGGAACCCGGAAGTCCCGCCTCTTTCTTTCCACCCAGCCATTGGTCAATGGCATCTTTATTAAAAAAGCCTAAGGGTGGGGGGGGGGTGAAGACCTTCAGAGTGAATAAACAGATTCCCGATCAGATCATCAGAGCCACCCCCCTACAAATCTTCACGAGTGACATGGCTAATGTCGTATTTGACTGAACACCACATTTCTCTAATTTCATTCATATGTCCCGAAGGGCTTTGGCTGATGGCTATATTTTTTAATAAATCTTATGAATATGCTGAGTAAATATTACTGATCTCCAGTGCAAACATGGATAGCAAACCAAGTGGGGTCTTATACCTAGATTTGGGTTACACTGACGGGCAATATATTTATAAGACGAGTTTCGTGGAAAAAGCATTCATACAGATATACTTTGCTGCAACAGTAGGATAAATGCATTCAGTACTGTTTATAACAATTGTCTGTAAAATCAATAGATTCCCCAATTCTTAGTTACCAAATGCTTGTTTAATGACTACAATTCCTAGCATTTAGAGAGTAATGAAAATTACAGCAACTTTTTAAAATAAAAAATAATGTACTGATGTTTTATTATTTTTTGTTTAATATTCATGAGTATTCTGAAAACAAATATCTGACCCTACTTACTGTTCTAATAAAATTTGTGTAGAGAAAAGATTATTCTAGCCAAAAGTCTTAGAGACACATCTTTTGGGGGCTGGAGAAACGACTGCAGTTAAGAGCTCTGGCTGCACTTCCAGAGGATCAGGTTTTGATTCTTAGCATCCACAGGGCTACTCACAGCTGTCTGTAACTCCAACTCTAGGGGACCCAACACCTTCTTCTGGGGACCACACACATGTAGTACACATACACATATGAAGGCAAAACACCCACACACGTAAGAAACAAACAGAATAAAAACAAATAACTATTAAAGAGCATCGTTTGCGCTGGGGCTTAGCACTGTTGTACCGTGCAACACCAGCTCCTTGGTTAGCTCTGTCTCCCTGCTTTTGTTCCAGAGACGGTCTCAAATCTGAGGTTAGAGAGCCCAGTCTGACCTCACGCTTGAAATCCTTCCTCTTGCTTCAGCCTTCCAAATGCCGAGGTCTCAGGGAAGTGTTACTTACCGCTGTGCATGCTTGCGTGTGTGCATGTAGTGGCAATATCTATAACCCTATATTTACAAACTCATTAGGTCCAGGGACACAGATGTTACTGTAAGAACTTGGAGCAGCCACCTGGCTGAGCATGTCTCCTCCTTTCCCTCGGGGTCAGGGATCAGGGATGCCATGATCCTGTCCCACGTGGCATCCTCAGTATCGTCACCCTTTGGATTCTCCTGGGTGATTGCCCTCTTCCCGTTCTGATGGCCAGGGACATCAATTTGGCCTTACCATCGCCTCAGTTGGGGAAGAGGTTTTCCCAGCCAGGCAGTTTTAGAGGGATGAGAAAGTCACTATGGATGGTTTCCTTTGCAAGGATATGTAGGGAGTACCATGATGTGGCACTGCATACGCCTGAAACCTGGCCTCCGCACTGATAGCACGTGACCCTGGGCAGAGAGGAACAGGAAGCAGCCAGTTACTTAGATGTCATAACAGGTGACCCACCTGCCATATCCCAGAGTGGAAAGTGGGTTTTATTCAAGTCTCCTAATTGTTCTCCTTCCGAGAAGAAGCATGACTCATTCCATGGGCAGAAGGTGTGGCTGGTTGGTATCTGTGTCTGGAAGTGCAAGTGTGCTTGAATTGAAGTGGAGGCTGTTTATTTAATTACTAAATAAGTAGACTTCAGATCTTTCCAGCTAGCGGAGAACATACACTGTAATTGGCCTCACCCACCTTCACGGTTAGCACATTCCAGCCTCGGAACAGCTAGGAACAGCTCTGGGATTGGCACCAGTGCTACCCACCAAGGCTTTTTAAAAAAAGATTATTTATTTATTTATTTAATGTATATGAATACACTGTAGCTGTTACGGATGGTTGTGAGCCTTCATGTGGTTGTTGGGAGTTGAATTTTTAGAACCTCTGCTCGCCCAGGTCGGCCCCGCTCTCTCTGGTTGGCTCTGCTTGCTCCGGGCAGCTCTGCTCACTCTGGTCAACCCTGCTAGCTCCAGTTGGCCCCATTTGCTCCTGTCAACTCCGATCACTCAGTCCCTGCTTGCTCCAGCCCAAAGATTTATTTATTATTATACATAAGTTCACTGTAGCTGACTTCAGACATACCAGAAGAGGGCATCAGATCTCATTATGGGTGGTTGTGAGCCACCACGTGGTTGCTGAGATTTGAACTCAGGACCTTCGGAAGAGCAGTGGCTCTTACCCGCTGAGCCATCTCGCCAGCCCCCAAGGATGCTTTTACATCTTCCTACAACAGAATGAGCAGGGACCTCACAACCTGATGGCAGCTGGCATCCTGCACGAGGGGAATTTGGGTTGTGAATCTCTACAGTTGCTCAGTGAGCAGCTCTTTTAGCATTTGCTAACAGCAGCAGCAGCATCACCACCACCATCATCATCACCACCATCATCATTTTTATTTGTTCAGTTAGGTAGCCTTAATTTTTTTTTAATCCTGTTTTGTTTCTCTTATTTTAATCTAATCTGGAAGCGTAATAAGCGATTCCTGCCAAACCTACCCCTAAAGCAACGTTTTTCCATAGTACATGATTAAATTATTGGGCAAAAAATCATTAGAATTTTTCTCTCTTAATGTCAGCGAGAGTTTGGTCGAGGAAATGAGTGTGGTAACTGTCTAACTTTAAAGCGCTCTCCCTATCACTAGTTTATTTACTTACCAGTTTATCTTTGTATTGGGAACATTGTGGAGCTCCTTCCATTTTTAAGGAAAACATTTTGAATGTGACTCTAGTTGGTAATCAAATTTTTACTGACTGGCATTCCATCAGTCTATCCAGTAATTAAAAACTACAGAGACTAAGTCTCGGTTTAGAGCAGAAATCTCTTGGTTTTTCTTCTGCAGTGTATAGCAGCCATCGTGCTTAGCCTCCAGGGCTCCAGATTGATAGCTCGCATGTGAACGCACCAAATGCCCTGTGATTCAGATCTGTGTTACTCTTTATCTCAGAAAGCCATCGCCTGGAAATGCCCAAAGAGAACCCGTCAGGCCTTTTCTAACTTGAAAGTAAAGACTAGATTGACTTCTGCAAAGTTTGCATTATACAGATTTTTTAAAATTTTGTAAACTATATGTTATGAATCGTGTTCTAGTTGAATTATGTATGTAAGGGTAAAGTGTGTGTCTGTCTGCACTAAATAAAGTGCTTTATACGTTTGGCCATCTGTAACATGATAGTTCAGCTTTTAAGCTTAAAAAAAATAATCATTTAATTCTATGTATTTCAATTTTTATTTTGGAGTAAGAATAATTTCGATGAATCACCCTGCCATCCCTTATAAGACCGAGGCCTCTCTCTTTAGTACAGAATAGCTTGAGGTTTGGTGCACATTTGTGTTATTTTATAGAATTCTGTCAAAGTAACCTTATAGTAAAATTAGCCTTGTGTGGAAAGCCTTATTGCAAAGATATTGGAGAATTTAATTTAAAGTACTTTTTCTAGAATTCAGACTCGGGTATTTGGGGTCATATACAAACATCTGGAAGGGTTCTCATTTAGTTATGGGAGGGATGTAGCCATGAACGTCTCTGCAGTTTGATATCTGTATTTACGTTGAGTACGTTGTACCTCAGCTTCCTACCTAGGACTGTCATATGATAAAGTCCATAGGTGGATGAATGGCGTGTGTGTGTGTGTGTGTGTGTGTGTGTGTGTGAGTGAGTGAGAGAGAGAGAGAGAGAGAACTTGCCTTAAAATAGCCTCATATGGTCAAATAGGCTTGCCCATGACTCATCTCTCCGTGTGCCTCATGAGTCAGGCCCGACAGAATCCATGCATGCAGGAGAGAATCACTGTCTGACTTTGGGTGATCTAAACCTGGATTAAATACTTCACCGTGTAAAGATTGTATGGAAGAGGCGACCCTTGTGTGCTTTTAGCTTTTATTGTTTAAAGTGATCAAGCAGATTAGAGGAGGCGTTGGTTTGAGTCAGTTTTAATCGACTCTTTCCTTAATGGCAGTGGCGAGGTAGAATGGGCATGTGCCCAATATTGTTATTTCCATGACTGACCGACCGCCACCATTAATGGTCACTGCAGATATCACAAGAGGGGTCAGGTGTGCTGTGTCAGCCTGTTTAGGAGATGGCATAGAGGGAGGGTAAGGGGATGCTATCGTCTGTGTGTGACTTAGGATAATTAAATTGTATGCTTAAGTCTTAGAGAAATGATGGCTTATGGTCACAGCTTTTGTCACCTGATAAAAGAGTACTTAAATCAGCTTAGTCTACGTGATGTAACCTTGTTTTATACTGTAATACAGATGTAGTAGCGTGTGTGATCCTGTGGTCACAGTTTCTCATGGCTGTGTTACATATGTATCTATGTCAGACTTTTGGTAATACCTATAAATGTGTATCCCGCATTTAACTCGTGGTTGAAGCTTTTTGGCCTCTTCAGTCCTTAAGGAGATAAATATTTTGTTAAACATCAACTATGTTTTGTTGTAAACATGTTGTATGCACATCCGCAGAACAGAATTTGTATAGCTTAAACATTTGAAGACTTAATAAATCTTGACTTTGAAACCCAGCTCTTGTTTGATATGCAGTGGACGTTACTCTGTTGAGCTGACTGACTTCTGTGTCTCTTCTTGATTGACTGACTTCTAAGCTAATGCTTCATTTTGCACTAAAGGACTGGTGGATAAAGCAGACCCTGTCCCAGTACTGGGGATGGACCCACGGCCTTGTACAGGCAAGATGGTGGCCACCCTGGAGTTGAGCCCTGCCCTCGAAAGTTGTCTCCTGGCTATGGTACTGCCTTTGTCGTTGGGTGGCCATGAGCCAGTCACGTGGTTCCTCAGGCTCATGGGTATTCTCTTTTTTTTCCACTACTACTCTATGGTAAGAATATGATCAATATTAGATTCCAATTAATGATAATGCATACATATAGGCATGAACTGTGTGCAAATTTGAATCAGAAGTCTTGCTAATTATACTCCCGGTGTTGCTGGTGTTCAGTCTGCTGCCAGTGGCAGGAATGCCTGCTAGGCCCTTGCGGTTCTAACAAACAAGTTCCATGACTCTCCCCCATCTCACCTCTATTCTCTCTGCACCATCATTACTAACCCCCCACTCTCCACCTGTACACAAATTCTTTCCCAAGGTCTCAGCAGCATAGCAGACGCATCCGTACAAGCACTGGCTGGTGGCATCTGGCATGGCTTTCCTGGAGCAGCTCTGCTTGCTTCGTCTGTCACGATGGGCTTCATGGTGACTTCAGAGGGCAGAGAAAAGCCATCCTGAAACTCTGAGCTGACAGGGCACAGCATCCGTCTGGGGGAGCTCCCTGCTTGAGACCTGAGTCTGCCTATAGACCACAAGAGCTTTCCTGTCGTTTATTGCTATTAAAGTGGCTGCTTCAAGAACTTGGCATAAAGGCTAAGGACGGTGGGGAGCCACAGGGAAATTGTGCTAATTATGTTTAAGATGGGAGCCCACGAGGCAGGTAACACTCGCGCACCATTAATCACAGTGACGATTGCTTAGCCACGAGCCCTGCTTCTTGTCTGAGCTCCCCCCCCTTTGGGTTTTATTTTTGGAACTAATCAGGTTTTTGTTTTTCTTTTAAGGAAAAAAATAATAATGGATGTTCAAGTGAACACTATATGTATGACTGGATTATTTTTCATAAACTTCAAAGATCATTAAAGTTTGGGTTAAAGTGGGGGAGGGGAGAATTTCCAAGGATCACCCCTCCCTCTTGTCTCAGGGAAACATGGTGTTAGATGTGGGGGTTAGGGGAGGGGTGCTCCCATTCCTATCTATAAGTCTGAAAAAAGGTCTTTCAAAGTACGTCTTCTTTTGTACTCAGCCTGTGAATACAGGGAAGCCCTGGTTAATATTTGTTCAAAAATGTGTTTTGGCACTAGACTCCCAGAGCAGTGTAGCCTTTCTAAAGCCAAGGAATGTGAGCATGTGTGGGTGGTCCTCCTGTCTGCCGAAAACGGTGGAGCAAGCCTTCCTGCTTTGCCCAGTCTTGAATTTGTGGAGTTCAAGTGTGATCTTGAGGAGCCAGAGGGTTCCTGAGAGAGAAGAACTTGAGCTAGGCCAGCCCTTGGGCAGCAGGACTCTGTTGTTGTTGTTGTTGTTATTGTTTGAGATAAGGCTTCTCTGTGTAGCCCTGGCTGTCCTGCAACTCTGTAGATCAGCCTGGTCTCCAACTCACAGACATCCACCTGCCTCCGCCTCCCGAGTGCTGGGATTAAAGGTGTGCGCCACTTTACTGGCTTTTGATTTTGAAACGTACAGAGATGGCATACTCTGTACATTAGACATGAAAGAAAACAGGAGGGGTTGGGGATTTAGCTCAGTGGTAGAGCGCTTGCCTAGCAAGCGCAAGGCCCTGGGTTCGGTCCTCAGCTCTGGGAAAAAAAAAAAAAAAAAAAGACAAAATAAGAAAACAGGAAAACAAGCAGTCAGTGGGTATCACCTCTCCTCTCACCTCACTGCCCTGGGTACCAGGCTCTCCCCTGATCTGGGGACCAAGATCAGTGAGGTGAAAGACAGGAAGTTAAGTTAGCTGTTATGAGATCCCAGAGGGCAGCCCTCTCACTGGGAACCTGCAGGAGTGGTTCTCGGATTCATTCAGAGACCCTTAAGGCTTGGTGATGCTTTGGGTTCAGTGTGCTAAAGCAAGAGTTTTGGTACTCGGTTGGCAGGGTGTGAGGGGCGCTGCGGTATCCATAGAAACCTGATTTGCAAACTCTGATGCCAGCTAAGGAGGTGGGCTCAAGCCTGCAGACAGAGAACCACTGAGGGACGGACGTCAGGCAGGGGCATGGCGTGTCAGGGCTTGTGCTTAGGAAGTTAACTGCCGGCTATATTCAATATAGACAGAGACTGGGGACCAAGGGATGAATTAAGATACTTGTGACTCTTGTCCAGCAAGGAAAAGATGCTGAATGGATCCAGTAGAAAGGGTAAGAGAGACTATGTGAGCAGCTTTCTGTTTTAGAGGTTTAGAAGGTGACGTGGGCAGGATCCTAATGGAGACATCCCACGGGCTGGTGGCTCTGCCTGAAGTCCTGAGAAGAGACCGATCCAAAGTCATCCATTGGGAAATCTTTGGCTTGGCCATAGAAGTCGAAACTGGTTTGGAAAAGAATATTGGGGGTGGGGGTGTCACTCTTAGTACCTGAGAGAAAGGAGGAGGTTACCTGTGTCTGGTCCCTAAAAAAAAAACCACACATGGGGCAGTGGGACGGGACCAAGGAGCCCAAGATGGAGTATTAACGTGGTGATAATGCCTCCCCCTGAGAAGACAAGCTCCAGGACTAAGAGGAATCCACTGAATTCAGTGACAAGGAGCCGGTGTGGATCGGGGAAGTGCCATTCTGGAGGGGTAAGGGGTCAGTGAAAGATACAGGAGTTTTCATAAGCTGGGACTTGAGGAGGGCGGGTGAGGCCACAGCAGCATTGCCTCTGACTATGAAAACTCCCCAGCCATCCATTGCTCTCTGTGTGTGTGTGTGTATGTGTGTGTGTGTGTGTGTATGTGTGTGTGTGTGTGTGTTTACTGGTCGTGTTTGTGTGCATGCGACACTGAAGTAAGTCAGCAGCTTTCAGGAACTGATTCTCTTTCTCCACCATGGGTTCTAGGGATAGAGCTTGAGTAATGACAAGATCGGGCGATAAGAGATTTACTCCTTTCACTGGCCTGCCGTTGCTTTTGGATACTAGTATTTAGATACACTGAAAGTTATTTATTCGTTAAGATGGGATTTATAGAAACAACCCCAAAATCTTAGTAGGCACATGTGTAAATTCAAGTGCGTACATATGTGCCTTCGAAAAGCCCAAGATTAATGTCAGATGTCTCCATTGTTGCTCTTCACCCTGCATTTTGAGGCAGGGTCGCTCACTGAGTCCCTCCCAAGCTTGCCCTTCCTGCTAATTTGGATAGCCATCTTGCTCCAGGGTTCCCTGTCCTCCTGATCCTGTTGCCTGGGACTGCACATAGTCTCCTCACCCACATGGCACTGGTGTGGCTTCTCTGTATCTAAATAGCAAACACTCTACCCACTGAGCCATCTCTCCAGCCACCATTTCTGTAAGTTTGGGATGCTGTCACACTGCCTCTCAGGAGGGGCGCGTGGAGTCATGGCGTCATGTGTACTGCCTGTGGTCAGTCCCACCACTTGCCAGCCAGCACTGGATTTTGCCTCATTAAATTATTTTCCCCAACATAACTAGCAAACTTTGGCTTCTAGTGTAGAATTATAAATTTTTGTTACCAACGGGCATGTCTTATTTTTAGGTTCTGGCCAGTCAGATCAGGGACCTTCTATTGGACTGAAGGTTTTAGCACTGAAAGGAAAATGACTTGTCATTCCGTCTGAGCATGGCTGTGGGGCTGACTGCTCCTGCCCTTGCCTGGGATGCTTAATTAATCTCTCTGGGTCTGTGTTTTAATTAAGGATCTGCTGTGGTACTTTCCCATTATTTCCTACTGATTCCAGGCTCGTGGGTTCTCTTCTCTATTTGTTTCTCCCAGCCTGCATCTGGCTCCCAGTGAACACTGGAAGATGATTGGCTAAAATACACTCATCGTGCTGCTTTTGTTGTTCTGGCTCTGTTCATCTTGAGACAGTGTCTCAGTGTAACCCAGACTGGCATCAAACTCACCGTGTAGCTGAGGACGACCCTAGACTTTCATTCCTTCTGCCTCTGCCTTAGAGTGCTGGGACTATAGATGCGAGCCACCAAGCCAAGCTTTTGGGGGGACTTTTCATTTATCTGTTTGTGTTTTACATGTAGCCCAGGCTGGCCGAAAACTAATTTTCTGCCTCAGTCCCCTGTGTATTGGGATTTTAGGTATGAGCCTGTCCACCAAGTTTTGACTGAAATGCCTTTGCTATGACTAGAAAGGCACTGCCTACAGAACACTTAGGTTGGAAGGCAATGTGTCCATTAAGAAAATATAAAACCAGTTGTGGTGACTCAGGCCTGCAATCTCAGCATGCAGGAGGCCGAGACAAGATTGCCACAAGTTTGAGAGACATAGGCAAGACTCTCAAAAGAACAAACCAAGACAAACAAAATCCAAACACTTGAGAACACTGAGGCAGGAGGATCAGGAATTTGAGATCGGCCTCCGCTGTGTAACCAGATCTTATATAAAAAGGAAAAATCAGAAGAGAAGGAGAGAGAGGAGGGGGTTACAGAAATAAGTAAGCTGGACAAAGCACAAACCTGCAGTCCCAGGCCTCAGGAGGCAGAGGCATGAGGCGTGCACGTGTGATGAGGCTAACATCAGCCTTTGTAAAACTCAAAAGGAAATTTTACAAACTTTGTAAAACTTCTAAGGAAGAAAGCAGCACCTGCCTCCACGGCTTCCCTGTGTTCCACCAACTCCTCCTTCAGGCCTCAGTGTAAATGCTTCCTCCCCTGGGGACCACTGTCATTAGATGGGGATCATTGTCATTGGATGCCCCCACCACCACTGGTCATCCTTTATAGCTCAGGCATGATAACAGGTCCATGTTTCACCAGAACAATGACCTTGTGTTCTGATAATTACTGTATTCCTCACATACAACCCAGAGGCCAACAGGTCGTGGGACTCAATAAATGTTGACTCTCATGTAAAACTATACAATTATTTTTAGCATTTTGGTCTGTTTCCTCCTGGGCCTTTTCTGAGTCTATGTGCCAAGGTGTGTTTCTTAGAATAAGGTGAGTTTTGTACTCGTGTTTTCTTTTCTGTTCTTGTTAAGTCAGCCTGTGTGAGCAATGGTGTGAGCAGTGGTGTGAGCAAGCAATGGTGTGAGCAGTGGTGTGAACAAGCAATGGTGTGAGCAGTGGTGTGAGCCAGCAATGGTGTGAGCAGTGGTGTGAACAAGCAATGGTGTGAGCCAGCAATGGTGTGAACAAGCAGTGGTGGGAGCAATGGTGGGAGCGAGCAACTCTTATAAAGAAAATCATTTAATTGGGCTAGCTTACAACTTCAGAGATTTAATTTATTATGGTGGGGAGCACGGCAACATGCAGGCGACGTGCTGCTGGAAAAGTAAGTAGCTGAGAGTTCTATATCCAGACCCAGCAGTAGGAAGAGAGGAATTCTGGGTTAAGAAAGGGGCTTGAAACCTGAAAGCCTACACCCAGTGACAGGCTTCCTCCAACAAGGCCACACACACCTCCTAATCTTTTCAAATAGTGTTGTTCTCTAAACATTTACATATATGGGCCTACTATAGGTTTCATTCAAACCATCACGCCAAGGGAAATGGGTCACTTAGTAAAACACTTGCTTTGCAAACATGAGGACCAGGGTTTGACCCCCACAACTCACATAAAAAGGTAGATGCTTGGAATCTCAGCCGTAATGAGATGGAACACGGAGATACAAGAATCCCTGGAGCTCTCTGACCAAATAGCCTACCCTATTCCAGGCAATGAAGGCACTGCCTCAAACAAAAAACTGCAAAATCTTCCCGAGGAAAGGCACTCAAGGTTTTCCTCTGATTACATGCAAGGGTGAGAGCCACCCCCCCCCCACACACACACACACAGTCGGGTTGCTTTTTTTTTTTTTGGTTTGTGTGGTGCTGTAAATAAGCCCAGAGTCTTGTGTGTGTCAGACAGCTCCTTAACCACTGGACTACATTCCCAACCTATTAACCCTCTATTTGCAAATAGCTTGAGGTGGTAAATCAGCCTTCCCAAGGGTCTTCATCTAGCCTAGGGCTTCTAACACTGGGTCCTCATTTACATAGCTCAGGCTAGCTCTGGAATCCCTGGCCTTCGTCGACCTGACCAGGAGTGCCAGCTTCAAGAAGCAGTTCTGGGATTTAATCCATGTACACAAAGCATCGTTCACTTCCTCTCTGCTGTTTGCCAACTTTGTTCTGTTGAACATAAAATCAATGGGTGCTCCCACTTTTTAATCAGAGGGGTGAAAAAGTTCACATATCGATTACTGCGGGCAAAGGCCAAACATTCCATCCCCGATGGAGCAAATCTTACATTCAAGCGGCTGTCACCGTAGGTCTGGCCTTTTGCAAGGATATTAAGAAACCCTCTTGAACTCCCGTCTGACCTCCTGGGAAATACCAGCACACGAGGAGAAATTCCAGGGGCCTATCAGGAATGACGGACACACAGTAGGAACTGCCAAAACCAAGAGCAGTCACACAGAGGGGCATTCCACTAAAAGGGATGCAGTTGATTAATTGTATCCTCAAACCTGTTTACACTCACGGAATGGGAGTCTGTGATGCGCCTCGGCTCTGCTTTGAGAGGAGTTATTTATGCTATTAGAAATCAGCCATACTGTGTGATCCATAGGACAGGGAGAGCATGCATGAGTCTCGTTTAATCACATGCAGCTTCCTAGGAGGTGGTTTGAATTTTTAAAGAACTGCTCTTCATTGATAGAGATTCTGCGGCTGGCTGATTACCAATGGAGCCGCCCTGAGCTTTGCCTAATGATTTTAAAACGCACATTTGCTTGTGTACTTACAAACGGCTAAGATGGTGAAGTGTATAATATGTGTTTTAACTATAATTTTAAAACCCCACACATTTGCAGTGATTCATTACTGTGCCTCTCCAGATGAAAGGGAAGCATTTATTAAAACTCTCTTCATTAGATTTTAAAACTGAATAAAATTGTTGCCTCGACTTAAATCATATAGGAATCTATAAAATTTAGAGTAACCATTTTCTTTCAAACCCACCTCAGCAGGCACCCACCGCTACTATTTTGTTGGGTAATAGTTCTGGCTCTTTTTAAATTATTCTTTTCTTTAAGACAAGGTCTAGTGTCACTCAGAATGACCTTGAGGTTGTTGGGTAGCCAAGGATGACCTTGAATTGTGAGTCTCTTGCTTCCCTCTCCCAGGTGCTGGGAGCCGCAACACCTGGCTTATGCAGTGTTGAGAACCAGACCAAAGCTTCCAGCTTGCTGGACGGTCTACCAGCAGAGCTCTCAGAGCCCGAGATCTCAGGCCTTTGTTAACAATAGCATGCATGTGAACACTTGTCGGTTAAAAGAAGAAAGAGACCATAAAATAGAGGTTGAAACGCCAAAGCGACCCAAGAGACTGGAGGAGCAATGCACACACAGAAAATGGAGTGTTACTCAGCTTTAAAATAGAACGTAATTCCAATATATGCGACAAGGTAGATAAGCTTCAAAACGTTATGCTCAGCCAGGTAAGCTATGTGTAAAAAAGACAAAGGCTGCAGGCTTCTGCTTACATGGAGGAGGACAGAATGACTGACTGTACAGGGAGTAGAGATTTGCTTGATGAGAACGCCTTGGGAATGATTTGTGCTGTGCAGTATTGAGAACGCACTGACTTGTTTCTTCACCAAGGTACCCCAGTGTGCAGGAACTTACAGTGCGAGCCCGAAGACATGCGTTCCGACTCCAAAACCCATGTCAAGATGAAGAGAACCAGCTCTGCTAGGTTGTCCTCCGATCTCACCTGCACATGGTGGCATGCATGCCTCCCATGCAACACACACACACACACACGCCCCCACGCGCACATCTTTAGATGGCTAAAATGGTGAATTTGTGTTCCATATACTTTACAACAGTAGTAAAAGCAGAGCGAGTGTGTATTGGTAACTAATGGGCTCAGTGGCAGAGTACTGGCTTAGCAGGAGTGAGACCCGGAGTTTGTTCCCTAGCATCATGAGGAGAGGAGAGGAGGGGAGGGGAGGGGGGGGGGAGGCTAGAGAGAGCAGGAGATTGATAGATACATAGCATACAAAATATTTTTAAATGTAGTTACATATCTGACAGCTCAAAGTTTGTATTAGTCACTTTGGGCTGAGTTAAATAGCATAACTGACACTCACCAACCCTCAAAAGCATCAGAAAGCATGAAGGTCTATTTTCTGCTCACATTGCATGTGTTGCACTGGCTGGCTGAGACTCTGCCACATCCTTTTCTTTGGGGATGCAGGATGAAGGAAGGCATTTCCCTTATCTGGAAAGCTGCCGTGTTTGCGTTGGAAAGCAGTGACAACGTGAGCTTTTACCCTTCTGCTCAGAGGCATCAGACATTTTTCTTTTCTTTCTTTTTCTTTTTTTTTTTTTTTAGCCACATGATCCAGCCTGAAACAATCTGGGTGGGAAAATATAGTCTTCCAGCAAAAAAATGAGTAATGGCTCCTGGGTAGCAATAATATACTCACTATCATGTTGTAACCAGAAATATGACACTTGTCTGTGGTCATATAGAAAGAAAGACATCTGTGTCTGTCAGAACTCACTATGAAGCCAGCGCAGGGTCTGGGTGGGATGCGAGTCCTGAGCCCTGATGTGAGACTCAATCTCAGGACCAAAGAAAAGAACTTAAATGGAAAGGCTCAGCGGGATAAAACACAGTGTGTGGATTAAAAAGACTGTAGGGAGCAGGGAGGCTCGCACCATGAATGAGCAGGTCTAGCAAACAGCATATGTCTTCGTTTCTTTCTTTCTTTTGAGACAAGGTACCATGTAACCCAGGTTGGCCTTAAATTTGCTTTTTTTTTTTTTTTTCCCCTGTTAGGCTCATCTTGAGCTCCTCAGCCTGCTGCCTTCACTTCCCAAGTGCTGAGATTAGAGATATGGAGCACCTGCCAGGCAGTGTTGGCACATAGCTTTCTTTAATCGAGCACGCAGGAGGCAGAGGCAGGCAGATCTCTGAGTTGG
The DNA here is from genome assembly GCF_978045245.1 of Mus caroli. Taxonomy (NCBI): domain Eukaryota; kingdom Metazoa; phylum Chordata; class Mammalia; order Rodentia; family Muridae; genus Mus; species Mus caroli. The sequence goes on from NW_028227273.1 coordinate 11,276,967, forward strand.
AGGCCAGCCTGGTCTATAGAGCGAGTTCCACGACAGCCAGGACTACAGAGAAACCCTGTCTCAGAAACAAAGATATGTGTCACCACCATATTCTGCTACAAGGAGAGAATTTGAGAGGTTACCTAAGAAACAGAAAACTTGGGAATGGAAACATTTCGGTTTCCCAAGGAAGCAGACTGGGCTCTGTAGAGGGGTCAATGGAATTTCCCCAAGACCTCACCAAATACAATAAAACTAACCAAGTAGCCAATCAGAAGCTATCCCATGTAACTTCCCCAGCACCCATTAATGAAGTTTTCAGTTATCTACCCTTGGCTAAAATTCCCCTAGTTTCCTATAAAAGGCTTGCGTGTGTCTGGGGTTGCCATTTTGATGAATGCTGGTAATTTCTGCAGAAGAAACACTCTTTGCCTCTGCATACTATTTGAGTCCAGGGTCTTCCTTCAGCCATTCTTGGACCCTAACAAAAAAATTTTTTAAAGATATATTTATTTATTTCATGTATATGAATGAGTACACTGTAGCTGTCATCAGATACCAGAAGAAGGCATCAGATCCCATTACAGATGGTTGTGAGCCACCCATGTGGTTGCTGGGACTTGAACTCAGGACCTCTGGAAGAGCAGTCAGTGCTCTGCTCTTAACTGCTGAGCCATCTCTCCAGTCCCCCGACTTTTTTTCCCTAACAGATTTATATTTTTTTTAAAAAATGGAACTATCAGGTCAGCAATCTTGAATATATCAAGTATGTTTAAACTGTATAAAGATATAACGGAGGGACTGGCATTAGTGAAATAAGATTAGGAGGTAATGGAATAAGAACAAGGGGATGTGAATGATGAAATTGAAAACCATCACTGTGGACACGGGTAAGGAGAGAATTAGTACATCGGAAAGCAGAGCTGAGGGAAATCAGCTGACTGTCCCAACACCTGAGAGGAATTCCAGAGAGAGAATAAAGATGGCAAGGGCTGAAGATAACATAGTTGAGGATTTTCCAATAAGGATACAAATTAGCAGGCTAATAATAATAGTAATAATACTGAACGTGAGGTAAATTATCACAAGGAAAAGAAAAAAAACCTATATTTAGGACAGTACAATGACAAAATGTTAGGGATAAAGGGCACGGTCTAAAAGCCTTTGAAAAGCAGTATAGTAGTGCAAAAAGATCAAAATTCAGTATGCCATCTCTACAGAACTCAGATCACTTTAACACTGTGGTTAAGGTGGAAAGTGTTTCAAGCTGAGCTGTGTAAGCACGGTGTATACGAGAGAAGAGAATTGGAATCCCACTTTTGTATGGCTACGCCACGGCTGTGTACAAGTCAGTCATGGTGGCACACACCCATAATCCCAGCACACAGGAGGCTGAATCAGGAGGATTGCCCCGAGGCTCAGGCAACCCTGAGTGTCAAGCCTGCCAGACCTTGCCCCAGATCTCCTGCTAGCCCACAAAAAAATATTGTGTATGCAATAGAAATGTTTCCAGATATTTGAGGACTGACCAAGCAACAGATCTTTACTGCAGGGACTTCTGAAAACTGCTTAGAGGAAAACAGAGGGAGGGGGGGAGGGAGGGAGGGGGGGAGGAAGGGGGAGGGAGGGGGAGGGGGGAGGGAGGGGGAGGGGGAGGGAACACAGAGGAGAAGAAAAGACAGTGGTAAGTGGGGTTGACAGCTTTGGATGCAATAATTACAGTACCAGTGTTTGTGTGTGTTTTAAGGCAGGTTGACAGGTATAGTTTAGGCCACAAGAGGATGTGAGAGCAAAAGGTGGTGTAATACTGGTTAGCTTTAGATGTTGCTAAAGAAACATAAGATTACATGGTTTAAGTTAAATACTATCACTGGAAGACTAGAAATAGTGTATAACTCCTTACTAGGAGGAAAATAGGATAAAGGCCTCTTGCCACCGGGGACCCTGGAGCCACTGTGGTAAGGACCCACACAGGACAAGGAAAGACAGCATGGCTTGATTAGAAACAGGGTACATGTGCATAGACTTGTCTCATTCCTGTGCCCTCAGGGTCATGGCAACCATATTGCATCCCTGTTGTAGTGTCATGGTGACTCTATCTCATTCAGTTAGCTTAGTCATAAAATACCCAGTGACATATATGTTGTCATATTAGGGGGACAAAGAACCTAAAGCTGTATATAAGGGGAGCTCTGCTGAGCTCCCAGCTAGGCCTTTCTCTATTAATCTACTGAGCCTGTGTCCTGGCTGAGAGCTTTGGGGACCTGTGTCGCTGGGTGAGAATCCCACTACACCACCACACGTGGCACAGAGCGGGTAAGTGTAACTGTCACTTATCATCACACACAAGAGACCGTTACCCAAAGCCACAGCCGGCCAAAGTGCAGAACAATTGACTATAGTGCCAACCCCAGGGGGTACATACACAGCACAACCCTGCCACTGAGGCTCAGGGAAGGTCACAGCAAAGGGGACAGAGAGTCCATAGAAGTCGGAGGGTCAGGATGTCTGTTTTGAGACTGTGTTGTCTGTATAGGAAAGAGAAACTGTATTCATGCAATCTCAACAGTTGGTCACTCCACGGAGGGCTGAACAGTGGTACCCACCGTCGACATGCCAACATGACTGGAGAAGTCTCACAAGGCTACCCCATCCCTAGGTTATAGACAGCTATAGACAGTTAATGATTGCTGAACAAGGGATAGTCAGTCTTCCCCAGGGAGGAGCCATCTATGAACCCTGAACACACTCAAGCAACCCAAAATGGGTTCAGCCCGTTGTATTTATGCATTTATAAATATGGATATATGTGTTGGCTAGTTTTATGTCAATTGACACAAGCAAGAGTCATCTGAAAGGAGGGAACCTTGCTGGGCTGTGGTGGCGCATGCCTTTAATCCCAGCACTTGGGAGACAGAGGCAGGCAGATTTCTGAGTTTGAGGCTAGCCTGGTTTACAGAGTGAGTTCCAGGACAGCCAGGACTACACAGAGATACCCTGTCTCAAACCAAAACCAAAACCAAAAACAAAACAAAAACCAAAAACAACAACAACAACAAAAGAGAACCTCAACTGAGAAAATAAGATCTGGCTGGAGAGCATTTTCTTAATTAGTGATCAGTGGGAGGTGGCCCAGCCCAATGTGGGTAGTGCCATCCCTGGGCTGGTGGTCCTGGGTTCTATAAGAAAGCAGGCCAGGCAAGCCATGAGGAGTAAAGCCAGTATGCAGCACTCTTCCATCACCTCTGCATCAGCTCCTGCCTCCAGGTTCCTGCTCTGTGTGAGTTCCTGTCCTGACTTCCTTCAGTGATGAACAGTGATGTGGAAGTGTAAGCTGAATAAACCCTTCCCTCCCAGTTGCTTTGGGCATAGTACATCATCACAGCAGTGATGCCCTTACCTGGACACATAGAGCAATAATAAAGAAGAAGGAGGCGAGGGTGGATGTGGGAGGAGTGGGGTAGGGTGAATATGATCAAAATACATGTATGAAGTTCTTCAGTTACTAAAAATAGTATGCTCAACATAGGATAAAGAGAATGTTATCAGTCTTACAGACAGAGGCAAGAATAAGGTTTGATTGGCCTTGCCTTTCTCTTTTTCTTCACTACTGTCTTGCTTCCAGGTGCTGGCCAGACTGAGTTTCCTGGTACTCTGGGCTTCCTTCCTTTTTTCTGATGTTCCCGCTCCCCCTCCATCCCCCACACCCATTACCTTTTTGCCATGTGGTGCCTAGCCAGCTGCATAGCTGACCTTCACACCTAACTCCATGGCAAGGTTTTCTCTCCTCCTCTTCTTCATCCTCTGGGCAGGTGCCAAGATTTACAGCTTGCTTGCTTTCTCTTTTAGACTGATAAAATTATCCTTGAGATAAATAAATACATCAAAGCAAGGGAGGAAAGAACAAATAGAAGCTGTACGAGTAGAGGGTAGGAGCAGCGTGCATCCCTGAGTTCAGCTGAGCTGGCCCCAGCAGCGTGTGTCCCTGAGTTCAAACCCCATAGCCCATGCTAAACAAACAAGCAAACTAAACCGGCCCAGATGGTGCCAAGCAGGTGTGATCCCAGGACAGGAAAGGTGGAAGGAGACAGGTACCCTGGGGCCACTGGCAGCTATGCTACACACAATGTGTGGTGAGCTCTCTAGGAGAGCCAATGAGAGACCTTGAACCCCCAAACAAGATTGATGTCTCTGGAATGATACCAGACAGTAATCTCTTTTAATTAATTAATCAATTAGGTTTATTTGTTTGTTTGAAATAGAGTCTCACACTGTAGCCCTGGCAGTTCTGGAACTTACTATGTAAGCCAGGCTGGCCTTGAACTTACGGCCTTGATCTACTTGCTTCTGCCTCCTAAATGCTGGGATTAAAGATGTGTGCTATCATGCCCTGCTTGAACTTTTTGATTTTTTTTTTTTAGATTCATCTTATTTCATATATATTAATGTTCTGCTGACATGTATATGTGGGCACTGTGTATATATGCCTGGTATCCTCTGAAGTCTGGAACTGGAGTTAATGAATGATTGTGGGCCACCATGTTGGTACTGGGAGTTGAACCTGGGTCCTCTACAAGTACATCAGAGCTTTTAACTAATGAGCCACATCTCCAGCACCTTGAGGTTGGTCTCTTGCCTCCATATACACAGGTGCATATATATATATATATATATATATATATATATATATATATATACATATACATATACACATATATACACACACACACATATATATATGTATACATGTGCACACACACCCACAAACATAAACAACAAGGTGAATCTGGTGAGGTGTGAGGTAGCTCAGCTGGTAGAAGTTTGAGGCACTTTCACATACATCTGTATGCGTGCCGGGGAACCTCTGCTTGCTCCCTGGATCGGACAGTAGAAGGAGAGAGCTGACTGCAGAAAGTGTTTCTCTCATGTGCACACTGTGATGCACGCATGCATGCCGTCACAGATGCACCATATAAGAACATGCACACAATAATAACTAATTTAAAGGTTTGTTTAATAAAAAGCAACGTAGCAATTTATATATCTTATACCTGGCCATATCGACGATCAGTTAGTTTGTCCATAGAGATGAACTCTTTGTATTAGAGGTGAGATTCTGGGAAGAGAGTTTAGGTCGACTGCCCATAAAACTACTGCCTTAGTTTCTCTGGATTTTAAAAGCTATTCGGAAACAACTTTTGGTAAAACAAAACACATTTATTTAGTTTGCCAGCCTGTAGAGGATGGCTCCTGCTTTCTCTTTGACTCGCCTGCAGCATTGTGATGGTTTTACAGAAAAGGTGACAGAAGCCAGGAGATGGGCATGCGGTTACTGTAACGGGGACAAGCTGTCAGGGCTGTGTCCCATCTGAGGGGCTGTTTAGCCCCTCTCTTCCCCCAGCATAGATGCCTGGGGCAGTAGTGATTCTTAGGATCCATTGTATCAGGGCTCCCCCCCCCCCCGTTTGAATATTCTGGTAGCAAAGGGGAGGGACATAGTATTCCCCATTAGAATAGCTCATCAAGACTTAAACAGAGGTTCATGGTTACAGCAAACTGCTTCCCCAGCATGTGAGGAAGGCCTGGGTTTGGTCCACAGCACTGAAAAATAGTAGAGACACCTACTGGGCTTTTTGTTGTTGTTGTTGTTGTTAAAAATCTGGCTAGTTACTGTTTATAAGAAACATCCCAGGGCAGGAATGTTTAAATGTAAGATTAGAAAGAAAGAAACAAACAAACTCGAGGTCATACCATGAATGAGAATTGTGTGCCTGGAGCCAGGTATGGTGAAACTCTATTAGAATTTGAACCCTGTAGACCCATTTGGTGTTTAAAAAAAAAAAAAAAAAAACAGCAAAAAAGCTACATATACCGGAAGGAACCAGGCCTGATGCTGCCTGACACCAGAGGCACCACACACAAGAAGCCGTACTCTAACGAAACCTGTCCCTTTTGAGTCTCCTCAGTCTCAAGAAGACAAGGTCACTTCCACCCACACCTTCAAAATTCTCCTCAGACAATCAAAAAGGATGCCCGAACTTCTTAGCTGCAGAAGTAAGTCCTCTCTATTGTAAGCCCGTGGGGTTGCTGTAACCTGCTGCATGCCTTTCCCTTTGGCACAGATGGCTTCACAAGTGCAATCACAGCCACGCAGTTTTTCCTTTTAATCTGTCCCGCCCTCGGAATCTGGGGATCGGTTTGGCACATTCTTAATATACAACAATTAGAGTGTTTGCTTGTCTTGCAGCCTGAAGAGTCTCATGTCTGAACTCAACAGATAAAATAGTGAGGTTGGCTGTGTACTGTCGGACTGACGGCCCCAGAGGGAGCCTGCATGATGGTCAGAGAGATACTTTCCTGTGCTTTCCAGGATGGCAGCAGGTCAGACCGACTCCTTCGAGTTGAGATTCCAGCCACTTCCTATCCAGGGAATCCAGCCCCTCCTCCCCTCCCCAGGCGGTCGGTAGTCTCATCAAGGAAAGATCCATGCTCCCTGATTACAGGAAACAGTTATAGGATAATGGAGCGGCATCCCCCAGCTCTCCAAAAAAAAAAAAAAAAAAAAAAAACGGTTCCAGGGACCAGTGTCACGCTCAGGGATCGGAGCGCGGTGGAAAATGAGACCTAAAATGAGACCCAAGGGCCACAAAATTAGCATATGAGAAAAACCTAGTAAAGAGGGAGGCTGGAACTGCCTTCTCCTGCATCTGGCTGGAGCCACTGGCACCACTGCAGAGGCACTCCAGAGTGTCTGCGGGTGACCTGCCACATGGCCTGCAGGAGAAAGGCAGTGCCAAGCACGTGACCTCAGAGGCTTCCGAATGGGACATAAGTAACCCTGTCCTTTGCCTAGTGCTAGTGCCAAGCTTCCGAACATTTCTCTGTTTGGGGTGCTTCCTCCCTGGGAGCTATCTTCTTTCTTAATATATTCTTCAACTTTATTTTCTACTGTTCACGTGTCTCTGTCCAATTCCTTGTTGCAGATACAGAGACCCAGACCCCTAGTGGGCACCCACGGAAACCCAGCATCCGTAGGATCAGCACTGCTCAACAGCCAAGGTACAGAACCAGTCTAGATGCTCATCAACAGACCAGAAGAGACCATATGTGTATACACAGCAGAGTTTTATTTAGCTGTAAAGAATGGAATTATGGGTTGGGCAGTGGTGGCACGTGCATTCAATCCCAGCACTTGGGAGGCAGAGGCAGGCAGATCTTTGAGTTCAAGGCCAGCCTGGTCTACAGAGTGAGTTCCAGGACAGCCAGGGCCACATAGTAAGACCCTGTCTTAAAAATACCAAAAAGGGGGCTGGTGAGATGGCTCAGTGGGTAAGAGCACCCGACTGCTCTTCCAAAGGTCCAGAGTTCAAATCCCAGCAACCACATGGTGGCTAACAACCATCCGTAACGAGATCTGGCGCCCTCTTCTGGAGTGTCTGAAGACAGCTACAGTGTACTTACATATAATAAATAATTAATTAAAAAAAAATACCAAAAAGGAAAGAAAAATAAGAATGAAATTATGTCCTGTGCAGAGAATAAGACACCTCGTTAACCACAATAAACTAAACTCTTGAGGACAAATCTGTCCTCTGTCAATGCAGTACTAGGAATAGGGGTGAAATGAGGAAGAATAGTGGGGGTTTTGTTGTTGTTGTTTTGGGTTTTTTTGTTGTTGTTGTTTTTACATTCAATAAGAAACTGTTCTGATATATAAAGCAAGCCTATTAGAATCTGACAAAAAATATTATCAGGGGAGATTTTAACATCCTCTGGAGAACTAGTATATCTTTGTTTTCACAGACAAAAGATATGGCAGAAGTACAACACTCAGACAAAACAACTTGAACCAGACAGGGTTCCTCATAGAGAACCAAAGCCACTCCAACCAAGTGCTTACATCACAAAGGAATACAGGGGCTGCTTTCAAAATTATTGCCAAGTTAAGAAACACTGAGGCTTCCTAGACATAATTAAAAAAAATGCATCTAACAGTTTCTGGCAGATAATATATATTGTATGAACCTTTATTAGATAAAAATCTGAAAGCTCTAAGCTGCAAGCATTGTGAGATTGAGTGCTTCAGTCAGATCGTCACCGCTATAATTCAGGTGCCAGAAAGCTGTTGCTGCTGAGGCTGAAACAATTTGATGTCAGCCCAGCCCTGCCTCCTGGGTACCACCCAGGAGGATGATGGTCTCTGGCCACCTTCCCACTCCTGTATCCTACTGTCTAAGACTTCTTACTCCCAGATAAGTCATACGTAGAACACAAGTTGTCATATACTCTTGGAAATGTTAGAGTTGGCTTTTCAGCCTTTGTGATTCAAAGGAGACCAGTGTAGCAGGGGGAAATGAAGGCCGAGCACCAGTGAGTGAGTTTGGGTACAAATGGCTGAGAACCAGCCTGTGGTAGCGTGAATAAGAACAACCCCCATAGGCTCCTATGTTTGAATGCTTAGACACCAGGGAGTGGCCCAATTTGAAAGGATTAGAAGGATTATGAAAAAGTGGTCTTTTTGGAGTGGGTGTGGCCTTCCTTGTTGGAGGAAGTGTGTCACTCACAGTGGACTTTGGAGTTTAAAAGCCTGTGCCGGTCCTAGGCTTTCCCTCTCTCTGCCTTCAGATAAGGACCTAGCTCTTATCTACTCTTCCAGCACCACGTCTGCCTGCCTGCTGCCATGATGATAATGGACTAAACCTCTGAAACTCTAAGTAAGCCCCCAGTTAAATATGCTCTTTTATTAGAACTGCCATGGTCCTGGTGTCTCTTCACAGTGATAAAACAGTGACTAAGACATAGCCTAAAGTGAAATGTGTGAGTCTTATGAAAAGAACTTTAAAATACTATCAAAGAACATCACAGGGGACCCAGACCTCTATGGGAAAACATTCCATATTCTTGGATTAAAGGAATCAGCCTCTTGGGGAGATTTAATTAAAAGAATTAATTTCTAAATTAATTCTTTTTCCTATAGTGTCACATCCGAAGCCAGGCTGGCCTTGAACTCATGTAACCCAAATCTTCCTGCCTCACTATTCTAATCCTGAAATTACAGGCACGAACTACCTTGCTGGGCTCCTAAGCTAATTTATTAATAGAATGCATAAGCAATAAAAATATCAGCTCATGGACTAGCAAGATGGCTCAATATGTCATATAGTCCCCATGAAAGCCTGAAGGCCTGAATTCAGTCTCTGAAACCCACAGTGAAGGAGAGAACTCATTCCTAAAACATGTTCTCTGACCTTCACAGGTGCACCATGGCATGTGCATGCCTCTACTCTCACAAGTACAACACACACACACAAAGCTTTTAAAGATCAGTTCTTGGTTAGAACAAGAGCTACTGATTCTGGTGTGTGTGTGGGGGAAAACAAAGAAGATTGGTTAGCAAACAACGACAACAACATAGCTCAATGAAGGGAAACCAGGCTCACCAACCGTTAAACACAAAAACGCTCAGCAATGAAGACAGCGAACATGGAGAATTGCTGGGGACAGCTTACCCTGACAGGGACTGCCTGCAGTAGGCCGGGATGGCGACATCTCAGAAGCTCTTTGTAAAAAAAACAGTTGTTCCCATTTTTCCTAACCTTAGCTCTGGACAACGGCTGTATAGATTTCATTTGTGCGTGACTGCTTTTCAGTTGGCCTTGGTGTGCGTAATTATTCTATTCTATATGACTTTCTAACTTCTTTCTCCTTCTGCTCTGGTGAATTCTGTGAAACTAGATGTTTCTTGATGTAACGGTTCTTAAACAGTTAAAAATTGAGGCATGGGGCACAGCACAGCACAGCACAGCACAGCACAGTCCTGACGGTCCAGGTGTATGCTGTGCGTTCTCATCTTGGAAACAGTGTAACAATTGCACAATGGTGGTTCCAGATTAATGCTTGACCTGCAGAGGAAGTTTGAAGAAATAATTAGAAAATGACTTAGAGCCAACATTGGAACCCCCCAAAAAAGGAAAAAACTATTGAAGTTATGAGAAGTCTTGCACAACATTTAAGAATGGTTCCTGGATAAGAAAGTATAGAATACATAAAGTCTTATATTAGTAAAACTAAGTCAAATCACTGGGACTCTTAGGAGAGTCGTTGTGTGCAATGCACAGAAGCAGAAAGCTAGTAGAACTGCTGAGTTAAGGGTTGTGATGGTTTGTATATCCTTGGACCAGGGAGTGGCACCATCTGAAGGTGTGGCCTTGTTGGAATAGGTGTGACCTGGTTGGAATGGGTGTGTCACTGTGGGTGTGGGTATAAGATCCTCACCCTAGTTGCCTGGAAGTCAGTCTTCCACTAGCAGCCTTTGGATGAAGACATAGAACTCTTGGCTCCTCCTGCGCCATGCCTGCCTGGATACTGCCATGCTCCCACCTTGATGATAATGGACTGAACCTCTGAACCTGTAAGCCAGCCCCAATTAAATGTTGTTTTTCATAAGACTTAACTTGGTCATGGTGTCTGTTCACAGCAGTAAAACCCTAACTAAGACAGAAGTTGGTACCAGAAGTGGGGTATTGCTGTGATAGGCCTGACCATGCTTTTATTTGACAGAATGTGGATTTTGGGACTTTGTATTTGGAAAGCAATGGAATGCTTTAAATGGGGCTTAATGGGTCATCCTAGTAGGAATATGGAAGACTTAGTTGCTGGGAGTAATTTGAACTGTGTTGACCTGGCCCAAGAGATTTCAAAGGAGAAGAATTTCAGAATGTGGCATAAAGACTGGTTTTGTGGTACTTTGGTGAAGAATGTGGCTACTTTTTGCCCTTGTCTGAAAAGTTTGCCTGAGGCTAAGGTGAAGAGACTTGGATTAATTGCATTGACAAAGGAAGTTTCAAAAAAGCCCAGCAGAGACTTTGTTCTCTGGTTAAGTCTTATGAAGAGAAGTTTGAACAAGCATAGCAAGCTTAGAAAGGAAAAATATAAAATATATGGTTTGAGTATTAAAGGGGTACCAGGAAGTGAAATGGAACAAATTCCTGTGTTCTAGGAGATAACAGATTAAGGGAGTGGGACCTTGGGGCAAGATCCTACCCAGCTAAATTAAATCCAGGCATGGTGGTACACACCTTTAATCTCAGGAGACAGGCATGCTGATCTCTGCATTCAAGGTCAATCTACAGAGCAAGAACCAGGATAGCCAAGCTTACACAGTGAAGGATTTAGAAAACATAAAGCTAGTGATAATGTAATAGGACAAGGGGATCATGTTCTAGTTCCTGTATGCAGCAGAACTCGGCAGCTTCAGCCATGTGGCTCTGGCTCTAGAGTTAAGAATGGAAGGAACTACTGGGAAAATTGATGCTGGTTAGCTGGAGCTAAGGAATTAGCAGTGATTAAGAAGAGACCAGCATCACTGAGGTGAAATCTTCTGGAAATTGTTTTCTGGAAGCACAAAGAAGCCGTGTTCCAGAGATAACCAAGGTTGCACCTCATGATGCGGCTGGACTTGGTAATGTGTAAGAGTCACTCAGGTGGTACTGCTTGTGAAGGAATGAAGGGATAATGGAGAGAAGCTGAGGCTTAGCACTGTGAGAGGCCAGGGAAGGCCATTGGAAAAGGTGAAGCCTCAGCTGTAGTTGATGGCCCAGGACTGAAGGGGTCATGCAAAGGATTTGAGGCTTGGCACCCTGAAGAGAGCCTATGAGAGGCATTGGTGAAGCCTAGTTGGAGTGGAATACCCCAGTGTATTAGAGATGTCAGTACCATGGAGTGATCACCAAGAACTGCAGCCATAGTGGAGTGGATCAACCTGAGCTTAGAGTGCTACAGAGGGCAGAGCTGGAAAAGTGATGCCAGCCCTTAGGAGGAGTCCAAAAGATCAAGTGGAATCCCAGACACTGAAACAAGAAGCTGTAACATTGAAATTGCCTTGGAGACTCAAAGATGTTAAAGATGCCAGAGTCATGGGACACATGCTGAGGAAAGCTGCTAACAGGGAGTGGAACCAGCCCAGGAGAAAGCAGTTTGTTGCAGTCAACAAAGATGAAAAAGGAATGGAGATCTGAAGACTGCTTTGACATCAGCCATGGAGATGCAGAGTTTGGAGTTTGCCCAGCTGGTTTCCTGCTTTGCTTTGGAGATTACAGTTAATTAAGTTGGATGAATCTCAGAAGAGACCTTGAACTTTGTACCTTTAACATTGTTGTGACTGCTATAGACTATGAGGACTTTGAAAGTTGGACTAAATGCATTTTGCATTATGCTATGTTTAAGTATGTCCCCCATAGACTCATGTTTTTGAACAAGTCTATGGGGACCAGGGAGTGGAATGTGATGGTTTGTATATCCTTGGACCAGGGAGTGGCACCATCTGAAGGTGTGGCCTTGTTGGAATAGGTGTGACCTGGTTGGAATGGGTGTGTCACTGTGGGTGTGGGTATAAGATCCTCACCCTAGTTGCCTGGAAGTCAGTCTTCCACTAGCAGCCTTTGGATGAAGACATAGAACTCTTGGCTCCTCCTGCGCCATGCCTGCCTGGATACTGCCATGCTCCCACCTTGATGATAATGGACTGAACCTCTGAACCTGTAAGCCAGCCCCAATTAAATGTTGTTTTTCATAAGACTTAACTCGGTCATGGTGTCTGTTCACAGCAGTAAAACCCTAACTAAGACAAGGGTTGACTTGATTCTTTCTGGCCACTGCCTGGCAGCTTAACCCATGTCATTTATCATTAGAGCTTCACAAGAAAATGCAAGTGGCTGGCCTCGGAGCTCTGAAGTATAATAAGTCAAAAGTTAAAGCTTAAATAATGATAAGTTTGCAATTATTATTTTGACTACAGGCCTGGGAATAGGGGAAGCTGAAACTTTGGGGAACAATTGTAATTCTTGATTTTTTAAAAAAAGATTTATTTATTATTATAATTAAGTACACTTGTAGCTGTCTTCAGACACACCGGAAGAGGATGTCAGATCTCATTACAGGTGGTTGTGAGCCACCATGTGGTTGCTAGGATTTGAACTCAGGACCTTCATAAGAGTAGACAGTGTTCTAACCCGCTGAGCCATCTCACCAGCCTATAATTCTTGATTCGTTGTGGGATATGGTTATTTTTTTGAACTTGATTTGACAATGATTATACAATGTCTTTTTTTTCTATCAGTTTTTGGAGTATCAACAAAAGACTGGGGCAAGAGAAAGGCAAGAGAGCATGAGAAGAGCTTGTGAAGAGTGAGTGAGGAGAGAGTGTGAGGTGTGTATGGAGAGTGTGTGTGTGAGTGAAGGGAGAGTCCATGTGGTGTGTGTGTGAGATGTGTGTGAAGAGTGTGTGAGAGTGAAAGGGGAACACACAGAGGTGTGTATGAGTGTGGGAGTTCAAGAAAAAAACCACACAGGAGACTGCACTGTGCAGCCTCAAGCTGCAAGCAGATGAGCAAGAGAGAAAGAACAAAGAGTGAGAGAAAAGAGAGAGAAACTTTAGGCCTTGAAAAATTGCTTGTCAGTTTGTATCCAAAAAGTAGTCTGTGTCTATTATTCGCCTTCCAGATATCCCTGCTTCCGGTTGAGAACTCCAATCCTGTGTCGAGGCTGGACCCTGGCAGAGAACACAGAGACGCACACTGAAGGCGATTAACTCCGTAGGAAATGCAGAGGCTCACTTCTTTATTTTTAAACTGGTGAGTGTGGGAGTCAAATCCTGGAGCTCATGTGTGCCCTCTACTAGTGAGCTACCCCATCTTTTTTACAAACGCACACACGTGTGAGCTCACCAACACACAGTGCTAAAAGGATTAAAATCTGTGGGGAAAGGACTATTCAGTGAGTTGTGCTGAGACAATCAGAACTCTGTCGGAGGGAACAAATTGGCTCGGCCACAAAGCCTATACCAGAAAAACTCCACAGACAGTTAAAGGCTGTGGGTAAATGCAAGACAAGACCTTGAAAGTACTGAAGGAAACGCAGGAGAATTTCTTCACAGCTGGAGTAAAGAGGCCTTTGTAATTATACTACAAAGTTCAGCTGAACAGAAAACAATCAGGCCACCACAGTGCTTGGGCAAAGTCAAGAGGCAAGCGAACCACCACAGGAAAAGCATCTCTGGGCTGAGGGTGGAGCTCAGGTGTAGAGAGAGCTTGTCAGCATGAATAAGACTCGAAGTGTGTCCGGGTGCGGTGATGCACGCCTTCAATCCCAGCACACCAGAGGAGAGGCAGGCAGATCTCTGAAGTCAAGGCCAGCTGCCTGGTCTAGAGTGAGTCCCAGGGCATCCAGGGCTACACTGAAAAACCCTGTCTTGAAAAAAAATAAAACAAACAACACCTTTCCCCCCCCCAAAAAAAAAAAGAAAGGAAGGAAGGGGGGAGAGAGAGAGAGAAAGGAAGAAAAGGAAGGAAGGAAGGAAGGAAGAAAGAAAGAAAGAAAGAAAGAAAGAAAGAAAGAAAGAAAGAAAGAAAGAAACTCTACACTTAGTCCCAGCACTGAACACTGGCTGGCCTTGTGCTGCACGGCCATACTCTCAGGTGAGGCAGCATCAGGAGGATCAGTACAAGGTCATAAGGTCATACTCGGTACAGAGAAGGCTCAGTGGATAGTGTTAGCTATATAAGCATGAAGATTTGCGTTCAAACACTCAGTACCCACGTAAAACCAAGTGTGCTTGTGTAAGAGTAGAGACAAGCAGATCCTGGGTGCTGGCTGCTCAGCCACTCCCACAGAATAGTGAGAACTAAGTTCAGTGAGAGACCCTGTCACAAAAAAGATGGCGAGGGATAGAGGAAGGACGCCCAGTGTCAACTTCTGACTGCTACACACATTTCACAGGAGGAGCAAGGGGTCACCAGTGTCTACATAATACATGAAGATGTTCAGGGTCATCCTCAGCTAGTTGGAGGTCAGTTTAGGCTACACAAGACTCTGTCTCCAAAAGAAAAAGAATCTTCTCTCATATATAAGAATTCATAATCAATAGGAAGTAATTAATGAAATAATCAATAGGAAAAAAAAAGAACTAGAGGGGAAAAAAATGAGCCAAGGGTTGGAACAGACAGATCACATAAAAATATTAATTCACTTAAATATACGAAAATATACTCAACATCATTCTGAGTAAGGGAAATATAAATTTCATGTAGACAGATGCTATTTCTCTCTATCAAATTGTCAAGTTTCTAGAGTTTAATAATATTCTCAGCAGGTGACGCTTTAGGGGAGCAGTGGGTGTGAGCATACGTTGGTTGAACGTCTCTCAGATCCAGCTCGTCAATTTACCAACTCATCAGGTTACTCACGCGTGTATTCCCTGACCAAGTGATGTCATCTCTGAGATGTTACTCTTCCCGCACATGTGAACAACTGAAATACGCTAAGCTTATCTTCTGTGACTGTGGACACTCCAGTCGCCATCCAAACACAATCAGGTAAGTTATTTGTGTTACAACCAGCAATGAATGGTTATAACCATTTCTATAACAAAAGAATAAGGAAGCTCTCTTCCCAGGAGAGCAAGATACATTAGAAATCTTAGAAAGCTAGGGACATATTGGTACATGTGATCTGCCGCTGTTTGTGCAGCAAGCAGGTCAGAGACAAAGTCTAGTTTCACATACAATTGTATGATAAAATCTACCAAAAGTTATGTCATGTTCTGTGACATTTCCTGTGAAGACATAAACAAATATCTATTCACCCCAGATGTGGGTATTTACAACAGACCAAAGCCATGATTCCTCTCAAGTCTCCCTAGGTGAATTAATGAGTTTTTTAGGGTTGCTTTCAGGAATAGGGGTGTCTTAGTCAGGGTTTCTATTCCTGCACAAACATCAACTTGGGGAGGAAAGGGTTTAATTCAGCTTACAGTTCCACATTGCTGTTCATCACCAAAGGAAGTCAGGACTGGAACTCAAGCAGGTCAGGAAGCAGGAGCTGATGCAGAAGCCATGGAGGGATGTTCTTTACTGGCTTGCTTCCCCTGGCTTGCTCAGCCTGCTCTCTTATAGAACCAACACTACCAGCCCAGAGATGGTCCCACCCACAGGGGGCCTTTCCCCCTTGATCACTAATTGAGAAAATGCCTTGCAGCTGGATCTTGTGGAGGCATTTCCTCAACTGAAGCTCCTTTCTCTGTGATAACTCCAGCCTGTGTCAAGTTGACACAAAACTAGCCAGTACAATGGGTGAGTGGTTTCTTACAATAATTTAAAGATATAAATTATATAGCAATCATTATACTGTTGCAGGTTTAATTAAATGGTGACAGTGAATGTATGCAGTAACCATCCAGACTTGGAGGTCCACCCACCAACGGCCAGTCCTCATGTGAGCCATGGGTGGTCAGATAATCCATAGTGCCTATCTCTCGCCATTAATCCTGAGCCCCAGGCAGTGTGGCATTGATGCTGGTGACAGCAGCGGCCAATGAGGAAGAAGAGGAGGACACAGGGACAGCTGCTGTCCTGTCCAGTAGCACATTTGCAGAGGCCAAGGGATGACTAGTGAGAATTGGTTCTATCTACTCATAAGATTCTGGGGCTCCAAGCCAAATCATCAGGGATGATGGCCCATGCTTTTCCAGATGAACCATCTCGCCAGCCAGTGATGGTGAACTTGATGGTTGACCTTGATGGTCAACTTGATTGGATCTGGAACCATCTAATAGACATGCCTCAGGGCAGGTTGTTTGTTCTGAGAAGACTTAACAGAAGGTAAGACCCAACCCCATAAAGTCTAGTATCTTCCGACGGTGACCCAAATTGACAAAGGTCTAAGCAAAGGCAGGTCTCCATGTTTGCCTGCCTTTGCTTCTTGCTAATGAGTGAATCTGCTGGGGAAAATGCTGCTGTCCCCAGCCTTTGAAGCCCCAGAACCCACCTTCTTTATCCTTCCAGTCTGCACCTTGGGCCAGTGGATCTTTAGGAATCCTCCAGCCCTTCTGCACCAGATTGGACCTACTAAGGCATCCAGCCCTGTGAACTGAGCAGCTGCTGCCTTTCCAGCCTCTGCGTGGTGAAAGACAAGCGTGGTTGGCCCATTCCGTCCGTCTAGGAAGCCACTCTGATCAGTTTTCTTGTGTAGTATGTATTCTTTCAATTGGTTCTGTTCCTCTAGTGAGCTCTACGGAAATGTGGTCAGCCACAGGGAAGAGGAAGCAGCAAGAAAAACCTCGATCCGTAAGCAACGAGGTGGCCACCCAGCCATGGTGTAGGTAGAGATATGATGGAAAGGGTTATGAAAATTAAGACTAGACTAATACCGGTCAAATACATTGAACCAGTAGTCAACACTGCCCCCACCCCCATGTATAGACTTGGGAGTAGGTTGTGTCACGGGCAAATTATCCAATAAAAAGATAATTCTTTTATAGTGCAAATTGTCCCAGAGAAAAGGAAAACACTGGGCAGGGCGCAGCCAAAGCAAAGGAGTGCCCGATGTTTTTCTTTGTGCGAAATAAATAAATAAAGTTATAATAAGTTATAACATTAGTATATTAAATCTACTATTGTATTAACATAATCATCATGAGCGTGGGGGCTTAATTTTAAGATAACTTTAGGAAATGTATTCATTGAATGCAGCACATTAACACATTGAAGGAAAAACACCATGATTTAAATAGATCCAAAAAAAAAAATACATTCAGCAAGATTCAGAATTCATTCTTGGCAAACTAGAACTCAAAGATCTTCTAAACCTGATTCCAAAAAGCCAATGGCCAGCGTTGTTCTTTGGGGTGAGATTTTGGGGCATCTTCCGAGCAGCCAGGAGCCAGCGACCCCTGCGACGGTTGCAGCATGCCTCTCTGTGCTGGAGTCATTGTCTCCTCATATGAGAGATGGGGAAGGAATAGAGTCAATTATGGCGTAGGCAAAATGGCTTGAGTCAAGCAAGCTCAAAGTTAAGAGCAATGGTTCTGTATGTGATGACTCAGCAGTAAGGATAGAACCCAGGAGAGAAATGAAGAAGCCCTGTACTTGCAAGAGAGATGAAGAAGAACATCTGTATTAGCAAAGCATCGATGCTCACAAGTGAGATGCAAGCTCGTATTTAAAAACCATAAGCCGGGCGTGGTGGCGCACGCCTTTAATCCCAGCACTCGGGAGGCAGAGGCAGGCGGATTTCTGAGTTCGAGGCCAGCCTGGTCTACAAAGTGAGTGCCAGGACAGCCAGGGCTACACAGAGAAACCCTGTCTCGAAAAACCAAAAAAAAAAAAAAAAAAAACAAAAAAAAACCATAAAAACAGTCTTGGGGGCTGAGCATGGTGGAGCACACATTTATTCCCAGTGCTCAGCAGGCAGGGGCAGGCAGCTCTCTGTGAGATGGAGGTGAGGCTTTCTACATTGTGAGTTCTATACCAACTGGGGGTTACACAATGAGATTCTGCTCAAATGATAATAATAATGATGATGATGGTGATGATGATGGTGTAGGTCTTGCCTGGTATGCATAAGACCCTTTTTTCTATCCCTAAACAAACAAACTTAAATATGTTTAAAAAAGAAACACATATGAAAAACTGGATAAACCATATTAATGAAGGGAGGACTTAATTATCTCAAAATGGTGATCTTTCACAGATTAACCTTTAAACCTTTAAAGTCAATGTGACTTTAATAACAACAACAACAACAAAAATCCCAGTTAACTTTCAGTTGTCCCTGGGCAAATATTTCTTAAATTTATATGGACTATAGTTATATGTCTATGACAATTTAAACCCAACACTGAGGGGAAAAAAAGAGTAAATTTCATAGGCCAAGGTATTTTAAGCCTGCAGTAGTTGACATGGTGAATGGGCAAGTAGATTCCTGGAAAAGAGCAACAAGTCCGAGCAGAGAGATCAGGCATTAGGAGCTCGGCACACAGGCCATGACCTCAAATCAGGGGTACAAGGCGGATGCTTAGTGAGGGGTAGTGGAAAATCTTCTTTTGTTGTTGTTAAAAAAATTTATTTGGAAAGCCCAAACCCTATACTGTATACAAATTTAAGCTCTAGACCAATCTTTTTGTTTGTTTGTTTGTTTTTGGGGGTTTGTTTGTTTGTTTGGTTTGGTTTGGTTTTGGTTTTTTCGAGACAGGGTTTCTCTGTGTAGCCCTGGCTGTCCTGGAACTCACTCTGTAGACCAGGCTGGCCTCGAACTCAGAAATCCGCCTGCCTCTGCCTCCCGAGTGCTGGGAGTAAAGGCGTGCGCCACCATGCCCAGCTGCTCTAGACCAATCTTAAAAACTACACATGGGGCTGTAGAGACGGCTTAGCATACAGAGTACTTGCTGCTCTCACACACGACCCAGGTTTGGTTCTCAGCACCCACTCCTTACAGCTCCAAGGGATCTGACAACACCTCCTGGCCCAGCATTTCTCAGCCTTTGTCATGACCCCTTTCGTGGTCGAATGGCCCTTTCACGGGGGTTCCCTAAGACCATCAGAAAACACAGTTGAAAGTAGCAAAGTTACAGCTATGAAGCAGCATGGGAAATAATTTTATGGTTCCACATGAGTCAGTGCATTAGGAAGGTTGGGAGCCACTGTCTTGGTCACTGCGGGCACTAGACATGCGTGTGAGGCACCTACATACATGAAAGCATTCACACAGAGATATAAAATAAAGGTGAAGAAATCTTTAAAATATGCCTGCACGTAAAAAGCCACTTGAAAATGTTTGAATTAGCATGCCTGAGGAGAGTGAGTGTATTCACGCTTACTTGTCCAGTATAGGAATTGGCTCCTATGACTGTGGAGGCCAAGAAGTTGCAGATCTGCCAGTCCATAGACTGAGGAGCCAGGGAATTCGATTTTGACAGAGTAAGCCACACTTCCAAAATTGAAACAATGTAGTGCTTGAGTGTGTTGGCAGCCTTCCATCTCTTCTCTCCCTGTTGAGGGAGGTTGGAATGCAAAAGAAAAAAAGTCTCCTCTAGGCTCACGTGTGGGAACACTTGATCCCCAGCTGGTGGCGCTGCTTTTGAAGGTTGAGGAACCTTGAAGAGGTGGAGAGAGTGGACCACTGACAACCTCATACATGGAAGCAATGCCTCGAGTCAGCCCCTCCCAGGGAACCTCTGGCATGTGCGCCTCTCTTTGGGCGCTCTGTTCTTTTTGTTAAAATAACTCACTGAGTCCAGTTAGTGTTGCCGTTGGAATAGCAGTTGATCTTGAGACTTGATCTCGTGAGGGTCTTATGCAGGTCGTCAGAGCTGCTGTGATGTGAGTTCATGAGTACAGTGACCTATATATATATATATATATACACACACTACATGTGTGTGTGCACATATACATTCATATATATATACATATATATATATATATATATATATATATATATATATATATACACACACACACACATACATACATACATGTGCATATATATCAGTTTGTCAACATGGTGTTTAACAGAGCACTAGTGACGGCTCCTAGGACTTGTAACTTCCCAGCCCATGGGCTTTTGGCCCAGTTTACAGTATCAGGCATGACCTCATTCCTATGGAGCAGGCCCCATATCCAGGCCAGAAGCACTTGGTTGCCCTCCATACCCTTCATGCTGCCTGTATACCAGTGGGCTTATCTTACCTGGTAACTTGGAGTTCAACATTACAATTGACGGCTTAGTTGTTGTCATTGTCTCTTTTCTTTTTTTTTTCTTGAATCAGGGTCTCTCTGTGTAACGATGTCTGTCCTGGAGCCCTCTCTGTAGACTCTGTTGGCCTCAAATGCAGAGATCTTCCAGCCTCTGCCTCCCAAGTGCCAGGAATAAAGGTGTGCGCCACCCCTGGCAGGGGTTATCTATTTACATTTATTCTGCTGCGGTTATCCACAGACATTGAAGTCCAGCTTCCTCAGCCTTTGAATGCGTGTGTGCCAGCAGCTCTCTGGGAGCTCCCAGACTTTCATCTCTGGCCTCTTGGGTGGAGCTTAGTCTCCCTGGTGTGTTACAGTTGTGAAACTACCCGGCCTTCGCTCCTGTGAGCCACTGAGAACCTGGACTGAGTTACAGTTCCAAGTTGGTGATTATGGCTCCGTGCTACTTATGGTCACTGGGTACACTATTGTGTGGCTGTATGTGAGTTTATTCATTTTCCCAAACAATAGGACAGTGTCCCGGTCCAATGGTCTTGTGTAAACATTCTTTTTTTTCTTTTTTTGGTTTTTCGAGACAGGGTTTCTCTGTATAGCCCTGGCTGTCCTGGAACTCACTTTGTAGACCAGGCTGGCCTCGAACTCAGAAATCCACCTGCCTCTGCCTCCTGAGTGCTGGGATTAAAGGTGTGAGCCACCACACCCGGCCCTTGTGTAAACATTCTTTTTGAGTGTGTGTGTGTGTGTGTGTGTGTGTGTGTGTGTGTGTGTGTGTGTGTGTTGATATGGAGCATTCGATACAAGCTCTTTACCAGTAAGTCACACCTCATCCGTGGACTTTTTAAACCAGGTTCCATGATGTAGCTCAGAATATTTGGCATTGAATGCTCTCTATAGCCCAGGCTGGTATCAAATTTGTGGTTGTCCTGCCTAAGTCTTTGAAGTGTTGCGATTGAGAACATAAGTTTTCAACCACCATAGAATGTACCTGACCTTGCTCACCTATCAGCTTCATTTTCAAAGAAAAAGTGAAAGTTTGTCACAGAAAGGAAATACAGCAGCCATGAGAGAAACACGGCTGGGTCACCTCCAGACACTGTCGCCAAATGTGCTTTTCATTTCCTGGGAAGGATTTTAATATTCACGAGCTGCTTTGCATAGGGCTTAACTTGAGCCTGCACATGTGTTCCGCTCCTCATGGTAGAACTCAACGGTGCTGACCCACGCAATGCTGGGATAAGAAGGACAGTCCTTGGTCAGGTTCACCACCGGCTCAGTGGTGACTGGTCTAAGCCGGTTTGCTCACAGCTTTCCATTTTTGTTTGCTCGTTGGTAGGCAGCTGCTGCAGCCAGATTAGTGGGTTCCCTGTCTCGTTCCCTACCCCGGAGGGCTTCCATCCCCCTTAATCCTTTTTTCAGAACTTTTTAAAAAAAAAATTTTATTTCCATTTATGTGTTTGTCTGTGTATGCAGTGTCTGCAGAGTCAGAGGGAGTACCCCGTCTGGTGCGCAATCTTGGGTCCTCTGCAAGAATAGCAAGTGCTCTTAGCTATTGAACCATCTCTCCAGGCTCCCCTACTATTTATTTATTTTGAGGTTTTGAGACAGGGTCTATCCATGTAATCCTGACTGTTCTGGAACTCACTATGTAAATCAGGCTGGCCTTGAAGTCACAGAGATCTGCCCGCCTCTGTCTTCCTAGTGCTGGGATTAAAGGTGGGTGTCATTGTACCCTCCTTGAAGGAGAAGGAAGGTCCATGCTCTCAAGTTGGCTTGGGATGTTGGCCCTGCCTAAGTCAGAGGAAGTGGAGGCCTCCACAGTAGGCCTTGTTTTTTGGTGCCTGTTGGTAAAGCCTGGAAACTATATATGCTTGATCAGTGCATCTAGGTACGAATGTCCCAGCCTAGAAGACACAGAGACCATCTGTAATGCTAGCTGCTAGAGGCTGAGGTAGGAAGAACAAATGTTCAAGGCTGTCCTGGATGGCAGAGTGAATTCAAGGCTAACCTGGGCAACTTAGTGAGAAAGTGCCTCCAAATAATCCCGAGAACCAAAGCACAGAAGTAGATCAAAGATTAATAACAATGTTATAGTCATCACAGGGTGACAAACTTGATGTTTATAACATTTGATTTATTTTTTCATAAACTTTTTACAATTTTCATCAATATTTTATTTATACCAGCTCCGGAAAAAAAAGAGAGAGAGAGATTGAGAGAGAGATGAATCAACCTAACAAACCATTAAGAATCATTTTAAGGGCTGGTGAGATGGCTCAGCGGTTAAGAGCACTGACTGCTCTTCCAGAGGTCCTGAGTTCAATTCCCAGCAACCACATGGTGGCTCACAACCATCTGTAATGGGATCCGATGGTTTTTTTCTGGTCTGTCTGAAGACCAGAGTACTTATATGCATAAAATAAATAAGTAAATAAATCTTTTTTTTTTTTTTTTTTTTTAAAGATTTATTTATTTATTATATCTAAGTACACTGTAGCTGTCTTCAGATGCACCAGAAGAGGGAGTCAGATCTCATTACAGATGGTTGTGAGCCACCATGTGGTTGCTGGGATTTGAACTCTGGGACCTTCGGAAGAGCAGTCGGGTGCTCTTACCCACTGAGCCATCTCACCAGCCCATAAATCTTTTTTTTTAAAGGAATTATTTTAATCCAAGTTAGGAGACGTATTAGGATTTTACAACCCACTTCTTGTCTTATTGTGTTTAAATTTTTCATAATAAAAAGTAAAGCCAAACAAAGCAGTGGGGGATGGCTAAAGATACTGGAGTGAACTAGGGACTCACGGTTCAGTGGGACATTGCCAGGGATGCGAGAGGCCCAGCGTCACAAAACCAATAAACTGAAACAGAAATAGACTGTAACATAACCTCTTCCAAGTCTCGCAGAAGGAAGCTGATTTGCTGCAATCATCAGTCTCTGGTGCCACAAAGGAAAAACCAATCCCAAAGCCTGGGAAAGCTGGACTTTTCATTCTGGAGAGTCCTTGTCCAAACCTCAAGTTCAAGGACAGGGAGGCTGGGCATGACAAAGCATGATTCCTGCCTGTTTTCAGACGTATCAGGTAATGGACGAATCATGGTTTGATGTTGTATCTCAGTGGGTAGAGCAGTGTGCAAAAAAGTTGAGTTCTATCCTAGCACCAAACAAACACACAAAGATTGCAAACCTTACTCAGGACTGGGCATCTGACTTTTTTTTAATTTCTTTTTTTTTTTTTTTAACTTTATGTGTATTGATGTCTTGCCTACATGTATGTCTATGCCAGTGTGTTGGATCCCCTGGAAATTGAAGTTACAGACAGTTGTGAGCTGCCATGTGGGTGCTGGGAATTGAACCTGGGGCCTTTGGAAGAGCAGCCAGTGCTCTTAACCACTGAACCATCTCTCCAGCCCTGGCATCTGACTTTTTAAAGTACTGCTGCCCAGAACCAAACATCATTTGGTGAGAGCTGCCTTCCCAATCTAACTTGGTTACCAGCCTTAGGCCTTCTGATTTTGACTTTTTTTTTTTATTATTTTTTTATACTGGGGATCGAATCCAGGACCTCCTGTATGCTGGGAAATGCTTCACCACTGAGCTATATACCCTGACCTCTCCCTTTTATTTTGAGGCAGATTCTCAATAAATTGCCCAGGCTAGCTTGAACTCTCCCTCCCTCCCTCCCTCCCTCCCTCCCTCCCTCCCTCTCTCTCTCCCTCCCTCCCTCCCTCTCTCCCTCCCTCCCTCCCTCCCTCCCTTCTTTCCTTCCTTTATTTCGTTCTTTCTGGGGAGATAAGAGGGTATTGAGACGGGGTTTCTCTGTGTAGCCCTGGCTAACTTGGAACTCATTCTGTAGACCAGGCTGGCCTCAAACTCACAGAAATCCACCTGCCTCTGCTCCCGAGTGCTGGGATCAAAGGCGTGCGTGCGCCACCACTGCCCAGGTAGCCCTGAACTTTCAAACAACCCCCCAGCACCTAGGACTGCAGGTGGTCCTTGCTGCTTTATACATACATATTTACACATTTGATCTAAAACCTAAGGGTAGTGTCCAAAATACACATAATTATTTTATCTATTAAAATGAACAATAAAATTATTAACAGTCACATCCTAGTTTTCAATAATCTGTCTATATTAAATCATTTATAATTATTTCAAAATTTCATTTATAACAGTTTTATAATCTAGAAGTAGTCAAGTACTATGTCCACATTTGGTTTCGCTCCACAGGCTCACGCACTCTCTCTCTCTCTCTCTCTCTCTCTCTCTCTTGTTTTTTGCTGTTGTTGTTGTTTTTTTTTTTTTTTACTTTTTTTTTTTTTTTTTTTTTTGAGACAGGGTTTCTCTGTGTAGCCCTGACCATTCTGGAACTCACTCTGTAGACCAGGCTGGCCTTGAACTCAGAAATCTGCCTGCCTCTGCCTCCCGAGTGCTGGGATTAAAGGCGTGCGTCACCACCGCCTGGCTTCTCTCTCTCTCTCTTTCTCAAAAGGTTTATTTTAAGTTACAGGTATGTATGTATTAGATAGTGGGGGTATGTGGACATGCAGTCAGGTGCCCACAGGGTCCAGAAGAGAGTGTCACATTTCCCTGTGGCTGGAGTTACAGTAACTGAGAGCTGTGGCATGAGGGTGGTTGGAACAGAGCTCTGGTCCTCTGCAAGAGCAGCAAGCCATCTTCACCTCTGAGCCCTCTCTGGCCCTCTCTTGTCTCTTTCTTGTGGTGTTAGATTCCTCTCACAAACTTTTTTTTTTTTTAACTTTTCATCCAATTGACCTGCTGAAGAGCCCTAGTCAGTGACCTTATGATATGTCCTACATCTAGGGCTGGCTGCCTGTTTTCTCATGATTTCCTCGTTTCTCTGTGACTTGCACCCCAATCCCTCTTCACTCAGGATGTTGGCCTGCCTGACTTGAGCCCCAGCTGACCACTGGCTCCTGCCCTTTCTGCCTGGGTTCCACCTTTGGAGTTCCCTTGATGTCAGTAGGTCATTTTCCCCAAGAAGATGCCTCCTGCTTCCTGCCCATCTAGAGATCAGAGAGGGGGAAGGCTTGGGGTTTCCACTTCCAATACCTGAGCATCCCTCAGTGCCCTCTGGCTTTTGGACCAGAGGTCCCCTGTTCTCTGCAGGTGAACAAGCCTCTGATCTTTGGCTAGGGCAAGAGAGGGGCGGGGTCCTGGAGGTCAGGCAGCTTTCTGTTTTGTTTTGTTTTTCAAGACAGGGTTTCTCTGTGTAGTCCTGGCTGACCTGTAACTCATTCTGTAGACCAGGCTGACTTTGAACTCATAGAGATCTGTCTGCCTCTGCCTCCTGAGAGCTGGGATTAAAGGTTCAAGTAGCTTCTTGATTATTACCTCCACTGCTCATACCTGCCGTCGAGGGTTCTGGGCCTTTGATGCCTGGGAACAGAGCTGTTTGCATTCTCCCAGCGTGTTCTCAGAACTGCCTGGATGGCTGTCTCTTTACCATCTGTTTTCCACCTTCTGGCTGTTGCTGCTTGTTGTCTCTGTGTTCTTGGTCCTGGTGGGCTAGTTTTCTCTGCAAATCTCTTTCCTGGTGCTTAGCCAAGTGTAGAGGGAGAGACTAAATTTGTGGCGGCTAATCCACCAGCTCTATCCACTAGTGGATTTAGAAAAATGCTTTGAATGGCCAGGTGAGTGTTTCAGTGAGAAAGGTTTGTTTCAAAGGCAACAATACCCCTGACCATTTGGATTAACCCTGAAGTCGGGTTGCTCAGCAGGATGCTGGGAGAATTTAGAATTATAGGGAAAGCAAGTAGTCTGAGACCAGAGAGGAAGGGAAGATGTAAAGATAGATGTGATAAGAACTCAGGGACAGTGGGAGGCACACTCCGTGCTGTAACCAAGGGCAGGCGCAGAGCTTAGTGCTGTAGGAACTTCCTGCTGGGGGCGCTGGTTGAGGCGCTTGGGAGAACAGCTCTGCCGTCCGTCCGTCTGTCTTAGGCTGGCTGTTGGCCTGGCATTAGAGCAGGGGCTGCTGCCTTCCCGCCTCTGTGTTTCCTTCCTCTTTGAGTTGAATAGAAGTGTTTTGGGGAGAGGAATCCATTTCCTCTGCAGGAAATTATGGCCACACAATTCTGTTCTTGCCGATAGGATTTTAGCATCGGTGTGACCGAGTCCTGCACGATAAATGTGAGCATGAATGTCATGTCAGAGTTCCAGGAAGGCCAATTAAAGGGATTTCCTCGGTTGCCATACCTCTTTAAAGCCCATCTGCTGTTAAGACTGAAACTTGGATGAAATGGCCGGAGTTGTAGGAGGCATCATGCCTTGGGAGGTATTCTTCTTATTATTTATTTATTTATTTATCGGGGGGTGGGGGTGGGGGGACTTGTGCCATGATACACATGTGGAGATAAACGACTTCTTTCACCGTGGGGTCCCCAGGTTGTCAGGCTCGGTGGCAGCACCTTTACTCACTGCTCCATCCCTGAGTCAGTGTCATTTTGAGGTGTTCTTGAAGAAAAAAAAAAAATGACATCCAGGCTTAATAATATTATGCAGCTACCAATACCACAGGTCCAGTCTGCTTGTACTGGCATTTTTCTTTAATGGAACAGATACAGGAAATTCGCTTTGCTTTCTGGCTCTCAGCTTGTGTATTAACTTGTCTGGTCCGCCCACCACCAGCCGTGAGAGGTAAGCACTGCTTTTTACCTCTGGTTTGCAGATGAGGAACGAGGGAGGCTTACAGAGGTTAACTAGCTTGTCTAGTGGTGACCTGTCCGTAGCAGTGATCATCTGGCCTTGAAACACACCGGGCCTTTGGAGCTCAAGTCACAGAAATGTCACCAGCCAAGCCCATTCCGACTGACACCTTCCCTGCCTGCCACCTCCATATCTCGGATTATAGAATCAGAGTGCCAGCCTAGCAAGCATGCCCAAGGAATGAAGGGGGAAGACTCTGGAGTTCTGGGTGGGTGTAGCCAGCACAGACATCATAAAGGCATGGGGAGAGGCAAAAGATTAGAAAAAGCCAGGTGACCTGGAGGGGTGGGGCCTGAGGGCTGAAGTGCAGATTAAGAGCAGGTAAGAGGGGCTGCGGTTGGTGTAGCTCAGTTGCTTAGGATGCATGAAGCCCTGGGTTCAGTCCCCAGCAACCCACAGAGTACAGGAGGAGCAAAAGTTCAGGGTCATCTCCAACATAGCAACGTTGAGCTCAGTTGGGCTGTGCCAGTTGCCTGTCTGGAGAT
Source organism: Mus caroli (assembly GCF_978045245.1). Lineage (NCBI taxonomy): Eukaryota > Metazoa > Chordata > Mammalia > Rodentia > Muridae > Mus > Mus caroli. The sequence continues at coordinate 11,304,692 of NW_028227273.1, forward strand.
GAGGTTCCCTCCCCGCACCATACTGTAGAGGCGGCAGTGGTGGTATGCAGAGCCTCTGTTTTGCATCTGTCAAGCATCCCCAGTATTCAGCATCACCCCCCTTAGGTGTGGTCCTCTGTACATCCTGGCTTCCTTTGAGCCGAGCTGATAGAAAGATTCATTAGGAAATGTGAGGTGGTTGTGCTTGTTAGGAGAGCCCTGCAAATTCTTCTTCGTGCGTGGTAGGGAGAGTTGGGACCAAAATTTTAAGATACAAATAAGAGCACTTTGGTACCATAAACTCATCTTTGCTCATTGAATTAATCAAAGGGATAAGAAATATTGAAAAGAGAGAGTGTGTGTGCTAAGCATAGGGCTCTTGATTAATGAGGAGGCCCGGAAGAACAGCTTTCTGGGGGGGGGGGGGGCGCATAGGGAGCGATCCTGTTCCAATTGCTACCTTATCTCGTAAGTTTCATTCCTTGGTCCCCTAGCTGACTGTAAATAAGCCAATTTTAAGGGTACTGTTGCAAGCTAGACTCGCTGGAGTCGAGAGTTTGAGGTCACACTAATGAGCTGTGAGTTATGGGTGCTCTCAGGTGATTCAGTTTTGCCCTGAATGCGTAGGCAGCTCTCTTGGGCTTGTCTCTTGGTTCTGAAGTGCTGGCTGGTCTGTGGGGTTTGTAGGAGAGAGCATGGCTTGCCTGGAAAAAGCCACCGATCTCTAAGGATGCTCTTAATAAAGTCACAGTAGTAATGAGGCAGATGGGTCCTGCATTTGGATTGCAAATCCACATCCTGGCAGAGCAGCCAGAGGAGGACAGGCCCAGCCGAGAGTGCTCCACAGAAGAATCCTTTTCAAACATCTCCGTGGAGAACCTGTGTGCACCCAGAATGAAGGAAACAGCTTGAGGCCGAGACAGCCCTGGGGAGTTCTCAACCAAAACTAGATTGCCCGAGGGACACCCCGGGGAAACCCTGATGAAGAGTCCATGTTGGACTCATAGAAAATGAGAGTTAATGAGATGCCAAGGAACAGTCAAGACTGGAGACAGATTTGAGTGGGGGGGGGGTAACCCAGCCTCCAAATGCAGGGCTGAGGAATGCTGAGAGAACTCACCAAGTATTTGTTAAGTTTTTTGAGTCACCTAAGAGAAATGAGCCTTCCTGGGGAAAGAACAAAGACTTCCGACCTGACAGCTTCGAGCAAGGCCCGAGCAGATCAAAACAGCCTCTGCAGAGGCGCGTGATAAACAGCCCACAGTCCTTTCGCCCTGACTTTTATTTCTTCCCTCTGATCATCCGTGTATTTCACGATTTCTCATTCCTTCGTTCACTTCCGCCCCGAGGGACAGGGTCACAGAGCGATCAGGGACACATCCAGGAACAGAATATTAAAGGCTCCATCCTTGTTCCACATCTGAGAAAGAACATTGGGGAGCCGGGGAAAATGAAACAAATCACTCACCCCGGACGGCTCAGAATAGATCATTCCCGGGGCTCCGGCTCTGTGGCCGCGCTCACGGCTGAAGCCTGAGCTCTGCGAAAGGCGCTTAAGAGATTTTATTCCTAATCTACTTTTTCCTCCTTAGAGCTTTGGAAATATGGCTGTGTAATTTAATGATTACAGGAGATGAGCCGAAGAATGAGCTAAATAAGATAACATCGGCTCGCTTTGTAATGAGGGGGCCGAATTTTCCAAATATAGAGCAAAATCCAATTGTGGCCCTGTTGTTTATAAATGTTTCCTGCATGACATTTACATGATAGCCTCTATTGGGACCCACAGTGTCCTTTTTCATATCGAGAGCCTTCTCCTTGGCTTTCTACAGAATTAAGGGAGAAGAATGCAAGCTGATTTCTGTAGATCACCCTGTTGGCCGTGTAGACTAGTGTGTTGTGCTGCTGAAAGAAATATAGGCTGGAGTTAGTCAGACATCTACACAGTGAGCAATGTCCATGGTTACCATGAGAGGCAGCAGACACCCCTGAAACATCACGAGCTTTTCAATGGTGGATAACAAATAAGATTCAAAAAGCAATAGTAAGAAATACAGTTTAGCCGTGTGGTAGTGGCGCACGCCTTTGATCCCAGCACTTGGGAGGCAGAGGCAGGCAGATTTCTGAGTTCGAGGCCCACCTGGTCTACAGAGTGAGTTCCAGGACAGCCAGGGCTATGCAGAGAAACCCTTGTCTCGAAAAACCAAAAAAAAAAAAAAAAAAAAAAGAAAGAAAGAAATACAGCATGGCTCTAGCTGCATACATAGCTGAGATGGTCTCGTCGGTCATCAGTGGGAAGAGAGGCCCTTGGTCTTGTGACGGTTTTATGCCCCATTATAGGGGAATGCCAGGGCCAAGAAGCAAGAGTAGGTGGGTTGGGGAGCAGGGGGATGGGGGAGGGGATAGGGGATTTTCAGAGGGGAAACTAGGAAAGGGGATAATATTTGAAATGTAAATAAAGAAAATATCTAATTAAAAAAATAAAACCAAGAAATACAATTCAGTGTACAGGTGTTAGACTTTGACACAGGCATGTTGGGTCTCTGGTCGGTGCTAAGACATCAGGTGAAAGGCATGTGGAATCTCTTATCGCTATAACTTTCTGTTTATCCCCAAATAAACATTTGGAGAAGAAAACAGTGACACTTCAGATGTTGCTATCGAGGAGGGAATAGGAATAAAAGTCCCGGTGTACACACCAGGAACGCTAGAAGTGTCCCTCCAGCTATAAGTTCGTTTGGAAGAATCTGTCTTATGCAGAGTCCAGGGGGTTGATCATAGCTCCCTCAGCAATGGGGAGAAATGATGTGCAGCCAGAACCACACGCCACACGAGAGTTGGTGTTGCCACAGCAAGGACTCTGAGAACTTACCAAGACTAGGAAGATATCTAATAACTGAGAATGCTGTCCTCAAGTATTAATGAAAAAAAGGGCAGGTTACAGCATAAACAGTACAGCCCTGTTTTAAACAAATGTGCTTAGGACAAAGATAAAGATGTGCAAAGGTATAAAGAGTGGGCTTCTCCAGATGTGAGACTGTTAGGTTATGTGGATTCGATTATGTCCCCTCATATTGAATGTAAAAGCCAGCGTGAGCCACATAAAACCCTATCTTTAAAAAAAAATTTTTTTTTTTCAGCTGGGAGTGGCCGCACATGCCTGTGATCCCAACACTCGGGAGGCAGAGGCAGGAGGATCTGAGTTTGAGGCCAGCCTGGTCTAGAGAGTGAGTTCCAGGACAGCCAGAGCAACACAGAGAAACCCTGTCTCAAAAAAATCAATCAAACAATAAACAAACAAACAAACAACTAATTAATAAAAAATAAGTTTTTCCGTGGTGGCGCACGCCTTTAATCCCAGCACTCGGGAGGCAGAGGCAGGCGGATTTCTGAGTTCGAGGCCAGCCTGGTCTACAAAGTGAGTTCCAGGACAGCCAGGGCTATACAGAAAAACCCTGTCTCGAAAAACCAAAAAAAAAAAAAAAAAAAAAAATAAGTTTTTCATGTTGAATTCCCAGTGTGACTGTATTTGATGATATCATTATTAAGAGGTAATTCAGATTAAATGGCCCCATAAGGGCCCATAGGACTGGCTACCTTATAAAAGAAAAACCAGGCTGCACCTGACCTTGGACCCCCAGTCTCCAGATCTGTGAGAATTCAGGTTTCTGTTGTAGATGCCATCTGGGACATGGTATTTTGCAATAGTCATCCACACTGTTAAAGACAGAGAATATTCTAAATGCCCTTGCTTTCTTGTTTGTGTGTGGTGAATGTGAATTATCTTATTAGTTAGGAACAATGCATAGGAACTCCTTATTCTTTTGGTTTCACTGTACTGATGGGATAATTCCCTGAGTCTTCTTTGAGATCAGTGTCTGGGTAGGAGGTAAGGTCCATCAACACTCCTTCTGTACAGAGCAAACCTCTGTTGTTTCCTTGTGCCCCAGATGTTCAGAGGTAGGGTGTAGCCCTCACCTCTGGAATCACTGGGTAACTCATAATTTACTCTGAACCATGATTGTGTTTAAAGCACACATCTGAATGCATGAGCAGTGCACATCTGTAATCCCAACTGAGGCAGACGGATCATGAATTTGAGATCAGCCTGAGCTACATAGTGAGCTCTTACCTCCAACACACAAGCCCAAAACTTCTAAAAGCAAATTAGCATTCCTTATATGTTCTAACAGCTTAGTTAATTACTGAAGCAGTAAGCAACGAAGGTAATATATATTCTCCTTAAGGGTGAGGTTTAGGGAGGTAGGGACTGTCTTAGAGTTTTTATTGCTACAACAAAACCACCATGGCCAAAGGCAAGTTGGGAGGAAAGGGTTTCTTCAGCTTACATTGCTACTTTGTTGTGGAAGTCAGGACAGGAACGGGTCAGAAACCTGGAGGCAGGAGCTGCTCACTGGCTTGCTCCCTATGGCTTGCCCGGTCTGCTTTCTAATAGAACCCAGGACCAGCAGCCCAGGGATGGCAACACCCACAGTGGGCTAGACCTGTCCCCTATTCATCACTAATTGAGAAAATGCCTTCCCTACAGCTGGATTTTGTGGAGCTAACTTCTCCACTGAGGCTTTTTCCTCTCTGATGACTCTCTAGCTTGGGTCAAATTGACACAGAAAACCAGCCAGTAAGGAACCAATGTCACATGGCTTAGGATGATGAAACCACGCAGGATCCAGGTTTCTTGACTCCAAGAGTGTCTGCCTTGACTATCAGTGCTGTCTTCCTGCCTTTTTTTTTTTTTTTTTTATCATTCTTGGACCATCTTGTGAGTGGGATTCTGAGTTCTGACTCAGCCCCTCCAGAACCCCAGGGAAATTCTGGTCCTCATAAATTTCATATTGGAAGTAGAAATATGTTACACTTTCCCACTTCCATGCCAACCGTGAGCTATTCCTGGGCAGTGTGTTTTCTGGAACTCTGCAGGCTGTGCACACTTTGCCAGAGATTCAGACAAATGGTTTTGGTTTGTTCCTGACCATCCGCATGGATACTAGCCCCAGAAAGGAAAAAAAAAGGTGACTTGGAGACTGCTCTGAAACCCAGAGTTGTCAGTGCTGGGGCTGGCCCCAGACCTGGCTATTAAAGTGTTTGTTTTGCATTGGCCAGGGTGAGCTTCAGTATATGTCGTTAAATCCTCTTTAGGATTTTGCAGTTTTTGCATTTGTGATTGAGAGCAGTTGCAGACAAGCACCATTAATGATTGGGAAGGTAAATTTAAAAAATAAAATAAAATAAGGTAACTGCCAGGAATTTATGTTGGTATAGGAATTGCTACTGCAGCCTTTGACAAAGAACTTAGGGAACTGTGCAGATCTGTGGGTATTAGGTCTGTCTGTGCACACAGCAGATGCTTATCTGTGCCTGAAATGTGCAAGGCATTGAGCCAAACTCAAGGAGAAGCCGCGTTGAATACAAACATACAAGATCTGCTGTCAGTGAGGACAGTCCACTGGGGAGGTAGTCGAGCTCTCGCGCATTATTCACAGCACTCCGGTGAGTGGCAGTATGAGGGGGATTATTTTAATTATCCCTGGGGGCTTTCCCTAGCATTTATCAGCTAGGGCCTGGCCTGGTATCACAGTTTGAACCAAAGTGGTCAGAATCAGGGAAGAACTCTTTGCCCTGCTTCTGCTGAGCCCTTCTTCCAGAGAGTCCAGAGTAGAGGCTGAACCTGTGCCTCCTTGTGTGATGGATAGTGTCTACCCATCACACCTCCAAGAGACAAGGCCTTCGGAGTCTAGAGGGAAACTTCTGGAAAATGATCCAAGGATCACCCGCCTCGTGCAGGCTCTCTCCCAATCTCTGGCTGCTAGGGAACAATCAGGGGCAGCCTTGGGTATGTATGTGTACCCCTAAGTGACCATGTGTGCAAAGGTCAAAGATCGGTGCTCCGAGTCTTCATCATTCTCCACCCTGTGTTTTGAAACAAGGTCCCTCGCTGAACCTGGAGCTTACCAACTTAGCGAGATTGGCTGGCCAGTGAGCCAGTCTCCTGTCTCTACCCACGTCGGCGTGCCTAGCTTTTCTATGGGTGCTGGGGTCTGAATTCAAGATCTCGTGTTTACGTGGCAAGCACCCCACTGACTTAGCCATCCTCCAGTCGGTCCCCTTTGTTTCATGTAGCCCGGGCTCACTAAGTTATCAAGGGCAACCTTGTACTCCTGATCTTCCTGTTGCCGTGTTCACCTTAGGTTACAGACTGTTCAGTGTGGCTCCCAAGACTTTCACTAAGCACAAGTAGCCCAATTGCCAACACAGCCCATCTCTCCAAGCTCCTGTCTACCCTCCCTGCTGGCTTTCCTTAAATACGTCTCTGCCTCTTCTATCACCAGACTGAAGACTTTGAGAAGAAGATTCTAGCGAGATCCCTGCACTCTATTTGCTTAATAACAGCATAAAGATCTACAGAGACAAAAGCATTCTGCCCCCTTTCCTACCAGACAGAACCGGAGGATGCCTTCTTTCTTGTCTTCCTGGAAATGGGCCAGAGGAGTTTACCTTCCTAAAGCATGCTGGCGTGCCTATAATCACAGCACTCAGGAGGCCGATGGAGGAATTTCTGGGTTAGAGTTTAGTCTGGGCTATATCAAGGAGTCTCATCTCAAAAAGTACAGAAATAACCAGCCTTACCAACTAGCTGTTGTTGGCCTTTTATTGGCCCACCTCTATCCCCGTGCTGACGCCATGAGTGTCTCAATGTCCTTCTTCTTTGTCTTGTGACTTCTCCAGAGTTGGAGTGTTGAAGATGCTGTGTAAACCGGAATTGCAAGACATCGGTTTAGGAACCACTTAATTTCCAGGTGTCTCTAATGTGTATGTGAACTATACACATTAATGAACTTACCTCTCTCTCTCTCTCTCTCTCTCTCTCTCTCTCTCTCTCTCTCTCTCTCTCCCTCTCCCTCTCTCTCTCTCTCTCCCTCTCCCTCTCTCTCTCTCCCTTCCTCCCTCCCTCCCTCCCTCTCATGACTCTGCCTTTTGTTAAAGGTGTTTCATCAAGCCAAGACCCATGGGAGTTAATCTTCTCTGGCACCTTGGGGCACTGTATCTTTCTTCCCCTTGCCCGATGTCTGCAGTTTCAGCCTCCATCTTTCAGAGCCTGCTCTGCTACTCCCCTGCCCCCAGCACTCTGCAGGGCCCAGCTATAGCAGTAGTGGATGACATCCACCCATGAGCTCAGCAGTCACACATTCTCTAAGGTGAAATACAGAGCCTGTCCCCGGTCCAAAGACAGAATTTGTGACATTATTTTGGCATTGTCAAGGCCAACAACCTCAGCCACCCACATCCTTGGTGATGATAAACATTTCTTTACTGGGATGAGATTTTGTCTCTGCCGCTGTTTGATGCTTCATAATTGGCCAACAAATCTTTGTGGGATTGCTTTGAGTGAGCAATGAGGTAAGACTTGCATCCGGGAGGTATTTGTCACTAAATTATTTACAAGAGATAGCAGAGAGCTGAAGTTATAAATGACAACTGGCAGCCTGGCTGATGGCCCGTGTGTCCCAGCTTCCTGTGACAGTAGCAGCCTCTTAGCCATATTACAAAGATAGACCACACTGGCTGCCTGTACCACAGAAATCGAGCAGAAGGACAGGGAGGCCTCGGTGAAGCCCTGAGCTGCCGTGGGTCTAGAAGGGAAGCGAGCATTTCAGTTGGATGTTGACCCCGGTGTGCTACTTCCCCGGTATTTCCTCTCATCAGCCTAGTAATGGAGTCATTAGTGACTGTTTTAAATTTAGACCGTGTTTTCCACCTGGGCACTTTTGAGGTTTAATAGCCAGTAAGTTGATAGCTTGGGAATGTGTTCTAATAACTTTCCTTTTGCAAATGAAAGAAAATGACCCTCAAAGAGCTAGGAATTTTCTGGACAACTGCACAGTTGTCAAAACAGGACTGAAATCTGAGATAGACTTGACTCCCAGATGCAGCAAAGCCACAGCTCAAAAGGCTAAGGGCCATTGGCCATGTGATGATGGACAGCTTAGTGCTGTGGTCCACATGGCAGATTCTCCGGTCTTACCTCTCCTCTGAGGCTGTCTGCAGAGAGGCTCTGAGGAGGGCAGTGGTCCCTAGAGGGGCAGTATACTGATGTGTACTTGAACTCCTCCTGTGGCTCACCTACATGTCAGGCCCGCAAACAAGCACCCAGGGTGGCCTTCCTCTTGTCAGGTTTTAGGGGAGGAAAACCAAGGAAAGCCAAACACCCACCCACCTGTCCTTGGAGAAGGAAGAATGAAGGTGACTCCTAAAGTCCCTTCGCCAGCCTCAAGCCTCCTCCTGCTCTTTGGTCAACTCTCAGCCAGTTCTAGTGACCTAATGACTTCTCTAGCAGGCACAATGGCAGTGACAGACCCAGCAAAATGGCTTTTAAATGCCACCTCCTGGCTAAGGTGACCTCTCTCTAGCAAACATCACATGAAGTTTTTTTTTTTTTCCTTTCTTAAACACTGCAGTGTATCCCAGCACCCAGGGTGTGTATCATGGAAGAACCCGGAGTTGACATCTTTGGGGTTCTGTTTCAGGCCATTAACTTAATAGGCCTAATTCTTGGAAGCTCTGCTAAGTAGGAGACCTGCCCTGTTACGTAAACATATTCATCAGCCTGAGGAAAAAAAGTGCATAGTGTTTTCTGAGTAATGGTCACTTAGAGGAATTCTGTGTGTTTTCCCATCTGATTACTGATTGTTCTGGAATATTCTCTGGGATCTTTGGAGGGGAGGGAGGGTAACAGTTTCCAAGCAGCTTTCTGAACCACAGAATTTGCTTTGCTCTCAGTGATCTTGGGTGTGATCTCAGGCTGTCGTTGCTGAGAAAGATGTCGGTGGCAGAGAAGGCCACCAGAGCAGGGCGGTCTCCGGGTCTCCCGCTACCCTCAGAGCGCTCCACGCATGAACGCCAGGGGAACCAAGTCCTTAGTGCAAAGCAAAAGAGAGGAAGATCCCCTTATTCTTTTGCCTCGAAGGAGACCGTCTGCAATGTGTCTTGCCAACAGCCGAGCCTACCAGGCGCCTACCTCCCTTTCCCCGCCAATCCTCACCTGGAGTCCAGGCAAGGATGCAGCACCACCAATTACTCCAAGCGCAGCGAAGACAAGCAGGCAGCTAATTGAATTTGATTCACTGAGATGGCAACCAATTTTACGCCAGAGCTGGTAAATATCTTGTACTCAGCGCTCATCTCCTGAAAATGCAAGGCCAATTATTCTTGCAAGACGGATTATGCATTTGAAGGGCAGGCAGCATGGTGCAGAGTCAGGGAGTAGCTGGCTGGGACCCAGTTTGAGCTCTGGCCCTCCTTAGTGGGCTAGCCTGTTCCCCTGTGCCCTTGCAATAGGTCCCACTCTCTGCAAGACAGACCCTGTAATGAGACTGTAGATACAAATGTAGATCTGCCCAAGTAAATAAAAATACAGCCTTCTTCACAGTGTGACAGGCTAGTGGAGCCTTCTGGGTTAAGAGTGTGTGACGATTATTTATGGAAATGCTGTGTTCCTTAAGGTTCTAGATAGAATAAGGTCCCGGCAGTCCCTATGATCTGCCAGCCAGCAGTGGGCTGTGGTCCCCAGGCTGCTCGTGGATGGAGAACATGTATTCTCTCTGCCCTTTCCATCTGTTTGCTCCCACCCATTACTTGTGCCATCCCAGAGCCAACTCAATAACATCCCAGACGCCATGCATTTCCTTCTTCTGGGGAAAATAACTCACACGTATTCTTTCCTGAGGGCACTTAGCACAGAGCTTGGCCCTTAAAAACCACCAAGATGAATGAACAGGAGAATTTTCCCCCTGTATTCCCTCTCTCATTCTTCAAGTGGCGAGTTACATGGAGCCTCCAGGCTTCAGTCCCTCTAGCATCCTGCAACCATCCAAACTTGTTTGGGATCAGTCTGATTAGAAGCTGGCAGGAATGGGCTGTCTCATCTTCGTAGATGCATCCCCCCCAATGGGTTCTGTCATCCCGGAGCCCCGTAGGTCACTTAATTTCTCTATGCTTAGAAGATTCTTGTCACTCATAGCAGCTTATGTGATGGCCTTTTCTTTAGGCTCGGATCCAAGAACAAATACACAGACACATCCTGGCATGGGGTAGGTGCTGTCTGGAAACAGTCAGATAAAACAAAATCAATGATAATGAGAAAATAAAGCCTAAAATAAAAGTTTGCCCTAAGACAGCAAAGCCCATGAATTTATAATGAGTAAGATTTCTTTTCTGCCAAGAAGAGACCATTAATTGTCAGAGATGGTCTCTGGTGAACAGGGACTGAAGGCAGTGTGAGGGCTGTGATAGGAGAGAAAGAACTTAGCTAGGTAAGGTCAGGCTCGCTGGGGTGGGGGGCTGCTAACACTTATCAGGTGAGGAGAATCTAAGCTGTTGTTCCTGAGGGGCCCATCACACCATGGGACTTTGAAAGACCAGTGCATGAATATTTCCTTATTTCCTACATTATCTATAGTTTTTACAAGAAAGGAAGGAAGGAGGGAGGGAGGGAAGGAAGGAAGGAAGGAAGGAAGGAAGGAAGGAAGGAAGGAAGGAAGGGAGAGAGAGAGAGAAAGAAAGGAAAGAAAGAAAGAAAGAAAGAGAGAGAGAGAGAGAGAAAGAAAGAGAAAGTTGTTCTTTTGGGTAAATGCTTACTTATTGATTGATTGATTGACTGATTGATATATTTATTTGTGTATGTAAAAATGGGTGAGCATGTGTGTGTGTGTGTGTGTGTGTGTGTGTGTGTGGTGATGGTGGTCTGAAATTAACCTCAGGAGCTGTCTGCCTTGTTTTATGACGTAGAGTATCTCACTGGGATCTGGGATTTCCTGATTAGATAGGTACCTGGCTAGTGAGCCCCTGGACACCAGCCTGTGCATCTCTCGACCTTGGGCTACAGGTGTGCATTGTCTCACTTGGCCTTTTATAGAAAGAATCAAAGAGCAGACCGCAGATTGTCAGATGGCTTTCTGCTTCCTAGCTGCTTCTGGTCTTGTTGGAGGCAGGGGAGTTACATGAGATTCTGTTGGCGAACTTCAGAGCTTAACACAAGTACAACACATGTAGGGATGATGTGGGTGGGCAGAGACAAGCTTGTCCAGGGTGAACAGATAGTGCTGAGGATAGCGTGCTAAAAAGGGCCCGAGGCACCATGAGTTATGGCTGGGCACCGTAAGACTGGCCTGGTAGGAAAGCAGGTGGATGTCCAGAGAAACCCAAACTATTGCTAAACAGGAAGTATGGTGACGGTTGGTTTTGGCCTCGACTTCCATAGTAATGCATATTCATGGGGCGTGCCTGTGTGATCAGTTTCTAGCCACTTGATGGGAGCAGAAGGGATGTGAGCACAAAGGCTGGCTCAGACTTCTGATATGCCCTCCATGTCCGCTTCTTCCCTTATTATCTGTGATGGTTTCTATATGTTTGGCCCAGGGAGTGACACTATTAGAAGGTATGGCCTCGTTGGAGTAGGTGTGTCACTGTGGTTGTGGGCTTTAAGACCCTCATCCTAGCTGCCTGGAAGTCAGTCTTCTCCTAGCTGCCTTCAGATGAAGATGTAGAACTCTCAGCTTCTTCTGCACCATGCCTACCTGGATGCTGCCACGTTCCTGCCTTGGTGATAACGGACTGAACCTCTGAACCTGTAAGCCAGCCCCAGTTAAATGTTGTCCTTGAGCCGGGCATGGTGGCGCACACCTTTAATCCCAGCACTTGGGAGGCAGAGGCAGGTGGATTTCTAAGTTCAGCTTGGTCTAAGTGAGTTCCAGGACAGCCAGGGCTACACAGAGAAACCCTGTCTCGAGAAAAAAAAAAAAAAAAAAAGAGTTGCCTTGATCATGGTGTCTGTTCACAGCAGTAAAACCCTAACTAAGACACCATCACGGCTGATGACAGAAATGAGAGGAGACACCGTAGACTGTGTGGTAGATGAGAATGAGGGAGTGAACAGGAAGATGGGAGATGAATGCTTGGCTGTGCAGACCCTTCATCAACTCTACATCCTGTTAGTCCCTGCTTTTATAAGTCACTAGTATGTTGACCTTTCTTTTTTTTTTTAAGATTTATTTATTTATTTATTTATTTATTATATGTAAGTACACTGTAGCTGTCTTCAGACACTCCAGAAGAGGGAGTCAGATCTCATTACAGATGGTTGTGAGCCACCATGTGGTTGCTGGGATTTGAACTCCAGACCTTCGGAAGAGCAGTCGGGTGCTCTTACCCACTGAGCCATCTCACCAGCCCAAGAATTTACTATGACCTTTCTTTTAGGACCCGAAATTATAGCTTCACCAATAATCTCATTTGTTTGGTTTTTAACTTTAACCAATATTAATAACATTTCCAAACCAGAATTTGACAGCATGGCAATAGACTCAAAGTATTTCATTCTACATGTGTATCATAACTTAATTATCCAGTCACTTGTTTATTTTGGGGTGTGTGTGTGTGTGTGTGTGTATGTGTTTGCGCATGCATGTGTGTACATGTGCAGCCAGCAATCCCCAGAAACTCTCCTGTCTCTGTCCCCTATAGTGCTTGGCTTTCAGGCGCGCCCGTGGCCATGACTTGCTTTTCCCATGGGTTCTGAGTGTTTGCACTCAGGGCTTTGTGCTTATGAATCAAGAGCTCTTCTCCACTCAATCATTTCCCCAGGCCCAGCTGCTTATTTTTATTAGATTGGTTTTTGTTTCTATTTTTCCACCACAATGTGCATGTTTGAAGATATGTCTTGGGACAGAATTGTGATTACTTCTTGGCCCAAATTTATAGAAGTTAAATTTCTGGATCACAGTATTTCCAAATTTTTAGGATTTAATTGTCAGAAGTGCTAAAGTACAGAACTCTATGTGCGAGACCAGATTTCCACAATTCCTAAATATGAGAACTAACATGAGAACTCCAAGGGAACTGTGGTGGTTTGAATAAGAGCCCCCCCTCCCCCCCGTAGGCTCATGTATTTGAATGCTTAGTCAGCAGGGAGTGGCACTATTTGGAAGGATTTGAAGGTATGGCCTTGCTGGAGGAAAAGTGTGTCACTGAGAGTGGGCTTTGAGGTTTTCGAAAGCACAAGGCAGGTCCAGTGGCTCTCTCTTCTTGCTGCCTGCAAATCTGGATGTAGAACTCTCAGCTACTTCTCTCAAGCCAGGTCTGTCTGTGTGCTACCATGCTTCCCTCCATGATGAGAATGAACTAAACTTAGGAAGTTGTAAGCCAGCCCCAATCAAATGCTTTCTTTTATAAGAGTTGTCATGGTCACGGTGTCTCTTCACAGCAACAGGACAGTAACTAGGACAGGAGCATAGGTTCTCACGAGCAAGGAAACTGGGCAGAAAAATCCTAGCCTGGCTCAGCACCAGAACCAGATTGTTGCCTGGTTTTGCGTCTTGCAAGGTCACCTGCCCTAGCCTCAAACTCTGGATTTCCCCGCTTCAGCCCCCAAAGGGCTTGGGTGACAGGCATAGACCTAGCTTGGAAGACTCAATAAAACATAACAAGAAAGGAATGTGCTGGGCTGGCCTGGAGGGAAAGAGATTCAAGTCAGGGCTCCAGTGCTTAGTGGAACAGTCAGGATGAAGGCAGCCCAGAGGTGAGGAAGAAGAGATGTCAGAAGTGATACACTTGGTTTTTATAGAAACTGTACCTATAAGAACTAAGTGAGAGGATGGAGAACTGGTGCTGTCTTTGAGAGAACCTGGTTTCAGTTCCCAGCAGCCATATCAAGGAGCTCACAGACATCTGTAACTCCAGTTCCAGGCGCACCCCATGCCTTTGACACTGAAAATACCTGCACATATGCACACACCTCACCCATCCCCAAGACACACACAGACACATCATTATAAAAAAATCATAGTTTTTTGTAATCTAGGGGACAAACCAGGGATAATTACAGAGCTCAGCGGATAAAGGACCTTGTCATCAAGCCTGATCGCCAAGGACCACACACTGTGGAAGAAGAGAAGCCACAAGCTACAGGTTGTTCTCTGACCTCTACATACATCTTGTGACATGTATGTCAGTCCCTTCCAAAAAAAAAAAAAGAGAGAAATTTAATTTTAAACAACCTGGGTGAGGCCCAGAATATGGATAGAGCCAAAGAAGAGGTGGCATTTAGCCCTGAGTCTGAGAAGACTTGTGGAGAGGGAATGGGACCTTTAGGCAGAACTGTGTTGAGGTATTTATTTGTTCAGCAATTACAGAGAGTCTACTCTACGCCTGGGAGAGAGACAAAGTCCTTCTTCCTTTCAGGAGCCAAGAGTCTAGAGAGGGAGCTGGATGACTAGGAGGTAAACAAATGGACAAACACATTGATTTCAGATCTGGATGGAACAATAGGAGCAATGAGGTAGCATGCTTGAGTCCTCGAGCAGCAAGACAAGAGGGGTCAGGGAGATCCACGGAGGCCTCTCCTGGTCCTGGCTCAGTTCTTTGAACCTAGGGCCTCTGGGAAGGGGGGTGGGAGGTGGTTGGGGGGACAGAACCACTGCTCCATAGAGGTTGGTGAGGAACCCAGGGCAGCCACTACTCAGCTTCTTGGGCTCATTCTAGAGACGCAGGACGGGGCGTACCTATTTCACTGCAAAATAAATACGAATGTCCCCTGGCCGCCCCATGCCTCTGTGGACTCTCCAGACACTCAACAGCTTACTCCAAGCAACATCTTTTGGCCATACATGTGTTACTTTCTCAGACTCAGCCCCAAGTTTGGACTTCCAGGTGTGTCCACAGTGGAGTCTGGGTACAGAAAGCTCCTTTTACGTGTTCTCAGCTTGAATGGCTGCTGTCAACAGCTTTGGGGAGCATGAAGGCTGCTTGCTCAGCATCACCGTCACTGGGGAAACGTAAGCCAGAACCATGATGAGATGCCACTTCATGGCCATCAGGATGCTCATTACAGAGCAAACAGAAGATGACAGGTGCTGGCACGGAGCCTGCCAGTGGGACTAGGGAGTGGAGGAGGCTGCTGTGATTCCTCAAACACTAAACACAGAGTTAATTAGGATCCAGCAATTCCACTTCTGAGTATATTCCCCAAAGAAGTGACAGCGGCCTGAAGGGGGTTTCCTGCCCTCTGATGTTCACAGAAGCATGGCTCACAATTCGGTAAAGCAGAAACCATGTTAGGAACTTTTCTTACAGTCACAGTAAAGTCCCTGAGACAACTGAAGGGAGGGAGAGTTTGCCTTAGCTCATGGTGTTTAGGGAATGCAATCCGTCATGGCAGGATGGCTCAGTGGTGGCAGTAGGATCGACCACTTCACGTTGTGGCCTCCTTGGAGGCAGAAAGTAAGAGGGAGGTAGGATGACTTCTATCCCTTGAGGTCCCATCCCCAGTGGCCTGCATCTGTCAGGTAGACCCCACCTTCTGAAGCTTCCACATTCTCTCAAAATAGCAGCCGATGGGTGATGTTTCATATGCAAACCGTAACACAACCCGGTGATCGACAGATGAATAGAAAAATAAGATGTGGTTGGACCTAGAGTAGAATGTTGCGCAGTCTCTAAGAGGAACAGCGTTAGGCACGTGTCAGCTGAGCCTGAAAGACATCATGTGAAGTGGAACAAGCCAATCACTAGGGACAATATTGCACTATCTCTTATTTATGAAGTTCCATGGGTAGGAAAATCCATGTACACAGAAAGTGGAGCCATGGTGTTATGAGGCTGGTGAGGGAGACCAAGGGGGAGCTGGTGTATAATGGTTAGGGAGTGTATTAGTCAGGGTTCTCTAGAGTCACAGAACTTATGGATAATCTCTATATAGTAAAAGAATTTATTGATGACTTACAGTTGGCAGCCCAATTCCCAACAATGGTTCAGTCGCAGCTGTGAATGGAAGTCCAAGGATCTAGCAGTTACTCAGTCTCACACAGCAAGCAGGCGAAGGAGCAAGAGCTAGACTCCCTTCTTCCATTGTCCTTATGTAGGTCTCCAGCAGAAGGTGTAGCCCAGATTAAAGGTATGTTCCTTAAACTCGGAGATTTAATCTTCTGGAATCCATAGCCACTATGGCTCAAGATCTCCATACCAAGATCCAGATCAGAAACTTCTATCTCCAAGCCTCCAGATAAGGATCACTGGTGAGCCTTCCAATTCTGGATTGTAGTTCATTCCAGATATAGTCAAGTTGACAACCAGGAATAGCCACTACAGGGAGGTTAAAAAAGGATTCTGAGGTTGATGGGAGAGGGGTTATACAACAGTGTAAATATACTTAATGAAACTGGACTATACACCTAAAAATGGCTAAAAAGCATTGTGCATGTATATGTAGTATGTATACACACATGCATATATATGTGTGCATGCTCATGTGTGTATCCATGTAGGTATACATGTTCATGCATGTGTATCCGTGTAGGTGTTCATGTATGTGGAGATCTTCTATTGCCTGTTTTCCCTCAATCACTTTCACCTTATTTTTGAGACCGAGCCTCTCAGCGAACCTGCTGCTTGCTGGAGTAGACTAGTTGTCAGAATGCTCCGGGTCCACCCCTCTCTGCCTTCTTCCAGAGCTGGAGTCCCAGGTCCACACTGTTACACCAGCTTGTTACAAGAGTCCTGGAGGTCTGGATTCGGGTGTTCATGTTTCTAGAACAAACCCTTTAGTGACTAAGCTGTCTTCCCAGCCTGAGATATGTATATTTATTCACATGCATGCAGACATGCCTTATAAAAAAGTCAAGAGATGTGTTGCATCAAGGAGTACAGTTTCTCTAGGCATAAAACCTATACTTTTCAATCCTTCAATGTATGTTGAGCATTTAAGTAAGAAAAGTGTGTATGAGTGTGTATATGAGTGTGTGTGTGTGTGTGTGTGTGTGTGTGTGTGGTGTGGTGTATGTGTGTGTGTGTGTGTACACAAGCCCTGTTTTATACTCTCAGGAGACCTGGAGTAGGTATTGCTTTTATGTTTCTTGTGGAAAACTAGAAACAAATGCACAAAGAAGTGAAGCTGCCTCCAGGCATGATGTGCCATCCATCAGGAGCCACTCAGGTGTCCAGGTGGTGACACCAGAGCGTGTTCTTTAGCCCTCTTGCTATGTCCTAACTGGAAAACAACAACTCCACTGGCCAGACAGCCAATGATTCTCAGTGAGAACCTGCTACAGTGTGAGTCAGAAATGTCCCTCACAGTCCTGATAAAGGCTTGGTCACCAGCTTGTGGAGCTATTGGAAGCTGTAGGAGCTGGAGAAGGATATTTGGTCATTGGGGACATACCCTGAAGGGGTCACTGGGTTGCTGGAAACTGCTCAGTAGCTCAGGCT
Source organism: Mus caroli (assembly GCF_978045245.1). NCBI lineage: Eukaryota > Metazoa > Chordata > Mammalia > Rodentia > Muridae > Mus > Mus caroli. The sequence continues at coordinate 11,321,945 of NW_028227273.1, forward strand.
GGCCTGGACCTTGCCACGTAGTGATGGGGAACTTCAACTCTCTGACCCTCTGATTCTGCCTCTCATGCGCCACTATTACAGGCCTGTGTCACCATCCCTGGTTTTATGTGGTACTGGGGATGGACCTATGGCCCTGGCAAGCTCTGCCAATGGAACCGCCTTTTTTTTTTTCTTTTTCTTTTTTTCGAGACAGAGTTTCTCTGTATAGCCCTGGCTGTCCTGGAACTCACTTTGTAGACCAGGCTGACCTTGAACTCAGAAATCCGCCTGCCTCTGCCTCCCAAGTGCTAGGATTAAAGGCATGCGCCACCACGCCCGGCTCTTTTTCTCTTTTATTCTATTTTATTTTATTTCTATTTTACTCTGGCTGTCATAAAGGCAGCAGCCTTCTTTGCCATGTCCTCTGGCCACGAGGTACCATGCCACTGCAGCACAAAGTAAAATGGCCCAGTAACCACCACCCGCGCGTTCTGGAATCAAAGTCAGCCTGTCTGCTGGCCGTAGATGGGGCACAAGAGCCCCAGGCTTCCCTTCACGGACCTGCTGAGTCCTGAGTGCGCTTCCCTGCTCTGGATTTCAGCCTTTCCACAGAGACATTTTATTCAGGGACCAATGGTGGGTCCCAGTACTCATCACCACATGGTCTAACCCTGTCACCGCTCCCCTGTGATCCCGCTGCCATTTGACATGAAAAATGAACTTTAATGAAGTCTACTGGCTAATTAATTAAAATGGAAAAAAAAATCCCAATCTTCGAATCTGAAGTGATTAATTACATAAGCATTAACGCCTCTGCAATCCAAGACTGCACGCCTTCAACCTCAGCTCTCTTGGCACGCTATTTCCTGCTGGTGTGCGTGCGTGTGTGTGTGTGTGTGTGTGTGTGTGTGTGTGTGTGTGTGTGTGTGTTCTGCCTATCTGCAGCAGGTTTCTCACACACTTCAGCCCATTTTGCAGCAGATAACTCCAGCATGGTTTACCCTGGCTATTAGGAGCCTGTATCCACTAAGCAGGCCTGGCTGAGCAACTGTTCAAGGCCTCCCAGTCTTGTCTGGGGTTTACTTTTAAATCTTTAGCCATCTGGTACCCCAGGTCCCCCTCTCCTTAAGGTCTAATGATGGGCAAGTCCTTGGGTTTGTTTTGCTTTGCTTTGCTTTGTTTTTCTAGGATCAGGACAGAGTGCTGATCCCCGCCCCCCCCCCCCCCAATAGGGTCTCTCTTTGTAGCCTAGGCTGCCCTGGAGCTCACTTTGTAGACCAGGCTGGCCTCGAACTCAGAAATCTGCCTGCCTCTGCCTCCCAAGTCCTGGGATGAAAGGCATGTGTCACCATGCCCAGCTCTTTATAGACTTATAAAAGCTTATTCCAGTATATTGCATCTTCCAGGTTCGGGGCATACATGGTTTTTGTACACATACTCACACACAGGTGTCACTCCTCTGGTACTTTCCGTCTTTTCACTTTTCATTATAGAGTGTCATTGGCCCGGAGCTTGTTTGTGAGCCAGACTGGCTGCTCAGCAAGCAGAGGGACCCCACTGGCCTCTGGAAGTCCAGGTCTTCACCCCCAATCTTGCCTTCTTTTTCGTTGGTTCTAGGAATCAACCTCAAGTCCCCAAGCTTGTAAAGTGCAAGCCCCTGACTCAGCTCTCCCCCCAGGCCACAGTTTTACTGTGTAGCTCCAGCCTGCCTGGACCTTGCTATATAGACCCTGAACTCACCTGAACTAACCCTGAACTCACAAGAGACCCTCATGCCCCTAACCTCCTGAGTGCTGGGATTAGAGATGTGAGCTATAGCCCTACATCCCTAGTTGGTTGTGTTCTGAATGGACCGGGCCTCTCTCATCTCATGCTCACTCCCTCGCTCCCCAATACTTGGCCTGCTCCTGCCAACCCAAGTGATGTGTCACACTTGTTTATGTCACTCATCCTGGCCCCTTGCTTTGACCTTTGCTTCTTGAAAAGGTCAGGACTACAGCTTTAGAGCAGGAGGATGCTAGGGCCTAGGGCCCTGAAGAGCAGCAGGAGAAGCCAGCAGTTCCCTTTCCCTGGGTGCCCGTTCTCTGTGGGCAGAAGGCACCTCGGCATCAGGGATGTCCAGCATCCCCAGGGTGGATGCTCAGATCTGCTGTGCCAGGCTGTTACCCAACAACTATGTGTAGTGCCTGTGGAAGAGAAAGGGTCCATTTGCCAAACAGAAATGTTTGAAATCCGGTGAGCTTCCAGATGGAGTAGCTGTCAAGAGCAGGGTGAGACACCAGACCCTCCATGAGCAATAGAAGAATGTGTTTATGCCTCTGGCTGTAAGAATCATAGCGGGATGTTAGACTCCTAGAGAGGCAAAGCCCTGCCCCCCCCCCCCAGGCGAGGCGATGCAGAGATTAATGGTGGGCACGTGCTGAAAACAACATTTCCATTTTCCAGAAGCAGAAAATGACATTTTTTTCTTTTCCTCAAAGAAATTGTGAAAAAGAGAAGTTATTATGGTTCAACATTGAGACAGGAATTAGAGCACTTTCAATACAAACTAAAATTAATTTTTCACTCCCCTGGCCTGGATTCATTAACACATAAGTTGGCTTTTCCTCCGTGAGGGGTTAGACAAGGAAACGTCTGTATTTCCCTTCCCACCGTGCTTTGCATAAACCTGTGTAGCAATAGCTCTCCCGCCATAGCCACCAACTGCATGCCAGCATCTAAATTAAGTGGACAGTGACGTCCCTCAGCACACTAGCTGCCCTTCAGGTACTGGGTAGCACACGTGGACACTGCTTGCTTGCTTGCCACATGGACCGACGCAGACACAGAACATTGCCAATATCAGGTCCAAAAGAAATTCCATCTGTCCAGATTCTGGGCAAAAGCCAGCGTTCCTCAGGAACTTGTGACAGTGGTTCCCCTCACCCCTCTTCCCTTATCACTGGCAAAAGGGACAAATCGCTGCTCGCGGTGCCTATTACCCTCCCAAAGCTCAGGCTGGCCTTCAGGCTTCCTACGATCCCAAGTACCTGAAATACATTTCAGAGTCCGAGCAAGCGGGCTAGCATCCTGGCTCTTCCAGCCCCGCTCCTAAACCTAAACATCCTCTGTCTCAGGAGCTGCCCTAACCCCCTCCCCGCCCCAGCTTCTCTCTTTCCTTCTGACCCTGCTCTTTTGGCTACATTCCCTCTTTTGTGGTCTCCTGCTCTTTTGCCCACACTCCCTGTGCCGTTATCTCCCCCTCCCCCACTCTGTTCCTGCCTCTCTCCCGGCCAGGTCCAGTCTGACGGCCACGATCAGTCTACTGCTTTCTCTCTCTGCTCTGGCCCCTCCCAGATGCCTCTGGCTGTTCTCCCCCTCATATCTACAGTCAAAACCTCCCCCTTAACCATATCACTGAGTGGTCATCAGTTTAGATAACCATCACGGCCAAGCGTCCCACTGAATGGCCAGCCCATGGACCTTTATTATAGAGGCAAATTGCATTTTAGAGCTGTGTTTATTAAACAAGCAATGTTTCAGCTACATGTTTACGTGAATTTGTTTCTTCCTGTGTCTTAGAAATGAGAAGTTCCCCATAATTTCCTAAACCAGAGGCCTGCAAACCTGAGACACAACAGCAGCCCCCCCCCACCCCCACTCTGTTCCGAGGCCCCACCGGCAGTCCCCATACTTCATCCAACCCACAACATTCTTCTCAGCCTGGCTCCATCCATTTTCCCCTGAAGAGCAAGTCTTCATTGTCAGGACAGCGTTCCCATGGTTAGCAAAGCCTGGGAGAGAGCTGGGGAGATGGCTCAGTGGGCAAGGCACGTGCTGCACAAGAGTAAGGACTGGACTTAGCACCCCCAAAACCCACATAAAGCTGGACATGCGGGGGCTGGAGAGATGGCTCAGTGGTTAGGAGCACTGACTGCTCTTCCAGAGGTCCTGAGTTCAAATCCCAGCACCCACATGGTAGCTTATAACCATCTGTAATGGGACAGTATGCCCTCTTCTGGTGTGTCTGAAGACAGCTACAGTATACTCATATAAATAAAATAAATAAATTAAAAAAAAAAAAAAAAAGCTGGACATGCCATACACAAACCACAGCAAAGAGCCCTTGCTAACCAAGGCAGAGGACATAGGCCAGCACATGAGGTTATTCTCTGATAAAACACACACACACACACACTCACCATGTGTGTGTACTTGGGATTTTTAAAAAAAGATTTATTTACTTATTATATGTAAGTACACTGTAGCTGTTTTCAGACACACCAGAAGAGGGCATCAGATCTCATTACGGACAGTTGTGAGCCACCATGCAGTTGCTGGAATTTGAACTCAGGACCTTTGGAAGAGCAGTCAGTGCTCTTAACTGCTGAGCCATCTCTGAGGCCCAGCAGGGTCCACGCATAGTGGTGGAATCCCATCTGTACCCCTGAGGTGCTGCTGAAACACCTCAAGCCTCCCGAGTTTGTCAACTCAGGTTACAAGAGGCTCTGTAAAGCAAATTTAATGAAAAGAGACCGCTTTGCTATAGTATTTGCAATCAATATAAAAATAGGTTTGGTCTCTCTGCTTTGTTTTTAATTCTGAGGCACAGAATCCTTGCCCAGAGTTGTTCTTCCTGCCTCATTTAACTTGAATCCTGCCGAGTGGCTCGCCCTGCAGCGTGCAGGAGAAATGGCACTTTTACAGCCCACCGGAAATTAATGCCACTTGACTGACAGCATCCCTGCTCTCTTGGAAAATCTGTGGCCACCGCTCTGAGTTTCCTAATTTGATCATAGACTCCTGGAGTGCCTCAGCAGGGGACAATCCTGGGCAGCCCCAGCCCCTGGTAGCCTGCTGGCCTTGTTTACATCTCTAAGGTTCCAGCCCGGAATGCTTGCCCTGAGATGATAAAGCAGATCACTCCTGCGAAACCTCCCGGAGAAGGCAGGCAGGATACCCACCCTCCCAGCTCTTCCCCAGGCCCAACTCCAGTCTTGCTTAGGCGGTTTCCCTGGTTCCTGTTTGTGTTGCGGATGTGTAGTACCACCTGTGGGTGAAACCCTATGTAAATGCCGCTCTGTAGGCAGCAGGAGAGCAGTAACATTGTAACCTTGTGCTTCACTGTTGGGAAAGAAGCCTTGGCAATTAGAGCAGGCAGAGGAGAAATTACGGATCTAAGTTATTAGGTCTGCAATACGGAACATGTCTTTAAAACTAACCTTATTTTACCAAGGGAAAATGATAATCTCTGTCTCTCTCTCTCTCTCTCTCTCTCTCTCTCTCTCTCTCTCTCTCTCTCTCCCTCCCTCCCTCCCTCCCTCTCCACCTGATAGCACTCTGCTCCGCTTCCAACTACAAGCAGACGCCAAAACAAGAACATTGATGGGATGTCACAGAGTAACTGGTTAGGGCCTGAGCCAGACAGACACAGAGAAGACTAAACAAAAACCCAAACAGTAGGAGAAAAAGCCGCTACGTGAGACCCGCCCAGACAGTGAGCGGCAGAGCCTCACACACCCCTGCTGGGGCAGAGGGAGGAAGGAGTGACTGAGCCCGCCAGGAGAAGCCGCTGGACCAGGATACATGGTGCACTAACTTCAGTCAGTTCTCCACGACGAAGCTAAGGGACACCATTTTGTGGGTGCTGCAAAATGGTAAGGTTTGGGCATAGATCAGACAAGAGAATTGATAGGATTGGGGGGGGGACCTCCTGCAGCCATCTGCCCAGTCGCTGCTATTGTTAATAAGTGACAGTTTAATAAGTGCTTACTGTATCCAAGGCACATGAAGGGCTTTCACTTTGACATTATAAAGAACCCAAGGCTCAATGAAGTGGACAACCCTATAGCTGGGACACTAGATGCCCTTTAAACCCTGCTGAGAGAGTAAAATCATTGTAACAACTTGGCATGCATGGGTCATTCTGGCCCTCAACATAATATGCAATGCTCAAATTCAACTGTTAGCCTGTGTTATTCCCATTAGTAAATCACTTATTTTGACGGAATAAATGGAGTTGGTTTAGAGAGACAGTGTTACTTGCAACCCATTCTTTAAATGTGTGGAGATTTCTGTAATACTCAACTTATTTCTTTTTAAGTGGTATGGGAGGACTGGGAGCAGGAGGGAAGGTGGGATGTTACAGGGAACTTAGAAAGGGCTCTTCATTTAAAAAAAAATGAAAGAGGGAGAGAGAGAGAGTGCACATCTAGAAATGATTGCTCCATAAACAAAGCCCGAGCACACACAGCAATCCCATGTACTTTCCCACCCACTCGCTTGTTCTTAATGATTCAAGAGCAGAGCTGCCTGGGCAAATGTACAGGCTCCTGTTCCCGACATCTGCGAAACAACGCTGTGTGTGGTCACAGAACCCTTGCTTCTGCTCAGGGGGAGAGGTGCAGGAACCTCGGGTTGAGTCTCACCTTTTCCTGCGACTTAAAATAGACTGGGTTGCTCTCCTACATCTGTGGACTTATGGGGGAAGGGGGGAAGGCAAGAGGACAGGGTGGCATTGAATGAAGTTTGGGGTTGAATAACAGGCGATGCTCACACAAGGAAATGACTAGAATCCTGTCTTCATTCAGCTCTCCAATAATTAGAAAGATGGGCTCCGACCCATAGCTTTGGCTGGATGGCATGGGCTTGTTTGGAATCAAGGTAGCAGATTGCTAAAAGATGGCGCTGGTCTCCGGTACACCGTCGCTGTAAATAATATCACTGCGCAGGCGCTAGCCTGAATCTGGCGCCAACCCCTCCCGAGCGGGTGCATGCAAACTAAGGTGCCGGCAGACTGACCAATCCCAAGAGGACACATAGCCCCCCCCCCCCAGTGCTGGGGTATATATAAGGAGTCCTCCCTGGGTGCCCTGCGTTCCCGTAGCATCGAGGCGGTCCTGCAATAAAGCTGTTGAGAAGAATCCGACCGTGTTGCGTTTTTCCTTGCTGGATGAGGTGGGCGCAACAGGTGTGGCTTGGGGGTGGGGGGGGGGGTGTTCCAGTTCCAGGGCCAGCCTCTCTTAGCTGTGCTTATGTGAATGTCCTGTGTCCTCCAGTTGCACAGCTAAAAGGGGAGGTGTGCTTTCGGTAGTCATTTTCTGCAGATCTGTAATTTCTTTCCAGGCTGCTTTCCATAGCCTTTCATTTATTTATTCATTTATCATATTTTTATTGATTATTTGGGAATTTCATATCATGAACCTTGAGCACCTTCCCAATCTTTCCAGGTACCCTGCCTCCACGTTTGTGGTGACCCCCATGCCCCGGAAAAAAAAAAAAAGAAGAGGGGAAAAAAAACAGTCCAATTTGTTTTGCGTATATACTCACTGGAGTATAATCAAACTCCCAGTGGCCAGTCCCTTAAAGAGAACTTAGTTCCTCCCCTTCCACATCCCCACCAGAAGCCGGCATCTGTGGAGAGCTACACTTCAGCATCCTTACCACAATTTTTAAGAGTTCTCTTTATCCACAGCCTTTCTTTACCAGACTCAAGGCCCATTTCTCCCTTCGCCCACCATTTTGGAAACGGTTGGCACAGACAGCCAGAATGAATTGAACAGGCAGGCCTTCTCTACCTGCCAACACCCAGCTACTCCTGTGATTCACCCCAGGAGGAAGAACTGGGGAGTGAGCTGCCCAAGGTAACCTAGGTGGCAGGAGAAGAGCTGGCACTCACATCCAAGCTGGCTAGATGCAGCCCACCTCCTGCCATCTCTAAATGGTTATTTCAGGACTGTCACTTTGGGGTTTTTCATAGAAGAAAATTAAAAGAAATTGCCAGGATTGGAGGTACAGCTCACTGGCAGAACTCAAGTTCAATCTGGAGCACACAAAACCCCAATTATTAAACCTACCAGGCGAGAATAAGATCACCACCACAATTCTGAGCCAAACTTGAAGCAAGCTTTAATTAAATATTGTCCAGGATGAAGGACCCTGGCCAGATCCATTCTTGGATTCCTGAAAATGGCCATGAGCTGTGTTGGCCACGGGCTTATGAAGGCAAATCCGTAAGGGTCCCTTCTTCCCACCATCGTCCATCGGAGGCAAGACGCATCCTGACGGAGTTCCTGCCTATGAACCTCCCACCTGTGTGTGGTGAAGCAAATCGAGTACAGCTGGGTCAACCACACTTGTTTAGGAAGTCGAAAATATGTGGGCTTGCTATCTTACATGAACACCCTCCACCATTTCAGGAAGTCCCTGTCCTTGGGCAAGGGGCTCACAGGTTAGAGGCATTTCTGTTCTATGGATATCTTAGTTACATTAATTAAAAATAAAACATAACTTTGGCTCTCACACAAATAACAAAACATGCCAGCTCTCCACTGTGAGCAAGAAGGGAGGCAAGCAAAACGAATGCATTTGGCATCTAGAATGATCCCGTGAGATGGTTCAGTGGGTACCGGCTCTTGCCGTCGAGCCTGACTGTAATGAATTATATATTCTGGCCCGCCCGTATTAAAAAAACAAAAACAGCCGGGCAGTGGTGGCGCACGCCTTTAATCCCAGCACTTGGGAGGCAGAGGCAGGTGGATTTCTGAGTTAGAGGCCAGCCTGGTCTAAAGAGTGAGTTCCAGGACAGCCAGGGCTACACAGAAACCCTGTCTCAAAAAAACAAAAACCAAAAACAAACCTGGTATTTTATTTGACAAGCCTAGATTGGGCAGGTTCCGAGCTATTCTAACTTACATCCAATCCATAGCCCCCTTGTTACTTGCTATTTAAGTCTCACCTCGGTTATTTCTGCTACATCAGCCTGTCCTTGGGGTCTACATCTCCTGGCCTCCTGGTGACCTCCTCCTCTGTCCATCTCCTTTCTCCTCTCTGTGCTCTTTCTCAAGACCCCTCACTGGATTCTCAGGTCCCGCCTTTCTCTCTCAACTGCCCAATCACAGGCTCTAGTCTTTTATTAGCCAATAGCTTTAAGTCAGGGAGCAAGGTTTACACAACAAAGGCCAGTATGCATAAGAATTCACTGGTCTGGGGGGTGGGGGGCAACTAGATCTTGGGGTTCAGAATTTAGGATTTGAATGCATAGCAACATCAAACTAACACCAACCACCTGACAACTTGAGTTGGAACCCTTGGACCACCATGGTAGAAGGTGAGAGCTGACTCCAACACGTTACCCTCTGACATGTGCACTTCGGCATCTCCTCCAACAAATACATGGTAAAACACTTTGAAAAATAAAAATCATCTGAGCTAGCCTAAGCCCTGAGCTGAGGCAGGGAGATCTTCAACCTGAAGCCCGCCTTGGCTCCACAGTGAGTTCCTACGCAACAAATAAAAAAAAGAAAAGGAAAGCAAACTGGAAAAAATCTCTTAACTTATGCCAACTCCAGAAGTCAGCTGTTACTTTCTTGAGACACTGGACTGTTCTTGGGCTTCAAGCTTCACACCCAGAGTTCATGTCTCTGGTGGTGGTTTTCGGTTTTTTGGATCCACCCGACAGTTCTGCTCTGGCTATATCAGGGCCGGAAGGAGACAGTGGGGATGGAGATGTTTAGGTTATACTTTTAATTATAGCCCCTCCCCCTCTGTTACTTTCCAGATAGGGTCTGTGTATCTACTGTGTAAGGCTGGCTTCCAATCTGCTGGGTAGCCAAGGGCATACTTGCAACACAAAGCCAACTTGCTATAACCTTGACCTTCTTGACCCCGTTTCCCCTCCTGAGTTCTGGGGTAGCAGGTATGGGCTTCATGCATTGCTAGGTCACCATTGTACTTTAACTGAGCTACCTTCCAAGCCCTGTGGCTGCCCTAACTTTATACCCAATTCCAAGGCCAGTAAGTAAAGGCAGCTACTGCGAGCCTGCCGATCTGAGTTCAGTCCCCACAACCCACATGGTAGAAGAGAAAACAGACTCCTGTAAGAGCTCCCCAGCTACATACAAATTAGTGAATATGTAAAAAACAAAAACAAAAAAACTGAAGATGGAGAATCCTAAAGTCTTATGGCATGATCAATCCATTTTTGTTTTGTTTTTCTTTACATTTTGTTTAACGTTTTTTTCCCAATTTTTTCTTCATGTACATTTCAAATGCTATCCCGAAAGTCCCCCATACCCTCCCCCACCATTTTTATTTTTATGTAACATCATTTCCCATACAGGCCCGACCTCCTGTTGTGTGTGTGCATGAATACACGTGTGCGTGTGTGGTGTATGTAGTCTGTGCATGTGTGTGTGCGCGAGCGTGTGTATGGGCTTGTCCCTATGCACATGTGCATGTGGGGACAGGCCAGAGGACATCTCCGATGTCATTCCTCAGTCCTCATGTTCTTTGCCTTTTGAGACAGGTTCTCTCACTGGATCTCACACTCACAGGCTGGCTAAGCTAGCTGGCCAGTGAGCCTCAGGTCTGCTTTTCTCTGCCTCCCCTTGCTACGTATATGAATACGTCATGGTCACAGTGCTTGGCTCTTTTGTGTGGGTTAAGGATCAAACTCAGGTACTTAAACTTGTGTGGTAAGCGCTTTACCAGTTAAGCTAGATTCCCAGGAATTTTTTTCATATTTTAGGTTACAGTTTTAATTATAACCCATTCCTCTCAGATACTTTTCAGACTGGGTCTATGTCTGATACACACACACACACACACACACACACACACAATTAATATATTAGATATGTATTAAAGCTTTCCAGCCCATATTGTCATATTCAATTCTATTAGCCTGTTGTATTATATATATATACATATATATATATGTATATATGTGTATATGTATATATATATGTATATATTATAGTCAAGAGGAGCGAATGAAGTATTACAAGGGCACAAACCTGGTGGATTTAGAATCTGTGATCAGGATCTCCAGACTAGCACTGACATAGACTACTCCATGTTTTCATACTGGATCGGTTCAGGTGAGAGTTCTCACAAGAAGTGCCTTAGAAGAAAATGGCCTGTCAATCAGCCAATGAGATCCAGGAGTGTGCTGATTTGATTACAATAGGGGTGTAGTTCAGGCTGGTCTCAGCTTTGCTATGTAGCTCATGCTGGTCTTGAACCCTGACCCTCCTGTGTGTACCTCCTGAGTGCTAAGCTTACAGATGTGCCACTAAGCCTCATTTCAAGGGTGTGATTCATCTTTCCTCCCAATTGCCAGTCTTCTCAACTGTTGGCAGAGCGTGGAAGTGACTGTCCATTCTCACCAGGATGCATGGAGGTAGTGTTTGTGCATTTTTTTTTTTTTCCGAGACAGGGTTTCTCTGTATAGCCCTGGCTGTCCTGGAACTCACTTTGTAGATCAGGCTGGCCTCGAACTCAGAAATCCGCCTGCCTCTGCCTCCCAAGTGCTGGGATCAAAGGCGTGCGCCACCACACCCGGCATGTGTTTGTGCATTTTTGAACTCATTTGCTGACTTATTCATTCACTCACTCACTCATTCATCCCGTCTATAAAAAGCAGCACTATATTGTATTAGCTCTAGAGTGCAAAATGGCCCTGGGGCCAATTCCTGAGTGCTGTAGCACTTGGAAACTGTCACTCAGTAGTTCTCACATCTATCCAGGGTGGTTAAAGAAAGACTGAAATTGACTATAGTTTCGAATATTGATACAAAAGAAATATTTTCTAAATTCTAATTTATATGCCTGTTGGAGAGTTTTGGTGTTTGTTTTGTTTTGTTTTGTTTTGTTTCTTTGTTTTGACAGAGTGTCTCTGTGTAGCCCTGGCTGGCCTGGAATTCGTTATGTAGATCAAGCTAGCCTGAAACTCAGAGCGATCCACCTGCCTGTTTCCAGATGCTGCCATTCATGGTGTGTATCGGCACAGCAGGTCACCTCTTAGGGAATGTGTGTTATTTTATGTATACACAATGCACACATACTTATGAAGGTAATATAGACACATTGTAAAAACATTTCAATCCTGCAGATGTACATGATGCAGAGAGCAAGGATGCCCAGGGATTAGGAGTACCCCTCTGTCACCTCCAAACTAGGGAAGGCCACTGTTTCCCTGCCATGCCGTGGACAGAACAGTATACATGCTGTATTTTTACAGACGATTTAATGTAAAGCAGCTCGAGTCTTGTTCTGGAGCTCAACTTTTCACTGCACATAATTAAGTGTATTTAAAATGATTTAAAATAAATTATGAGTCATACCTCAGCCTTTCTTTACCAGTGAAATGAAATGTGATGTGTCAAACTTGAGTTAAATCCATAATCTCCTTGGATGCGCTTTTGACTTCCTTGGAAGGCAGGCAGGCAGGCAACTCAGAGGCAGCTTCCTGCGCCATGTTGACATTCAACAGTGAGAAGAAGGTCAGAGTAGGGAGATGATGTCAACATGTCCATCCCAAACTGCAAGGAAGCTGTCCTGACACAGCTGCCGTTTCTCTGACCCTTGGGCTAGAAATGGGCCATTCAGACATTCCCGGCTATGAATAGGCCAGGCTTCTACAAAGGGTTGTTTTAAAGTAAAAGTATAATCCTAGATTTTAGGTTTTGAAGAGAAAACTCCACACACCAGTTATTTCACAAAAAAGGGAATAAAAGGTAACAGCTGAGTTTTCTTCCACATGAAAATTACCAAATAATTGCCCAGGGTGTCAACCATAAGCATCAGAAACTGAGCTTGGCCCTCAGTGTGCTTTTCCAGCGCTTTTCCAGAGAAGGTTTTCTGGAGGGTGATCGGCAGCAGTTTTAAATATCAGATTGTGGGGAAATATACTCCCTCTCTTCCTGTTCCTGCTTATTTCCTTATTGCCAAGGATGGTGGATACAAGTCACAGAGAAGTATAATGTCACCATGACACCACACCTGCTCTACCCCATTTCCCACCAGGGACAGAACTCACCTGCACACATCCCAGGATCGCAAGTGTCACCCAGGGCACACATTTGGCAACCAAATAAGCAACACAGCAAGGAAAGGTGGGGCTTCTTTGGGACTCTGCCCTGGACATCACTTCTTCATGGGAAATATCCCTAAGACAAATGCTCACCAACAAAACCTTGAGTATCTACTTCTAACAGGAGACGTCAAAGCAGGTAATATATGACTCCTTTGGGAACAAGGAAAAGTGTAAGAGACCCAAAAGAGGGGTCACAATCACCCTGACTGTTATGGGGCCTAAGTGTTTTTAGCCCTATCTTACTTACCATGTGTCAATCAAAACAGAAAAAAAAAGCCAATTCTAGGAAAGATTAAGAGAATTAAAAATTAAGAATTATTTCACAAGGCAGATCCTATCTATGTTGAGCATAACTCAGTTTAAACTTTATATGGGCTTCCATCCACGGCCTACATGCTCTCAGAGAACAGCCTTCCAGAGGCCTTTAGCACACAGCTCTCATAAGCAGCAGCATTTCTTCTGGTCCACCCGTTGACATCTGCCCTTGGTCATATCACTCAGCATTTGGCAAGCTTTCATACCCCGGGCTCTGGTCACTTCCCTTCAGAAGTCCATCTGGAGAACAACCTGAAGGTATCATGATTTAAAAAAAAAAAAAATGAAGCTGTCTGATGCTGGGTGGGATGCTCGGGGCGGGTGAGGAGAGTGTGCCTCAGTGCTGTCAGAGTCTGCTGCATCTTATTTGGGAAATGAGACAAAAATCTCTCCGTGATCAGCCACTCCATGTGACATCCCAACCCACACTCTGCTACTGACATTTTATCTCCCACTGAACAGCCCGGCTGGTGTAACATTTTCAGGATTCTTAATTTATGTCTTTGCAGGATCTAAAATCAGAAGGCAGGGATTTTAAGAAAATAAGCAGTGTTGAGAGGCACCTTTATACTTCCAAGTAGCTGCCACACCTGGATGCTGCCAGACACTGGGCAGCACTCTCTCCTACCTCTTCCAAAATATGCCTGGAAGACAGGAAGAAGATGGGAGCTGTCCTAAGCCGTTCACGTTTCTTATTCCCTATAAACCTAGGAAAAACCTTTCCTTACAACCAGTATATGCTAGCAAGTTGTTGCTGCCTCCTTCTCTTCCTCTGCCTCTTCCTCCTCCTCCTCCCCTCCCCCTCCCCTCCTCCTCTTCCTCTCCCTTCTCCTCTTCTTCTTGGTTCTCAACCTGTGGACCTGTGGGTTGCCGGGGGGTGGGGGGGGGGAGGTCGCATATCAGATACCCTGCATATCAGATATTTACATTTCAATTCATAACAGTAGCAAAATTACAGTTATGAAGTAGCAATGAAATTAATTTTGTGGTTGGGGTCACCACAGCACGAGGAACTGTACTAAAGGGTCACAGCATTAGGGAGGTTGAGAACCACTGACTTAGAATAACTGAGATCTAAGTAACCATGTTGTCTTAGTTGGGTTTTACTGCTGTGAGCAGACACCATAATCAAGGCAACTCTTATAAGGACAACATTTAATTGGGGCTGGCTTACAGGTTCAGAGGTTCAGTCCATTATCATCAAGGTGGGGGCATGGCAGCATCCAGGCAGGCATGGTTCAGAAGGAGCTGAGAGTTCTACATCTTCATCTGAAGGCTGCTAGTAGAAAACTCACTTCCAGGCAGCTAGGATGAGGGTCTTAAAGCCCACATCCACAGTGACACACCTACTCCAACAAGGCCACACCTCCTAATAGTGCCACTCCCTAGCCCAAGCATAGACACACTGTCACACAAGTTAATTGATCTTCTTGTCTATAGCCAAGTTCTGTGGAGACCCGAAAGGACAAAGCAGCTTAGGTCATGAACTTTTCATAAGCTTTATAGTCTCCTGAATGGTTGAGTCTCTGATCGTGAGTAAAGGAGAGGGGGTAACGATGGCTACCCCTCCATTGAAGAGGGAATGAGGTCTCACAAAGGGCCATCATCGGGCTTAAATCATGCAGCTTCGGAGAAACTGGAACTCAAACAGAAAGTGTGATTTGTTTTTTATTTCTTTTCTTTGTGTTACATTATACCATGCCTTTGTAAAGGCATCACCCTGGCTAGACTTATGTCAACTTGACACACAAACTAGTGTTATCTGAAAGGAGGGAACCTCAATTGAGAAAATGCCTCCATAAACTCTGGCTGTAGGGCATTTTCTTAACTAGTGATTGATGTGGGAAGACCCAGCCCATTATGGGTGGTGCCATCCCTGGGTGTTGGTCTTGGGTTCTATAAGAAAGCAGGCTGAGAAGGCCAGAGAAAGCAAGCCCGTAAGACCTGCCCCTTCATGGCCTCTGCATCAGCTTTGGCCTCCAGGTTCCTGCCCTACTTGACTCCCTGTCTTGACTTTCTTTGGTGATGAACAGCAATGTGGAAGTGTAGGCTGCATAAACCCTTTCCTCCTCAACTTGCTTTTTGGTCATGATGTTGGTTGCAGCAACTAAGCCTGGGTGGACAGTAACATTGGATTACTCATCATTAGAAGCTGCTGGAATCTTTGCTGTCCAGGGTATTTGAGGTGCTGAAGACAAAGGCAGGATGCCAATTCACACCCTTGCTCTAGAGTGCTCAGCCTTGAGTCTTTTCTTCTTATTCTTTAAAGATTTATTTATTTATTATATGTAGTTACACTGTATCTGTCTTCAGACCCTCCAGAAGAGGGTGTTAGATCTCATTCTGGACGGTTGTGAGCCACCATGTGGTTGCTGGGATTTGAACTCAGGACCTTTGGAAGAGCAGTCAGTGCTCTTAAAACCGCTGAGTTCTCTCTCCAGCCCTGGATTTATATCTATTTATCTGTACTCTTGATAAATAGATCAGCCTGGTGACTGACTCTGCCACTAATTGCTGTCCTCAGCAAGTCGCTTCATTCTTCTGTGCTGTAAAATAGAGATGGTCATAGTACCAATTCTCGGGTTGTGGGGGTTCAATGCACTTAGAGAAAAATACTATGTCAAGCTTAGCATCATCCGCTATTCATTACCAACTTACATTTAAAATATAGTATGCATAAATCTATAATGTGTGTGCAAAAACCTCTGGTTAAATGATAGGACTAAAAGCTTGTTCCTGGAGATTAGGAAGCCAGCACACTCTGTTTATGCAGTATTTGACTCCGAGTGGAAGCTTAAGTCACACTGCATGGTGCGGCGGGGTGTAACCATAACCAGGAAGCTGTAACTGCGCATCATCCAAGCAGACGGTAGAGATTTCACAAGTGTTCCCCGTCACCTCCCCTGCATGCGCTTATCTCAAAGAACGGGCCGAGGAAGAGATGAGCAACCAAATGAATGCAGACAAAATCTCACTCTCAAAAGCGCAAGATGCACACACAGGTGCTTTGAGTTTAGATTAAGTCTACACAAAGCCTACAGATTCTTCCCTCTTCTTCTCCCCTCTCTCTCTTTCCTTCCCTCTTCTTCCCTCTCTCTTTTCTCCCTTCCCTCTCTCTTTCCTTTCTTCCCTCTCTCCCCCTTCCTCTTCCCTTCCTCCTTTCCTTCCCTCTTTTCTTCCCTCTTTCCTTTCTTTCCCTCACCTCTTTTTCTCTTCCCCTCTACCCCTTCTCTCCTTTCTTCCTCTCACCATCTCCCTCCTTCCTCTCTCTTCTCTTTTCTCCCCTTTCCTCTTCTCTCTCCTATCTGCTTCTCCCCCTCGCTCTTTCCTTTCCTGTCACTTTTCCCGGCATTGAGACAGGATTTTGCTTACAGGCGATGCACTCACGGCTCCAAAGAGCTGTTCTTGTCTTAACTGAGGTGAAATTCCTAACGACCCTTGGTACATTAAGACGCCTCAACACATACTAATAACCCTGAAATGGGGCGGGACCTGGACCTGACGAGACCCCACCCACGTCCTGGGCCCCGCCCCTGTTTCAGGCCCCGCCCCCGTTCCAGGCCCTGCCCAGAACTCGCTCTGACCGACTGTGGCGCTCTCAGGACCACAGGACGCTTCTTTGTACACAGGACGCTTGCGCATCTGTCAAGGCGTCTTGGCACTGCCCACATCCAAATGAATGGCACAGAGAAGCCTGAGTTTTCGGGAAGCCTCAACACAGCCTCTTTCCATGTGTTTTAGAATTTGTTTTCGTTTCTAGGTCTTGAGAGAGCGCGTTTCCCCCCCCCCCCGACGTTGCTTAGGAGGCTATGTTTTAAGTCAGGCGCTCTCTAGACAGTCCGCATCTTGGATTAAGGTCCTTCCGCTGAGCTTTGGGCGGGCCAAAGGGGAAGCCGGGTCCTTTTCTAGGGCGGTCGCACAGGCAGCGGCGGTGCGAAGCCGGCCTCAGCCAACATGTACTACAAGTTTAGCAGTTTCACGCAGAAGTTGGCTGGAGCTTGGGCTTCGGAAGCCTACACCCCGCAGGTACACTTTTGCCGCGTCGCCTTGGGCCGGAGAACAGCGGCCCGAGGCAGGCAGTCGCGAGGTCCGAGCCGTGAGGGGCTTCTGCCGGCGGACCAGTCCGGCTTGCTGGTGTCTCCTAATGTCCTTAACCACGCAGGCTTGGAGCGGTCCCCGAGGTGTCTGGGTGTGTGCTGCACCTTAGGCGAGGTTTGCATGGCACTGAACTCAGGTCTGATACCTTGCGGGGGTCAAGGTGACCCCTGGGGTGGTTGCTTGTTTAAGGTGGATTTCCCGTAGAATCTGTGAAGGATTGCAGAAGGTGACTTAACTGTGTTTGGGTTTCTGCTCTCTCTGGTTGAGGTGGCCTTTGTGACTTCCTCTTGTTACTGGCCCTGTCACAGCCCAGAAAGCAGCTTTACCCAGCTACCAAATGGAAGACTGGGGAGGGCGGGTTTGAGAAGCTCGCTCATAAGGCATGGGATTATATATATTTATTCTGGGGAAAGCATCGGAAGTGACACCCAACGAGGTTTATGCTTTTGCTAGTTTTAAAGTGGCAGACGGTGACCGTTGACTACTGGGCAATCTGACATTATCCAGGTTCCAGTTAGATCCTATCAATGGCGTCCCCATCTCCAATCTCAGTGTTGTGAAAATGTGGTATTTTAGAGTTCCACTTAATACTGGGTTAGTACTGAACTTGGCAGCCTTAATCTAGTGACCTTGACTGCCCCTTCTAATTCGGGGCAGCATTAACTTGGGTTAAATGTGATGTGTCGAGTGAGCAGCTTTTCTGGCAGATGGTTGGTGCTGGATAAATGCTATATATTCTCCTGAACTGAATCACTGCTCAGCATAGTTCGAGAAGCCTTGGTGGAACACGAAGCTGAAAAACGTTGACTAGAATAGTAAGTGACCTGTATGGGCTGTAAAAGAGATTGTCATTACTGCCTCTTTTCTACCCCTATGGGACACTCCATCTTAAGGGAGAGTGTTTAAGTATGATTTCATTCCGAGAGTAGATGTGCTTTCAGGATAGAGGAGGCCAAGAAGGGTTGTATGGGAAGTTGAGGAGGAAAAGTCTCACGAGTGTTTAGGTGTTCAGTGTCTAGTGCTGTGTTGTGTCTGGTAGCTGCTGAGGCTTTATGAATGTGGTGTTTAACAGACATGGCTGCTAGTAGGCTCTTTGCTGCTGGAGAGATCATAAAGAGAGAGAGAGACCATCGTTCTGTTACAGAAACGTGAAAGGAAGTGAGGAAAATTCGCTCAAAGAACAGTCCAGCGTTAGAAGGGGAGTGAGTGTGGTGTCAGTGGAACCCAGTGTAATGAGTTATAAGGAAAGAACTGCCAGTATGTTGACTGATTTCTTGACAGAAGATGTAGGGAAATGGCTGTTTGCATTATATCATCGTCTATAGTGTATTTTCAATGATAGAGATGGTATGTTACTTTAGGCAAGGTTTGGCATACTTATGCCATGTGACGCACTCCTTTGTTAGTACGTAGACCATTAATTATACCACCTGCAGGAAGGTCTCTCAAACTCGCTTTAAAATCCCTGTCTGCCTTCCTGTTTTGACGTTTATCAATTATAAGTAGTTCTGCCTGTTTTTGAACCCCTGTAAGCCCCACAGAAACCTGACGTTTGAGGTGCCTTCATGTTACGGTGTATGAGTTGTTTGATCATATATGTCACAGTTTGTTTTGTGGTGGTTGTAGATGTGCTTTTTATATTTTGTTTTATGTTTTATGTATATGAGTGTTTTGTTTGCATGCATGTCTGTGCACTTCATACATGCTTAGGCCTGCAGAAGCCAGAGGAGGTTCCAAATCTCCTGGAACTGGAATTACAGACAGTTGTGAGCCACTGTGTGGGTAGAGGGGGTTAAACTTGAGTCCTCTCCAAAGGGCAGCCAGTGCTCTTAACCTGCCCGCACCGTTTCTCTAGTTTCTCTAGAGGTTTTTAGTGGGGATGAAGCAAAGGGTAAGCTTTGTTAGTTAGAAGGAGAAAGTAGAAACTTGATTAAGTGACATTGAAGTAAAATTGGTACTCAGAGTAGGAATTGCCTAACAAGGCCCTTTACATCGACAGGACTTTCAGGATGAGGTGTTTGTTTGCTTGCTTGCTTGGCTTCCTTGAATTCGATTTCATCCTAATGCTAGAATTAATTCCTTCCTTTCTCTCTCTTTTTTAAAGATTCTATCTTTTATTTATTTTATGTATGAGTACACTGTCACTGTCTTCAGACACACCAGAAAGGGCTTCTGGTCCCATAGCAGATGGTTGTGATTCACCGTGTGGTTGCTGGGAATTGAACTCAGAACCTCCTTGAGTAGTCAGTTGCTCTTAACCACTGAGCCATCTCTCCAGTCCTAGAATTTCTAAGTTACTCAAAAGCTTTTATGCATATACTTTTATGGTTGTAGTGATTGAACCCAAGACTTTATTATGCTAGACAAGTGCTTTACCACCGAGCTACATCTCCAGCTCATTACTTTCCTCGGGCTATGTTGAAAGAAGCAGGTTTGGTTGGGCATTCTGTTAATTGTACATTCAGAATGGCTTTCACAGTCCCTGTAGGCTCATGCTCACAGATAGCACTGGGGGAATCAGGAAGGTTAATAAAATGGTCAGGCTGTTCTCTCAACACAAGGGATTTACACCCATTTCCATCCAGAAAGCTGGGACTGGATCTATTCAGTGACCTGGTAATCTTTTGCTATCTGTAGGTCCAGGCTTCACCCCAAACCCCATAGAATATTATGTCTGTTCCAGCCTTCTGAGCATTGTTTCTCAATCACTAGAGCCCATTCTTATGGGAGAGTTCCCATGTGCTTTGCAGAAGAATCTGAGGTGCTTATACCTGACCCTTCCTCCCTGGACCCTTATTTATTTATTTTTTTAAAGATTTATTTATTATTATACATAAGTAGAAGAAGGTGTCAGATCTCATTACGGATGGTTGTGAGCTACCATGTGGTTGCTGGGATTTGAACTCAGGACCTTTGGAAGAACAGTCAGTGCTCTTACCCACTGAGCCATCTCGCCAGCCCCCTAGACCCTTATTCTGAGCACTGTTTCTTGGTCAATAGGACCCATTCTTATGGCAGAGGTCATAGCATCGGTACTTTGCAAAGGAGTGTCTGAGTTTGGGTGTCTTCATTTGATAGTGTCTTACTTAGCTAGAGTGTTTATTGCTAAAGACCATGAGCAAAAGCAGCTTGAGGCGGGAAGGGTTTAGTTTGTCTTTTTAACAACTTCCCTGATCACTGAGTGAAGTCAGAGTGAGAACTGAAGTAGAGGCCATAGAGGAACACTACTTAGTACTTACTGTTGACAATGGATTTATGCCTTAAGCTTTGTTGTGGTAATTGCCAAGAGAGAACTTTTGCCCATAGTTGTACTGTGATTATTAAATATGTCAAAAATAAACTGTTCAGGATCAGACTCTAGAAGTTGAACCAGATTCCCTTCTTGCCTCATGAGACTCACTCCTGCCTGCTCTAGTATTTTCAGGGACACCCCCACCCGACCCCCCAGCTCACTCCCTCTACTTCGCGCTCTGATCTCATCATCAGTAGCATTAGTAGTATATTGTCTTACTTTCTTGGGCACAGTGCACTGTAAAATGAAAATGTTTATAAAGTGAATAAATAACCAAATATAGAAATGCTACTTCTGCAACAGTAGCAGAGAGATTTGTAAATCAACTCGATGGCAACTAATTATTTGAAGAATACTTGATAGTGGCTGATTAAAAAGCATTCATCTTTTTTTGTGACGTGTGCTACAAATAAATGAACATGAAAAGGTACTTGACGTTATTAGTCAATAGGGAAAAGCAAATCAAACAGCACGTCACGTCTGCCAAAGCGCCTGTGATCAAAGGCAGGCAATGGCTTGTGGAAAGGAAGGTGTAGGGAAGCCAGACGCCTACTGCACTGTTGGAGAGATCTTTAACTGGTGTCGCTAGCCACTCTGGAATGTTCTTTGGTAGTGTCTTGGCTAGGGTTTATGGCTGTGATAAAGACCATGACCACAAGCAACTTGGGGAGGACAGGGTTTATTTTGTCTTAGTACTCTCCAGTTACTCGCCATCACTAAATGAAGTCAGAGTAGGAACTGCAGCAGAGGCCATAAAGGAACACTGCTTACAAGCGTGCTCCTCTTGGCTTACTCAGCCTGCTTATAACACCAACCCAGGAGCTGTACCACCCACTGGCCAATCTAGTGGGGGCATTTTCTTAATTGAGAGTCCCCCTTCCCTGATGATTCTAGCTTGTGTCCAGTTGGCAGTTTCTTAAAAAGGGAAATACAGTTTTATTCTGACCCAGCAATTCTAGTTAAGACACTAGAATGATGATCGCTGTGGAGAACCGAGGGACAAGAGGACTGGAGGACTGAGAGACTGAGTGAGTTTGACTGTGGAGGTGAGTCATAAAGGGCCAATGATAAAAGAACTAAATTTTGTAGGAAGTGAGTAGGACATTGGATGCAGAAAGTTAGGTAGCTGTGCCATCTTGTTGATGAACAGCATTCTGGGCATGCAGAAGGAGTATTCAGGATGACGAGGGACTGGGAAGGTGGTAGTGTCCTCCATACAGATGGGGGTCCTGAGAAGCTGATAGTGAGTTTGAGGCATTTGGGGTGTGAGGTGGCACAGGCATGGTGAGGGTGCCCAGCTTCACTTAGAAATGATTTGAGTCTCAGCAATAGAAATGCAGGGAAGAAGGTCTGTATCTAGAATGAGAGTCCCCACTAGAAGGAACAAGCAGGCTGAGCAAGCCATGGGGAATAAGCCAGTCATCAGCACCCCTCCATGGCCCTGCATCAGCTCCTGCCTCCAGGTTCCTGTCCTCTTTGAGTTCCTGTCCTGACTTCCTTCAATGATGAACAGTGATGTGGAGATGTGAGCCATATAAACCCTTCCCTCCCTCCCCAAAAAAGAAATGATTTGAAGCCGGGCGTGGTGGCGCACGCCTTTAATCCCAGCACTCGGGAGGCAGAGGCAGGCGGATTTCTAAGTTCGAGGCCAGCCTGGTCTACAAAGTGAGTTCCAGGACAGCCAGGGCTATACAGAGAAACCCTGTCTCGAAAAACCAAAAAAAAAAAAAAAAAAAAAAGAAATGATTTGAGTCACTGAAGATGAAATCTGGTTTCCAGTCATAAATCAGAGGTGAGCAGGTTGATAGGCTAACACTTACAAACTGTGGTTTTTTTTTTTACTTTATGTGTTACTTGTGAGAGTTTTCCCTGCATGGATGTATGTACGCCACATGCATGCCCAGTGTCCACAGATGTCAGGAGGGAGCATTGAATTCTCTGGAACTAGAGTTACTACCACATGAGTCTTTAGCAAGAACAGATGCTCTTAGCAGAGCCTTCACTCTAGCCCCCGTTAAAAACATTTTTAAAGAATGGAATAATTTTCTATCTCCGCCCTCCTTAGATCTAAAGAGTAAGAATGCTAACCAGTCAGCTTTAGGAGGAAAATCAGGGTTACTTTTTCTTTAAACATTTCAGCTGGCGGCTGGAGAGATGGCTATGCCATTAATTTCAGGGGTCCTAAGTTTAGTTGCCGATACCTGAGTCCATTGACATTCAGCTACCTGTAACTCCAGCCCCTCGGGATCCGATCCTCTCTTGTGGGCTTCTCAGATACACCTGCATTCACATGTACACAGATGTGCCACCACTCCCCCCATAAACACATAACTACATAAAATTTAAAAGTAAGTTGTTTTTTATTTGAGCTGGACAGGTGGTACAGCAGCACCGCCAAGCCTGCTGCTACTCACACTGCACTTAATTACTGTGGTGGTTCTTTAAAAACTGAGCTCAGCATCCTGGGGCAGCTGAGTAACCGCAGCCTGGGTGGGAGAAGCAGGAGGACCAGGGGTTGAAGCTCATCCTTGCTACAGAGGAAGTTCTGGGCAGCCTGAGCTTCCCAAGACCCTGTCCTAAACACAACACAACAAAACAAAACACAACATACACTTTGGAGCAGTTCGAGACTGGAGGTGGCCCTGTCTTCAATTTCCGAGACACATTCCTTCTTTCCCTACTTTTTAGCAATTAGGAAGAATATAAGAGTTGTGAACTGTTTAGAGGTAGGGATTATGTACAGAATCAGCATTATATAGCCTGAGCCGGGCGTGGTGGCTCACGCCTTTAATCCCAGCACTCGGGAGGCAGAGGCAGGCGGATTTCTGAGTTCGAGGACAGCCAGGGCTACACAGAGAAACCCTGTCTCAAAAAAACCAACCAAACAAAAAAAGCATAGCCTGACATCACTTAATTTACTGACTCTCTCAGGGCTTTCCCCTTGCCACAGGAGGGAGGCTCTGCTGGCAAATGCCAGTTAGTAGACTTGAGAGTCTCCTGTGTTGTCATGCTGTCGCCTTGCTAGTGCAGTTAGCTGTCTGGCAAGTGTGTATGGGATGTGCTGTCTATCAGCTGCTTCTGTTAGTCTTGAGAATATGATTAGCGACCAAAGCATGACCAGCACCCTGCGTATGTGGGGCTTCTTCTGTATAAGGGAGATAGTAAATAAAGGCATGCAGTATGTTTAATGGTGGTTAAGTGCTGTGGATTTCAACAAGGTGTTTGCAGCTCAGGAGGAGGACACGCAGCTTTGCAAAGGGCGAGCAGAGCTGATGTGATGCTGTAATTTCATCTCTCAGGAGGCAGAGGTTACAGGATCAGGAGTTCAAGGCCAGCCTGGCCTGCAAGTGAGTTAAAGGCCAGCTCAGGATATGTGGACCTGTTTTAAACAAACAGAAATCAAAACAACATTTTTTTTTTTTTTTGAAAAGTTTCCTTCCCTAAGGTGATGAAAGGTGCTGGGAATGCTCTGTAGAGCCTGAAGAGCCTGCAGGCTGCCTGGGAGGTGCAGGGTTTAAGGAAAAGGAAGGAGCTGAAGTAGGCGAGGGCAGAACAGGGTGCCTGGGCAGCACCACAACTCCAAAGCTTTTAGAACTAAAGTTTGGTTTTTGTTTGCTTGTTTTGGTTTTTCGAGACAGGGTTTCTCTGTGCAGTCCTGGCTGTCCTGGAACTCACTCTGTAGACCAGGCTGGCCTGGAACTCAGAGATCACCTGCTTCTGCCTGTGCCACTGCTGCCAGGTCTAGAACTTGGGATTTTGTTCTGTAAAATGGGCATCTGGGGGAGCTTGAGTGTCCGGAGTGGCAGTACCTGGAAACGTAGGGGCTGTTGACTTTACAGTCGGTGCGTGATTTATCGCGGTGCAGGGAGGTGAAGTATCATGCCCATTCTTCACTGAGGGCCAATAGCTGTACTGTGAGTGGATAGTGTAGTAGGAACAACTGAGCCTCACTGGGGAGAATACAAGGTTCATAATAATTGTAGGAATAAGATCCTGAAATAAGGGCTGAAGAGATGGCTCAGTGGTTAAGAGCACTGACTGCTCTTCCAGAAGTCCTGAGTTCAATTCCCAGCAACCACATGGTGGCTCACAACTATCTGTAATGGGATCTGATGCCCTCTTCTGGTGTGTCAGCGATAGCCTACTCATATACATAAAATAAATAAACATCTTTAAAAAGGTACTGAAATAAGACATAATTTTAAAAGTGTGTTCTGAATTTTGATAAAGAGTATATGGAATTATTTAAAAGCTGTTGAGAGCCGGGTGTGGTGGCACACGCCTTTAATCCCAGGATTTGGGAGGCAGAGGCAGGCAGATTTCTGAGTTTGAGGCCAGCCTACAAGGTGAGTTCCAGGACAGCCAGGGCTATACAGAGAAACCATATCTCGAAAAAAACAAAGAAAAAAAAAGCTGTTGAGCTAGCTGATGTTCTTGTGCATGTCTAGTGTAGAGTAGGTGATGGTCATACCTGCCGATCGCGTGAGTGGATTGCCTTAGGCCATTCCCAAACCACAGCAACCTTACTTCAGAACCTTATTTGTTTGGTCTTGGTTTTGGGTTTCATTAATTCTCGTGCCTGGTTGGTAGGGACAACATTAGTGGGTTTTTGTTTTCTGTTTTTGTAATTCATTTTTATCTGGCCTCCTTCCACTTTCTAGAAGTGTTATCTTTTAATATCTAATCTTTAGATCTTGTCAGTTATAAATTTGAGAAATAAAGACTCGAGTCAAGACTTCAAACTTCTTTCAAACGTAACATTCTATTTTTCCCAGTTAGAATCTGAAGGGATCATTTCACTGGCTGGTAAGTCTCAGCTTTCAACTTTAGTGTGCAGTGTTGCTGTGGAGAAATGTGGGCATAAGTTACTTTGCAGCTTGTATCTAAAGATAAAAAGCAAAATAGTTCCCTTTAGGTTTGGGTTTGTTTGTTTTGTGGTCATGGCTATATGTGCTAGGCAGGGACTCTGACAGGAGCTGCACCCTCCGCCTGCTCTGCAGTTCTTAGAACATAGCAAGAAGGCAGCCCTGATCCCAGCGCTCAGGCAGGGCAGGTGGGTCTTACTGAGTTCAAGGCTGACCTGCTCTCAGGAGCCTCGTGATCATTGGAGGGTACACAGTTAGACCCTGTCTGAAACAACACGACCCTTCTAGTGGCTTATTGAGATGTAATCAGGATGCTATACATGCAGCTCCACCATTTAAAGTGTCTAGTTTGAAAGTGTGGTGGTGTGTACCTATAGCCCAGTGAGGCCAGGGGTTGGAGGCCAATCTGAGCTCATAGCAAGCCTCCCAAGTGCATCTTGACCGCAGCCCTATCTATATTAAGGTTTATTTTTAGCCAGAAGTGATGCCACATACTTATTAGTCTCACCTCTTGGGAGGCAGGAGAAGGTGATCTTTATAAATTTGAGACCAGCTTGGTTTATACATCAAATTCCAGGCCATTCTCCAAACATAAGCAAGGTTTATTTTTATTGTTTTTAAACTGTATGTCTGTGTGTATGTGTACACCTGTGTTTGGGTGCTTATATAGTCAAGAGCTATCAGGTCCCCAGAAGCTAGAGTTTCCAGTGGTTGTGAGCCATACATGCCATGTGGATGCTGAGAGCTGAGCTTGTGTCTTCTGCAACAGCGGTGCACGCTCATTAATGGCTGACCCTTGTCTCCAGCCCCCACAGTTAATTTTAGACCACTTGCAGAACTTCAGAAAGAAAGCTGTCTCCCTCATCCAGCACCCTCTTGTGCTAAGCAGCAGTCATTTACCTCTGGTCTGCATTGCTGTTAATGGCAACATGGAATGGGCAGCCCTGGCTGTCCTGTAACTCCCTCTGTAGACCAGGTTGGCCTCTACCTCAGAAATCTTCCTGTCTGTGCCTCCTAAGCGCTTGGAATAAAGGTGTGGGCTACCACAGTGTAGTTGCACTGTGGATTCTGTGTATGTGTGCATGCATAGGTAAGGCAGAGGTCAGCCTAGTTCTCAGGAGCCATCCACTTTATGTATTTATTAAGTTTCTCACTGGGCCCTGGTGCTCTTTAATCAGACTGAGTCCCAGGAATCTGCCTATTCCCACTCTGCCTCCCAGTGTTGGGTTACAAGGTGATGCAGCCATCCCCAGCAGCTTACATGGTGCTTGGGAGTGAGCTCAGGCCTCCTTACAAGCAGGCACTTTACTGACTTACCTAGCTCTGCCTTAGTACATCGTTCAGACAGATGAGAAGAGGGGACGTCGGAGTCCTTGTAGACAGTACTTCTTGAGGCTCACGTGGGGCCTTCCTTGTCTTTCCCATCTCATTGGTAGAGTTCTTGACAGTTTGCTTGGAAGCTACTAAGGGTATCGTGTCAGAGGGTTGAGAACCACCTAAAGGCCCCACAATGCAAGTGACAGAGACCCTGTTCTGGCCCTTACACACTTAGTGCTGCCTCCGGAAATAGCTCAGCTGCCCAGACAAACTCATGGCTTCTGTTGCCTTTTGCTGTCCTGCAGGGGTTAAAGCCAGTTTCCACAGAAGCACCACCTATCATATTTGCCACACCAACCAAACTGACCTCCAGTGTGACAGCATATGATTATGCTGGGAAGAACAAAGTTCCAGAGCTGCAGAAGTTTTTCCAGGTGAGTGAAGATGGGAACACAGAACTGTGAAATGCACACACATGCGTGTTGGCTGGGAGCTTCTAAAACTGACTTGACTTTAGTGTTGTTTTCTCCCCAGCCTCCTTTTCTTAAGGAGAACTCTTTACTTCAGTTTGGTCCGTTGACTAATAATGGAACCTTTGTACAGGTAGATGCTGGTAACAGGGACGTGGCTAATGACCTCATTGCACTAACACAGATTTCAGACTGCTTGTAATCATTGAGAACACAGGAGCATGTGTAATGAATAACACTGAATCAGCCAGTATCTATTAATGCTTGCCACACATGCAGTGACTTCAGAAAAATCTGTCTCTGTGTGTCTGTGTTTCTGTCTGTGTGTGTGTCTTGTCTGGGTCTGTGTAGAGATCAGGTGAGGCTGTTAAATCCGCTGGAGCTGAAGTTACAGGTTGTAGGAACTGACCTGAGAGCAGCAATAGTTTGTAACTGCTGGGCCGTCTTGCCAGCCCTATACAGTGACTTGGCTTGTAACTGCTGAGCCATCTTGCCAGCCCTATGCAGTGACTTTTGGCAACCAGTTTTCTTCTGTTTGGCTTGCTTGGTGCTATAGTTCACTACGCTACTGGTGGAAGTTGGGAAGCCCTCTTAGGTAGGTCATCAACAGAGAGAAGCCAGAATTGACACTTGAATGTGATTAATTTGTTTAGAGATAATCAAGAACCTAGTGACCTGACTGTCAAGCGCTGGGGAGTGACAGCCCACTCACTACAGCTATCCTTAGAGGGTTGCCTCCCCTACAAGAGTATATCCAGGTTCAGGTCCATCCTGGCTGTAGAGCACTTTCATGTTGTTCAGTGTAAGTCTTTTAAATCTAATGAGTGAGATTTAAGGAGCCTTTGGAGACTGCACAGAATGAGTTTAGGGTCCTACAGAGTCTTTATCTTCAAACGTCTCCAGGGCTCTGCCCTTGCCAACTGAGACTGTGGTACAGGCCTTAGAAACATGGATGTGGCTGTAGAGAGTGACTGCAGGCTTATCAGGAAGTACGCCTGTGTTCTGCCACACTGGTGCATCCCAGTTGCCCGCTATATTGTGTTTGTGGAGTAGTTTTCACGATGGAGAGAATTTTCTTCTTTGCTTTGTAGTAAAATCTGTTCTTTCCAGCCAACTCACTGTTCTTTCTTGCTTTGCAGAAGGCTGATGGTGTGCCCATCCACCTGAAACGAGGCCTTCCAGACCAAATGCTTTACCGGACCACCATGGCTTTGACACTGGGAGGGACCATCTACTGCCTGATCGCCCTCTATATGGCCTCGCAGCCCAGAAACAAATGAGCTTGCCTGTGGAGGACTGGTTCACTTTGTGACACAAACCCTTTGAATCCTCACGTTTCATGTTTTCCACTTGGATAGTCTACTTAACATTTTGCAAACAAAGGAAAAGATAAGAATACATTGTTTTGATTTGTTTATGGTGTGCAGATGGCCTGTCAGATGTCAGAGCTTGTTTGACAGTTAAAACTATTGTTTAAGAAAATGTCACTGAGCCATCACTGAGCTGTGCTTCTGCTCCTGATTTCCCTGGAGCTCTGCCGGAAAGTTGCTCTCCAGCTCATTCGTGGCCAGCAGTGCTCAGGGCCTCCGGGACTCAGGTGGTGTCTAAGCAGGAAGCGCAGAAGCCTTTTGGGGTGTAGGTGTGATTGAGGAAGGAAAACAAAAGCCAGGGGACAGGTGGCGAAGTGAGGGCTGAGTTAGCCACCCTAGGGATTGCTCCGCCTTGCAGAAAACGTTGAGAGGAATGATTAGCAACCTGCCTCTATTTGTTGGGCAGTTGGTTTCAAAGGGTTGTGTGTCTCGCCCAGAACTTAGGGAAATGTGTGTTTGTTCCATCGTGGGAGGAGCACCTGTCAGTGCTTCACGTTAGACAGCTGTGTCAGGAGCTCTCCTTTAATAATGCTACGGCTTTACGTTATGATTGACCCGACTGCGGAATAAACACTGGAATAAAGATGTTTTTAGTTTGTTTGTTTTTTGTTTTTTTGAGCCAGTGTCTTGCTCTGTTTCATTGGCTCACCTGAAACTCACTCTGTAGATCAGGCTGGCCTCAAACTCACAAAGACCTGCCCACGTCTGCCTTGGGAGTGTAGGGATTAAAGGTGTGCCCCTCCATGCACAGTTTGAGAGTTCTTTTCAAAAGAACCATAGGGGACTGAGGTTCCCTAAACCTGAGCTTTGATTTCTTTTTAATTAGCCACCAAGCCTTTTTTTAAAATTTATTTATTTAATATGTGTTTTTTACTCATAAGACTGTATGTGAACCTGGTGCCCATGAAGCTCAGAAGAGGCTGTCTGATCCCCTGGGACTAGAATTTCAGTGGGTTTTGAACCTTCCTTCTGGGAATTGAACCTTCTGCAAGATCAAGTGCTCTTAGTCACTGAGCCATCTCTCTAGCCCCAGCCCCATCTTTACAAGACAGTTTCTCAGAGTCCAGTAATAGGATTGTTGATCTCCATGTAGTTCCTATGAAAGACTCCTGAAGGGAGACCCTCACTCAAGTCTCAGGAAAATAGCGGACCCCCAAGAACTCACGAGAGACCAAGCTTGATGCAAACCACACGAGGCTTTATTCTGGGAAAGCCAGAGCTCTGGCGACGACTCATATCCCATGCAGGGGTAGAGGAGTCAACCCCGAGGGGAAAGGGGTCCCAGTTTTTATAGGCCCTCAGGGGGGGAAAGAAGGAGGGAGTAGGGGATTTCCAGATCTAAACAATGTCTATTCTCAGGAAATGGGTATGGGAGGGGTACAAGGAAAGAGTCTGGTGCAGGTGCAGCAACTCCGGATTGGCCCGGCTGTGGTTGCTGGGAAAGAGTCAGAAAATCTCCCCAGCAACCAATATCACAAACACCTGGCAATGGGCTTCAGCAGTGGGCACACACATGGGTTCAAGGAATGGTCAAAACATTGGCAGACACACGGGTTCTAGGAGCGGCCAGAGCATTGTGCACCTCTATTTTTCTAAATCAGTGAAGCTAGTTCTGCTAACACTGAAATCTATTTTCCCAATTTCAGGACTTCTGTGACCTTTTACATTCTGTCAGGATCTTTCACCTAAGACTCCCGCTTGCTCCTTAGTGAAAAGGCCCTGTAAAATGCACAGTTCACTTAAGACACTACTTACCCACTTGTTAGACCTAACTTACTCTCTTTCGGTGCCGAAAGCAGGCATCGTGCTCATAAGCTGATGTCATAGCAGAGAACAGTGCCCCCTTGAGAGAATTGTGGTGTTAGTTCATACCTGTCCTCTCATACTCTGGAGGCTGAGGCAGGACCAGAAGTTTGTGACTTGAGCTACAGTAGACCCTGTCCCAAAGGAAATATGCAATAGTGGACGATTTATATATATACTAATAGGGCTCAGTGATTAAGAACTTGTGTGTTCTTCTAGAGGACCTGGATTCGATTCCCAGCACCCACATACAGTTTATCACCATCTATAGCTCCAGCTCCTGGGGATCTGACACTGGAATCCTAGGAATTCTGGCCCTCTGCAGGCACCAGGCATGCACATGGTGATACACATACACCCTCACAGAGAAAAGAGTTTTCTTTTTAATTTAGATTTATTTATGTGTATGTGTACTTGACCTGCATGTGTGTATGTTGTGGTGCCCAAGGAGATGAAAACAGGCCCTGGATCTGCAGTTACATGTGGATAGTTGTGTACCTCGCAGGCATTGGGAAGGAAGCCGAGTGAGGCCGTTGGAATAAGAATTGCCCTTATAGGCTCAAATATTTGACTGATTAGTCACCAGGGAGTGGCACTGTTTGAAAGGATTAGAAAGATTAAGAGGTGTGACCTTGTTGGAGGAAGTGTGTCACTGACCTAGGCTTTGAAGATTCAAAAGCCCAAGCCAGGGCCACAGTCACCCTATCTCAGCCTGTTCCCCAGCTGTATCTCAGTAACTTACCAACCACAGCCCAAAAACAAAACCCAGATTCCAACTCAAGTGTGAGTTGTGGCTACTTAAAAGATCAGGGGTGCGTCAGAGGGGAGGAGATAATGGGAACACTAACCAAAGAAAAAGCCTCTGGTTGGGATGTAGTTCATTTGGTTTCTCAGGATTGTTTCTGTCTCAGTTGGGGTTTCTATTGTGATACAATGGCATGAGCAAAGCACCTTGGGAAGGGAAGGATTTATTTTACAGTTTGAAGGCCATTGTCCAGGGAAGTCAGGACAGGAATTGAGAGCAGGAACTGGGAGGTGGGAACAGAGGGTATGGAAAGTGCCGCCTGCTGCCTCACTTGTCTCTTGTTCAGCTTGCCTTTCCTGTAGTCCCCAGGGCCACCACCCCAGGGATGCCAATGCCTACAGTGAGCCTGGCCCCTCCGCACCAATCATCAATCAAGAAAATGTTCACGGGCAAAATGAATGGAGGCATCGACTCAATCGAGAGTCTTTCTGGGGGCTGGAGAGATGGCTTAGCAGTTAAGTGCACTGGCTGCTCTTCCAGAGGTCCTGAGTTCAATTCCCAGCAACCACATGGTGGCTCATAACCATCTGTGATAGGATCTGACGCCCTCTTCAGGCAGGGGGGTGTATATGCAGCAGAGCACTCAGACATTAAATAAATAAAAAAAAAAAAAAAAAAAAAAAAGGAGAGTCCTTCCAGGGTGACTCTAGCTTGTACCAAGGTCACATGAAGCTAGCCATTGTTAATTTGATAGCACTGCAGCGCTACTAAGCAATAACCTTTGCTTTTTTGTTCACCCTCAAGATCTCATTACTGTTAACAGTATAAAGCATTCCGAGTTTTAGCCAGGCAGTGGTGGCGCACGCCTTTAATCCCAGCACTTGGGAGGCAGAGGCAGGCAGATTTCTCTGTTCCAGGACAGCCCGGTCTACAGAGTGAGTTCCAGGACAGCCAGGGCTACACAGAGAAATCCTGTCTTGAAAAACCAAAAAAAAAAAAAAAAAAAAATCCAAGTTTTAAAGTCTCATAGCCTTTAAATTTAGTCTCTTGAGGTGTAGCTCTGAGTTCAAGAATGGATTTCAGAACAACCGAGAAATTTCATCTCAACAAGCATTTAATCTCTTCAAAATACCGTGTTTCTCTAACATTCCAAAGTTTCTACTGTGAGCTCCTTTGGCACAGTGAACATCTAAGTCAAGGAAGACCAAGTACAGCAGTGCAGATAATTCTGTCCAGTGTCTGGAATTTTGTGACAGTCCTTTGGGTTCCCAAGGGCCTAGGTATTTTTATTTCTCTTGCTCTGCCATTTAAAGCCTACACAGCTTATTTCCAAGGTTCTGACTGGCTCTATACCATACCTGCTATAGTACTTGGTAGTGGTTCCAAGGCACTGAAAATGCTGGGGTTTCCACTGCAACTGGGCTCCAATGTCACAATGATCTCTCCTGGGTTCTCTTCAGGGACTAACTCAGCCAGGTGTTGCCAAGCTTCAACCTTTGTCCCTTCTATCCTGAGGTTTCCACTGCTCCTGATGCTGTCCCTACACCAATGACATCTGGCCTCTCACAATGCCAAGCCTCAGTTGTTCTCCACAATCCCTTCATGCCTTCAAAACCAGTACTACCCAGAAACTGAGACATTGCCAAGTTTGGCTGGCAGCACAAGGTGCAGCAATGGCTGCCTTCGGAATACAGCTTCTGTGTGCTGACCCTGAGGAAGCTTTCTAAAACATTTTCCCTCAGTGATGCTCATCTTTCAGTCAGCTGTATCTTCAGCCCCAACTGACCAGCAAAGCAAAAGTTTCACTATGGTGGTTATTAAGGCAAAGTAGCACTTGATTGGCCTTGATAGGAAGTCCACAGCCAGTCCTCTGCTGTCCACATCACTCAGCATTATTTTCTTAATACCTGCAACAGCTCGAACACCCAGCTTTTCCAGCCCAAAGTTCTAAAATTCTCAATCCTTCCTAAAACCATATGATTAGATCTGTTACAGCAATACCCCACTCCTGATACTAATTTCTGTCTTTGTTAGGGTTTCTATTGCCATGATAAAGCAGCGTGGCCCGAAGTACCTCATAGAGGACAAGGGTTTATTTTATCTTAAAAATTTACAATCCATCATCCAGAGAAGAAGGCAGGAACCTGGAGACAGGAGCTGGTGCAGAGGCCCTGCCCTGGAGGAGTACTTCTCATGAACTTGCCTCTCATGGCTTGCTCAGTTTGCTTACAGCACCTGCTCAGGGGACATACTACCCATAGGTTGTTAGGCCCTCTCACATCGATCACCATACTTATCCAGAAAATACACCAGAGGCTTGCTGACAGACAAATCTTGGGAGTCATTTTCTCAACTGAGAACCCCTCTTCCCAAGTGTCTCTAGCTTGTGTCAAGTTGACATGGAACTAGCCCAGGATGCTTGGTAAGGTACTTGCCTAGTATGGTGGTAATGGTCCTAATAGCTGGGAGGTGGTGGCACACAGCTTTAGTCCCATCACTCAAGAGGCCGAGGCAGGCAAATCTTGAGTTTGAGGCCAGCCTGGTCTATAGTGAGTTCCAGGACAGCCAAGGCTACACAAACCCTATCTCAAATGGTCAGAGTCATGGTATTTACGATGCCTGTCTCTCCACAGCAATAAAACACTCATTCACTTAGCATGCACAAATTTAATCCCCAGCTTGAAAAGATTCTGTTTCCAAAAGGAAAAAAAAAATCTCCCTCAGCAACCTTAACTCCTCATAGGTCTGTGGGAGGGGCAGTGTCTCACAAGCCCCTCCTCACTTCCATGATGAAAACCCTGTGCCCAATCTTGTGCATTTTGTGTGGGGGAGATCACAGTTGCTGGGAGTTAAGAGGATACCCTGTTGTGATCATAAAAACGTTTTTGTGGGGTGTTGAGATGGCTGTGGTGTATCTTTTCGGCACTGAGCCTCAGCAACCCCCACAACCCTAACAGAGGGACTTGGCAGGTGCTCTCAGCCACTGGGGATGTAGCTTGGTCCACTACAGAGGAACACTCACCTTCTATCTGGTGGCCAAACCTTGTCTTTGATCTTTGTTGTTAGTTATTGGTGGGCCTTGACTCCTGTGATATCCCCACCTTAGAGACACAGTGAGAGGGATTACCCAAATGTGGGGCATGAGGGACTTGTGAATCTAAACTGTGTCCCAGAAGTGGCCTTGGAGGGTGGGGCCTAAGGTGTGGACACCCGAAGTTGAGGAGTGTCCTGGGAGAAGCCCCCATATATGTGTACCCCCGAGATGGGAGAAGCCGACAGCAGGCCCATCAGTGTTAGGGGGCCAACCACTTTTTCTGTGTCACCTGGGGGTGTGAAACATTGGGAAGCACAGACTGGAGACCATTCTGGGGGTGGCTGAGGATTCAATGGCTAAGATGAGAGAAAGAGAACAGAGTCAGGGCTGGTTCGAGTCTCAGTTTAACTCCTCCCCTTGGTTAACCACCCTCATATCCACCTTGTTAGGGCTCCTAATTGTTCTCCTGCTATTGTTGACCTTTGGACCTTGCATATTAAACAAGCTTAGAGCCTTCATAAAAGTGAGAATAGGAGCAGTGCAGCTGATGGTCCTGCACCAACCATATGAGACCCTGAGGACAGGACCTGAAGAACATGAGTTAGTTAGTCACCTGACTCTCTGGAAAGTCCCAGGTAGAGTTCAAATGCGTGTCACGCTTGCTAGCCAATAGATTTAAAGGTCAATATGCTTAGCCAATAAGTTTAAACTGTAACCTTGCCGATGTAACCTGTCCCCCTAAAAAGTATAAAAACCACTTGTAATAGCCATTGTCATTGCTTTCTTGTCACTCGCCTTGAGGGACCGATAGAGGGTTGACCCTGATGCACAGAAAATAAACCTCTTGCTCTTGAAACCTTGATCTGCATCTCAGTGTCTCACTCGTGACCATCCCGAGATAAGAACCCACTGAGAGTCGAGGTCTTACAACCCTACCGTAAAACAAAATCTGGGGAGCAGCACAAGAAGATTTGCATGGAGGTCACCCTTTAGCTTAGTGACCCCAAATCTTATCGAGCAAAGTAAAGGAAAATCAAGCCCCTCCAGTGGAGTGACAGTCACACAGCAGATGGAGCCAGCTTCAGCCGGAGGACTTGTTCAGTCAAAAGTGTCCCAGTCTGGGTGTTCAGAGACTACTCGAAGACAAAGAGGGGGTGTCTGTCTGGGTGTGTGGCCTCCAGAAAGTATTAGGCCATGCCTGTGTGCACAGCAGGCGTTAGTGGTGATCTGGCAAGTGCTGGAGCAAATTTAGTTTTTTCTGCACTGCTGTGTCATTTGTACTCCTTAAACCTTTGCCTAGCCTTTAAGGTCTCCCAGGGGCTCATAAACACCGAATTTGGCTTCTGCTGGTTTTTCTCCACAGAGACCCACGCCGTACTCCAATACTAACACATTGCTTTCAGGTGACTCAGACAGCCCCCCTTATCTGCCTTTCTTGTTTCTCATACTCTTCTGATTGTTTTCATACGTGATGAACCTGATACACAGACTAACAATGTAAACCTAAAGTTAAAACCTCCCAAGTCAGTTATACCTGGTAAAGACTATGGCCCACTATGGAACTCAGGAAAGCCACTGAAGTCCTGTCCTACACCGGTGCCCACGACCCTGCTGAACTGACTTATTTTGGGGGGCACGTGAGGGTTTTGAGACCGGGTTTTTCTGGATAGCCCTGGCTGTCCTGGAACTCACTTTGTAGACCAGGCTGGCCTTGAACTCAGAAATCTACCTGCCCAAGGTGTGCACCACCACTGCCCGGCTCGTATGTGTCTTCTAGGGCATGAAATTCATGAGGCCCTCAGCCAGAGCTAGGCAAGTGTCCCTAATGACCTACACGAGCCAGTCTATCTGTGACTGAATTCCCTCGCATTTCCTGCCAATCTATCCCGAGGGAGGCATCTCAAGTCCTTTCCTTCTGGCCACTGTTGACTGTTTATAAATTAATATGTCTAACTTAGGGGAGTTCAAGAGGCTTTGTTGTTTTCGCCTACCTACTGAACCAAGCAACCACCATCTTGGGGTGTTCAACTACTCCCACTTACAAAAGTAGTGTTCCAGCCGGGCTTGTTGCCTGTTTATCTCTGTGGAAGGGTGGGGAAGGTCACAGACCTCTTACCTGAGTACCCAGCTGCTCCGTACACCTGCTGTACGCAAATCTGCCTTAATTGCTCACAGCCTAGGGAAGAGCTAGACTAGGTAGGTTCAGGGGGTTGGGGAGGGGAAGTTCCTGCTGTGTGGCCATGGGAAAGCTCTCATCCCTCCTAACTAAAGGCTTTCCAGATGCAGCATTTTTGAGCAAGGAATACCCACAACTCGCAAGCCCTGGAGTGACCCCTTACCTATGCTCTGTAAGGAAGCCCAATAAACTCACCGGGACGAGGAGGAGATATTAGCTCCATCTCTCTGCCTGCGAAGGAAGTTTAGCCACAGGGCAACAGCCCGGTTGTGCTTGGAAGACAGCATTGAGCAGCGTCTGCACTCCCAGTAGGTGAGAATTTTTGTTTTACAATTCAGGGTCCAGTTAAAGCGTGTAGTTCTCATAGATCCGCTTAGTCCCCTTTATTCCAAATCAGCTCTCCTGTGTCCTGACAACTACCCAGGAGCCCAGGGAAGCTCTGGGGGACACCTGTGCACTTGAATTTGTTTGATGGTCTCCCCTCATAAATGGTGCATTTCCTTACAGTGTTATTGGACAGATTTCTGCCCCCCACAGATAACTTTTTCCCTTTGTGATTATAAGTTGTATGGTGGGTATTTGAGATGGTACAACCCCATGCTCAGATGCTCAAACAACCAGGTTGTTGTTGGTCTCTAGGGAATTTTGACTGAATTGTTACTAAAGCAATTGCAAAATGTGTTCTTTTCTGGGGTAGGAGGTGGTGGTGGTGGGGCTTAGTGTTAAAAATGCTTATTGCCGGGGCTGGTGAGATGGCTCAGTGGGTAAGAGCTGCTCTTCCAAAGGTCAGGAGTTCAAATCCCAGCAACCACATGGTGGCTCACAACCATCCGTAACAAGATCTGACTCCCTCTTCTGGAGTGTCTGAAGACAGCCACAGTGTACTTACATATAATAAATAAATAAATCTAAAAAAAAAAAATGCTTA
This sequence comes from Mus caroli, assembly GCF_978045245.1. Classification (NCBI taxonomy): domain Eukaryota; kingdom Metazoa; phylum Chordata; class Mammalia; order Rodentia; family Muridae; genus Mus; species Mus caroli. Next base: position 11,359,193 of record NW_028227273.1, read on the forward strand.
TTGCCTTTCCAGAGGACTTCCAGGTTTAGTTCCTAAGCCCTGTCGGGATAATCTCTTGTGCATCATGTGGAAGCGTCAACTGTCAATAAAGCCTGAAGGCAGGAAGTAGGAGGTGGGAGTTCTGGTAGAGAGATTGGAACTCTGGGAGATAATCAGAGGTGGGAGGTCTGCCCTGATTCTGAGGAAGTCAGACACAGGAAACAGGAAGCCCTGTGGAAGACATACTTTAAGTGGGTTATAAGTTAGTTATAAGCTAGTCGGGGAAATGAGCCAAAGCTATGGTTTAGGTGTTTATTCATAAATGGTCTTCCCCCACCCCCAAGTCATTATTCAGGAACTTGGGCTTGGGTGGGAAAACCCACAGTTACAAAGCCCCACGTGGCAGCTCACAGATAATCTTAATTCCAGTTCCAAGGGATCTGATGCCCTCTTCTGGCTTCCACAGAATCAGGCAAAACATTCATACATATACAATACACATAAATCACCTTTGAAGAGGGTTTTCTTCTGAGAGATGGCTCAGAAATTAAGCCGTCTACTAACTTGTTCTACTCATGCAGAGGAGCAAAGTTGGTTGCCAGCATCCAATCAGGTGGCTCAGAAAGCACCTAGAATTTCAGTTCCAGTTGATCAGACGCCCTCTTCTGGCCTCTCTGTGCTCACGTGCACACACACAGGCATATTTAAAAAACAAAGCCAGGTGGTGGTGGCGCATGCCTTTTAATCCCAGCACTTGGGAGGCAGAGGCAGGCAGATTTCTGAGTTTGAGTTCCAGGACAGCCAGGGCTATATAGAGAAACCCTGTCTCGAAACAAAACAAACAAAAAGGGGGGGGGGCGGAGAGATGGTTCAGCAGTTAAGAGCACTGACTGCTCTACCAGAGGTCCTGAGTTCAATTCCCAGCAACCACATGGTGGTTCACAACCATCTGTAATGGAATCCAATGCACTCTTCTAAGTGTGTGTCTGAAAACAGCTGTAGTGTACTCATATAAATAAAAAATAAATAAATTAAAAACAAAAAACAAACAAAAAATGAGTTCCTATGCTGTTGCCCCTGCTACATTGTTGCAATGTACATCCTCTGTGACAGTGAACATGTAGAGATTGTATTGTAACTTCTTTTTATTATTATTATTATTTATTTTATTTATATGAGTACACTGTTGCTGTCTTCAGACACACCAGAGGAGGGCATCAGTTCTGATGGTTGTGAGCCACCACGTGGTTGCTGGGAATTGAACTCAGGACCTCTGGAAGAACAGTCAGTGCTCTTAACCACTGAGCCATCTCTCCAGTTATTGTAACTTCTTTTTCATTCTCTAAGAGTCATCTGTTCATTATTCATTCTGATGCTCAACTGTAGCCCAGGTTGGCACTCTTTCCACCGGCCAACAGGAGACGGTCTCCATGTTGTCCTTGTATTGTCCCCACCCTTGTTTCTTTGGCTTGCCACTAGGAGTTTGCTGTGCATATGTGTGAATGCATTTGCCTTGTCTGTTTAGTTTTTTGCCTAACTGCTACTGTACCTCGCAGGTTTGACTTCGAACCTAGAGAGTGGTCTCGACTGTACCCTGTTTTATGAATGTGTCACACTTTTCTTTAGTCTCCTCATTGTGTGCTGGTTATTTTTTCATTTCATTTACTTATTTACTTATTTAAACTAATTAGTGTCATCTCTGAAGAGGGACCCTCAATTGAAAAAAAAATGCCTTCATCAGACTGGCCTGTGGGCCATTTGCTTGATTAATGATTGGTGTGAGGGTCCCGCACACTGTGGGTGGTACCATCCCTGAGTAGATGGTTCAGATTGTGTGCAAGCAGACTGAAAAAGCCAGGAGTAGCAAGGCAATAAGCAGTATTCCTCTATGGCTTCCATATCAGCTCCTGCCCTGGCTCCCCTTGATAATGGACATCAACCTGTTAGATGTGATAAACCACTCTGCCCCCAAAGTTGTTTTTGGTCAAGGCATCTCAGCATCAGAAAAGTAACCACGCATGCAGGTCTTGGGTTTTTGCTTTAGCCCTGCACCATCTTCTCTGGCTGGTGTCTGCTACACTGATGAACACACATCAGGCTGGTTCATGTCTAGGTCATGAGAATGCCTGATCCTCTTTGCTAGTGCAGCATCTACCTTTTTGATGTTTACCAATGTGAGATATAGTAAAATGTCTTTGTGGTTTAAATTACCCTCTTATTGTTGTTAGTGACATTGACTCTCTTTAATGTTTTGAGTTCATTTTCTCATGGAGAGGTAAGCTGTGTTTCTGCTTTCATGAACTGTTTCCATGCTTTGTCTACTCGACTCTGGAGCGCTTCTCGATGTTGCTGGAAGTGTCACTGGTTCCTTCAATCTCTAGAGTCACCTGTGTCAGTAAATCCATCATACCCGACGCCAGGGAAGCTGGGCCTCACAAGGGTTGTGTTCAGGATAAGGCAGTTGTCCCTTGTGGTGTGCCTTGGCTGTGCAGCTAGCTGATGCTCTGTCTGCAGGGCAGGCTCTCTTTCTCATCTCACACATGTGGAAATGGCCATCTAGCCAGCAGAACCCAGCTCTAAATCCCAGTCTTGGACACCTTGTTGGCCTATTGGGGGCCTTCACTGAGCAGTCAGCAGTCTGAGGACACAGGACCAAAGCAGGATAGTTGCCTAGGCCTTCCCGTTCTTGTTCCTAACCATAGGCTCAGAGCCACTCCACAAGCTTTGGCTTCTTGCCAGGTTGGTTCCTGGGCTCCCAGACAAGCTTCTCTCATTGCTGTCAGGTGAGCTGCCCCTTAACAGAGTTCGGACCGTCAGTCTCTTTACTTTCCCCAGGTCATATGGTTAGGCTAGATGCTAACCAACTCTTCAATGTAGCCTTCTCCTTTCAAGTGGTATTTTTCCCTCTTCAGTTCCAGGATGTATTAAGACCCCATGGGTGTCCAAGCAAGGGTACCCTTAAAAGATAGCAAGTTTTTAAGGTAAACTTTTAGGTAAACATACTAAGTAGTGGGCTTCATTATGGCATGGTCTTAGGGTTTCCCTTGCCGTGAAGAGGCACCATGACCAAGACAACTCTAATAAAGGACAACTTTTAACTGGGGCTGGCTTACCATTCAGATTTGTTTGTTTGTTGTTTTTTTGATCCATTATCACCATGGTGGGAAGCATGGTGACATGCGGCCACACATGGTGCTGCAGGAGCTGAGAGTCCTACATCTGGATCCACATGCAGCAGAAAGGAAGAGAGTGAGACACTGGCCAGGCTTGAGCTTCTGTGACCTCAAAGCCCACCTCCAGGGACACACTTCCTCCAACAAAGCCACACCTACCCCAACAGGGCTACAGCTCTTAATAGTGCCACTCTAGTGCCACTCTCTATGGGCCTCTGGGGCCATTTTCTTTCAACTACCACATAGGTCATACTTTTTTTTTTTTTTTTTTTTGGTTTTTCGAGACAGGGTTTCTCTGTGTAGCCCTGGTTGTCCTGGAACTCACTTTGTAGACCAGCTTGGCCTCAAACTCCGAAATCTGCCTGCCTCTGCCTCCCGAGTGCTGGGATTAAAGGTGTGCGCCACCATGCCCGGCTATAGGTCATACTTTTGAACACTGCCTCCTTCCTTCCTTCCTTCCCTTTTAACTTCAGCTGGTCCTCTAGTTAGCTCCCCCATATACTTTCTTTTTTTCTAAAAAAAAGTGTTAATTTATGTAATGAGTGTTTGCATGCATGTGTTTGTATATATATGCACTATATACCAGCCTGCTGCTGGAAGAGGCCAGAAGAGGGCGTCAGAGCCCCTAGGGCTGGAATTGCAGATAGCTGGGAGCCTCCAGGTGGGTGCAGGGAACCGAGTCTCAGTCTGATGAAGAGCAGCTAGTCTTAGCCCCTCCCATTATGCATCCTTCATCCCATCACATATCCTTCATTACCCTATTTCTTCCCTCTCTTAAACTTTCTCTTCCCCTCTCATGATTCCTGGTTTTCATAACCTACAAATATAAATAAATACCTACATACACATAACCTATGAATACACACGTTTGTTTGTTTTTTATTTTGTTTTTTCGAGACAGGGTTTCTCTGTATAGCTCTGACTGTCCTGGAACTCACTTTGTAGACCAGGCTGGCCTCGAACTCAGAAATCCACCTGCCTCTGCCTCCCTAGTGCTGGGATTAAAGATGTGCGCCACCACGCCTGGCTTGAATACACACATGTAAATACCACATGTATAAAATTTTAAATTTGTCTTCTGGTTCATTTTGCTTGACACAGGAAGGCAATAATTTTGAGTCCTCAGCTTCTATTACCCTTCCTACAGTTGAGCACCCTAGAAACCTGGCTTTAGGGCTTCCTGCTACTGTGCTATGCAGCCGTCCAGCCCGAGCCCGACCCTGGCCACAGTGTAGTCCTTTTATCCTTGGTGCACCTCCCGCCAGCTCACTGGTCTATTCTTGCTCCCCTGCTGCTTCCCTGACCTAGCGAATGCTTGAGCCTCAGAAGTGAGCCAGATGGCAGCCTTAGATAAGCAATCCCAGAGACGGATGGAAGGAAGTGTCCTTAAAAATCATTTCTGGGCCTGTTTTCAGCTGTGGGCTTCTGAGAACACATGGCCAGAACCCATCCTGTACGGGGTCCTGTGTGGGGTGCTTGTAGTGCTGGTGTGTGGAGCATCAAATGCCTGTGGGGATTTGCTCACCGAAGGCTACAGTCTGTGGGGGAAACCTAGCTGATGGGGGAAGCCTTGGGCTCGTGTTCTGGGGAACTCAGGGTGCATTAGACTCTTCTACGTTAGGAGGGACTGGATGAAATATAGTCTCCTTTGCCGCTGGCTGCTGTCATCCTGGCCTGTTTGTGGCTTGGAAGGTGGCATTGCCTCCGGCTTTGTTCTGCTTGTTCTGTTCCGAATTCTGTTACAGGATTTCCAATGGGACTGGTGCAAAACACAAATGGCCCACAAGGGCCATGCAGGGTGTCTTAGGAGAAGAATTCCTCAGATAACATCTTTTTCCTCGTGTTCTGAACAGCCCACCCAGGACACTGTGCCTTCCCTCATCCCAACCTTTGGTCACTGATATTTGTCATGATCACATGGCTTTGCTTCTGGGCCAAGGGACAGGCCTTCCACCCAGCCCAACACGTACTTGCCAGATTGGAATCTCTGGTCACTGCACATGTCACCTTCTGATGAAACGCAGCTGAAGCCACCACAGGTCATGGGAAAAGGTGGCTTTGCTTCCCATCAGTGGGAAAAAGTTGTGAAAACACAGAACACAGCTAGCCAGACTCTGTCTGAGATGAAGAGAGAGGGAGGGCAGAGATGGGTGGTAGTGGTGGAGGGCAGAAGAAATAAGGAAATAGGGGAAGGAGGGAAAGAGGGAGGGGGTATGGACTGAGTTAGGGGAGGCAGTAGATAGAAGTTGAATGAAAGGGAGTGTGGGGATTGTGGGGACTTCGGGGCCAGGGGCCACAAAGCTGATGGCACAGGTTAGCCCAGCCTTTGGGATGGTACAAGTGAGGATTATAGAAGGGTTTTGCCACTGGAGGCTAAAGCCAAGCATACCCCAGTGGTTCAAAGCTCTCCCTCCCTCTCCCCGCACCCACCCAGGCCACCAACCCTCCGGGTTACACAGCAGATTAATTTGAAAATTGAGTTGCATCTGAATGAGTTGATGTTGATTTCAAAGTTCACTGGTGTTTAATTAGAACCATCTTGAGACTAAACCAGCTCCAAGGAAATTATTCTGACCGAATAATTAAGGAGAATAAAGGTTAGATTTGTGTTTCTGGTTAAGTCTGTGTTGTCTTCAACACTTCCAAGGCATGAATTTCATTAACCTTTCATGAACCAACATTAAATTGCTCTCAACGACCTGCGAGGAGCCTTTGTTTATACTTGGGGGGGTGTGTGTGTGTGGGGGGAGCTGTGTCATCTCTTCCTTGAAGTAGTCCTTGGGAAATTGTCTTCTAACTTTGTACGTGCCCAGCTGCCTGAAGCTCCCATTTTTGGGACTTGCTCACGGACATTGGGGGAGAACTGAGCCTCGGGCTGAGGCCCTGGGGGTGTTGGGGGAGGCTAAGGTAAAGCGAAGGGAGAGCTGAGGTGGCCTGGGCAAGCCTAGTGGTACTCTAGGAAGCCCTGTGAGGTCAGGTGGAGAGGATGCTGTGCTGTTTGAGGCAGGCCTTACTCACTCTGAGCCTTTATGGGCACTCATTCTTGAGTGCTGGTGACCTTGCTTGGGGCTGGGGGGGGGGGGAGGGCGGTGCTGGATGTAGTGTCCACAGCAGAAGACAGCTTCTGTGTATGGCGGCTGGATGTAGTGTCCACAGCAGAAGACCGCTTCTGTGTATAGTTTACTTCTGTCTCTTTCCAGTTGGTTACAGATCCGATGTGTTCTAACTCATGCCAAAACGTCTATGCCAACACAGGGTTCCTCAAGGTGAGCTCCAGGCCCCCAGAACTCATGAGGCCACTGTAACATTGGTCCTTCTTGGCTGCTGAGATCCTGAGTCCTGGTACCAGTGGCTCAGGAAGGCAGCTATATATGGTAGGCCTTTAAAATGAATTATCATGTGTATGTGGGTGGTGCACAGGGTGAGAACACAGAATAACTTGCCGGAGTGTCTCCTCTCCCTCCCTGTCTTCTGGTGCTTTAGGTCCAGAAGAACCTCAGTGTGGTCTGAATGGGTAGTTGGTGACCAGACTGGAGCAGGCAGCCTAACTCCATTGGAGAATTCAGTTCTGCCTCTGTCTCCATGCTCTGAAGCTTGGATGCACAGCAGTGCTACCAGCTGACCCAGATGTTGGGTTGTGAAGCCTTGGCTCAGCTTTCCTCGTCGATTCTCTGGCTCCCTAGGATGTCTTTCACTCTCCACAAGTCTTCTGTGCTTCTTCATGGGGCTCCCCTATCTGGCCTTTTCTGCAGGTCTTTAGTAAGCAAATCTGGGGTTACCTGGAGATAGGTACCCTAACTTTGTGCTCAAGGACTTGTTTCATCTCCGTAGCCAGTGCCCTCCAAGGCACATACTATGCCGCCATCATTGATTCTGTTGTGAGGTATTGGGGACAGAATGGGGACCCTTTGTCTGCCCTCAGAGCTCATGGAGTGATGATTCAGCCTGGTTTAACACCCCCAACTCTCCAGACAGAGGTGGGGCAAAGGCCCCAGAATGGAAGAGGTGTCACTGTTTAAATTGTATATGGTTTGAGGGAAGAATGTGTGGGCAAGCAGTTGCTGAGATCCACAGGGAGAAGGTGTATCCATGAAGTCTCCTGTGTTTTGTATCTGGTTTCCTCAGTGCCCCCTTAGACAGATCTTGGTGTTTAACTTCGTTAATGTTTAATAAAAAAAGGAATCAACTACTATGATTTAATAAAGAAAACTCTTCTATCTTAATGTGTTTCCCAGGGAAATGACTTCAGCTTTGTTGACTGTGAATGGCAGCTTCATTACTGGAGCCAGCTGTGGCCTCTCCTGGAGTTCCTAACAACGTGTCCCGTTGCTTGACCAGGACAGACACTGTTGTGCTCCCAAGGGGACAGATTTTCAGGTACCATGAATCAAGATGGCTAATGCCATTCATTCATGGCCACAGAGGCCGGCCTTGCCTGAGCAGACTGAGGCAGAGCCCCAAACTTTCTTTATTGCTCTTTTCTCATGGGGCCAGCAGCTGAGGCAGCACCTGTGTCTACCACAGGCGACACAGGATCCAAGTATTACTGCAGCTAAAACTGGGTCTTTGTCACTATGGCCAGAAGGCTCACTTGGTGACAGAGATCTAGTGACTTCTACAGACAGTAACGACATGACATAATGGTGGGACTGGTTAGATTTTTCTATTAGATTCCTCATCCACCCCTGGGCAGAGGGCTGATCTACTAGCTGGGGGTGGAGGATTCTGGGATTGTATCTCTTCCTACTAAGGGGATTCTTGGCTTTGTTCAGAATTAATTCATCTTCTAGATGGAAAATATCAAGGCCCAGCAAACATTTTTGCTAATGATTCTGGTGATGAGATACACTGAGGCAGTGAACAGTAGGTCACATGAAAATGGATTTTTTTCCTGCAACGCAGTCACTTGGGAGAAAGCTGGTGATCACTTTCAGCTATGCAGAGACTCATGAGGCTGGCTCATCCTTCATCCTCTTTCATTTGATTAGTTCTCAAAAAAAGGAAGATGGCTCAGGCCAGGCACTTAGGAAAGCAGGGCCCGGGGTGGCTTTAGGAGACGGTTCCAAGAATAAGAAGTGAACAGTGCCTCTTGGAGCAAAACAGGATGTCTCGCCTCACTAGTGGCACGGCACAGCCATGGCCATGGCCCCCCATTTGCTGCAGGAAGTGGGAACGGCTACAGACTGGGCAAATCTGAAATGTTGCTAAACTTCTAACTTCTTGAGTACTACGACGATGGCACCAGTGGGAGGAAGGCTCCATCCATGCCTGACCTCACGTGACAGGCCAGACTCAGGATGCAGACATTTAAGGTGTAAAACCACTTTCCAGCTGTGTATATGTAAGTTTAGTCTTGAATCTCATCCATTGATATTTCATTATGTGTACGAACATGTATGCAAACAAAAAATACCAAAAGAACCTGAACCTTTAAATACTTCTGGCCCCAAGCATTTTGAATGAGAACAAGTCAACGTGTATCACTGGAATGGACCAGATGAGGTCAGAGGGCTTGGGTTGCCACCAGTGACCTGTGTCATACCTCAGAAGTTCACCCCTAGATCCCTTTGTGATGCCACTATGGCAAGAAATTCTTGGAGACACCTGTGATGGCAAAGCCAGGCAGGAAAGCAACAGATGCCACCCAGTTTCACCAAGTCATCTGACTTGGGGTAGGGCACTTTGGTGCACAAGGTCAGAGACACATGGGGTCAGAGAAGCACGGAAGGGCTTTGCTGTCAGTGCAGTTTGGTGAGTTGGTAGAAAGTCTGCCAAGCATGTAGAAGGCCTGTAGTTGGTGGCACGTGCCTGTGAGCTCAGCACCCACTGAGCAGGTGGAAGCACAAGGTTCTTTTATGTTGTTTTCAGCTATAGAACAAGCTTGGAGTCAACCTGACTACACGAGACAATCTCCCGGGTTGTTTTAAAATGGCCCCACTAATGTACTGCAGAATCATACTGTGAACTCAAAAAGGATGTTATTTACTGAAAAAACAAAACAAGTCAACCTACCAACCAAACAACAACAATCCCCTCTCCCCCTTGTTTCTAGTTGTGGTGTGGCTCAGCCCTTGGCACGCACCTTTAATCTCAAGCAGTGGAGGTAAAGTTAGTTTGTAAAAGGAAGCACCCATTTTTGAAAGTGATGTCTAGTTGTCAGAAGGGATGAATCAGAGGAGGATTTGACAGACAGGATCTGCCCAACTCTCACACGAGAGAGGAAAGGGAAGTTGTGAGGGAGTAGTGCAGAGAGGAGGCAGCTTCTGTTTTGTTGTTTTTTGTGGTTTTTTGAGACAGGGTTTCTCTGTATAGCTCTGGCTGTCCTGGAACTCACTCTGTAGACCAGGCTGGCCTTGAACTCAGAAATCGGCCTGCCTCTGCCTCCCAAGTGCTGGAATTAAAAGCGTGCACCACCACCGCCCAGCAAGGAGGCAGTTTTATCAGGACAGTTTTAACAGGTTGGAGAGAGAGAATGAGGAGTCAGTAGAACAGATCGGGGTCCTTTTCTGCTTTCCTTAAGCCTTCTTGCATCTTCATCTTTTTTTATAAACATTGCCAGTTTGGTATTTCAGTTTCAATATGATAAAGTCTACCTCATGTAACTAGTGAAAGCATTGAATGTGGGCAAAGAGTCAGCCAGAGGGAAAGAACTGGAAAGTGTGGTTTTTAGCCCTCTGAGCAGACATACTGAGATGGCTGGGAGGTCCTGCCCAAAGCCCATCACCCTCTCTTTGCACCAGTTACCATGGTGACTTAGGGAAAGCAGCCACCTTCTGAGTGTAGGTGGCTTTACTCTGTAGGGGTGACAGCTGCAGGGGACCGGCCACAGAGTTTGCTGTGCTTGGCCCTTCGTGAAATCAGGAAGGAACAGGGTCCAGGCTGCCATCTTTGGCATTACCCGGTTTCCTTTTTTTTTTTTTCTTAATAATATTTATTTATTTATTATATGTAAGTACAGTGTAGCTGTCCTCAGACGCACCAGAAGAGGGCATCAGATCTCATTACGGGTGGTTGTGAGCCACCATGTGGTTGCTGGGATTTGAACTTCGGACCTTTGGAAGAGCAGTAGAGCAGTTGGGTGCTCTTACCCACTGAGCCATCTCACCAGCCCTCCTTTTTTTTTTTTTTTTTTTTTTTTTAATGACAAGACTTATCCATATGTATGTATATATTTGGTTTTCCAAGGCAGGGTTTCTTTGTGTAGTCTTGGCTGTCCTGGAACTTGCTCTGTAGACCAGGTTGGCCTTGAATTCATGGAGGCCTGCCTGCCTCTTCCTCCCAAGAGCTGGGATAAAAGGCATGTGCTACCGCCATCCAACTGGTACCACTCTTTTGTAGTCCCAGTATAAAAAAAGCCCAAATAACTCAGTTTTTGAAAACAAAACAAAACAAAACAACTCCATTTTGTGCTAGACCAGGGGCTAAACTCCAATTCCAGGAAGAAAACCACAAACTCCACTTGAGCACATATCCCAATAGCAGGGTCAAGGTACATACCGATAAGATCCTGCAGAGAAGAGATAACCTGGCCATCCAGTTTGTCATGTGGTTTTACCCCTATGTTCAGTTCCTGCAGATTACACCAGAAATGCAACTTTTAAAAAAAGATTTATTTATTATATGTAAGTACACTGTTGCTGTCTTCAGACACTCCAGAAGGCATATGCCACCACCGCCTGATGAAGGAGGCATCAGATTTCATGAGCCACCATGTGGTTGCTGGTATATGAACTCAGGACCTTCGGAAGAGCAGTCAGCACTCGTAACTGTTGAGCCATCTTGCCAGCCCCAGCAATTTTTAAAATATTAACTTGCTGACCCATATAGAAATTCCCCAAGCTTGTTGTAACTACCTGTGCCCTTCCCCCAGCCTTGTGCAGGCTAAACAGACCTTGAGTCCTTGCTAGAATGGGTTACATGACCTAGGTGGGGTCGTCAGCTCCTCAGCACTACAGTTCCCTACAAGAACTTAGAGGTGTAGACTGCCCACTGAGCTTGCTTTGCAACATCATCCAGCTGAAACAAAGGATGGGTCTGTGGGTTCTCCCTATATAAACACAGTGCTGAATATTAAACTTGGAGCCTTGATCAGAACCTTTGTCTTGGTCTCATCCTTCTCTCACAGCCCATCCCTTTTCACTTCAGGTAAACCCAGTTTTCCATGCCCAATGGACTGCTACAACTACCAATAAACACCCTGCACCTAGACTCTGACCTGCTGAGACAGGGTTGGTGAGAGAGACCTTGCTCATGAGCTTGTAATAAAGGCTCTTATGTGTTTGTATCATGGGCTCCTTGGTAGCGTTTGGGGTCCCTGCGACGTGGTCATTAATACCAGCTCTCCTTCATTGCCCCTGGCCATCACTAGTTTGCCCTCCTCTCTACAGGGTCCTTCAGAGTTGTTTTTAGCTGGTTAACCCATCTAGTGTCTCTTAGGAGCAACCACCCATCTTAGTGTAATCTGGAGGTGGGAGAAAAGGAGCTGGCTGCATGGACAGAGCCTTCAAGTGGTGGTCACTGGTCATCTAAGTTACTGGGCTCTTCTGTTCCTGGTCTATCCAATGGTAACAATGAGACTTGGGACTGTTGCAAGGGCTGAAGCGTCTATGGCACTCCCAGGATGGGACAGTTGTTCTGAAAGAGTCTGGCGGTTATGGGGACTGGTAGTGAAGCTAGAAAAGAACTCAAGGGGCCCTGTGAAAGGTGAGTCTGGTAGCTCAGAGGGAAGGCTGCAGCCTCTATGTTTTTGGAAAAGCACCTGGATCCTATGTGCTCTTAAGCTCTTGGGTGTGAGCTTGGGGCAGTCCCGGACTTACTTCTGCAGCAGAGCCCAGCAGTGACAGCATGCGTGTAACATGACTGGGGAATGCATCCTCTTGGGCAAGGAGTCTGAAGGTGGCCCCTTCCTTGGTTCCTCTCATTTCCTCTGCAGTATCAGAGCCTGACACTGTTAGAGCCTCCTTGTTCCCGTGTAGGCTTTCTTTGATGTCTTGGGCCTGTAAGCGTGCAGTCCTGGCATGTCCCTTGCTAAGGTGGGCTGGTTGCCCTGCCTTGATTTTTCAGCTAAGGCTCCACAGCAGCTGACGGTCGAGGTGGGTATGGCCCAGTCGGCTTGCAGCAGGTCTTCCTCCACAGCAGTCTCTCACTCGTGTGGTGGTGCGCGCCTGCAATCCAAGCACTCAGGAGGCCGAGACAATGTTAATGTCAGCCTGGGCCTCCACAAGAAATGTCCAAAAGTAAAACGAAACACATATATACCAAATTCAAAACTACCCCTCGCCATAAAAACCCCACACACGTTAACTGCTCTAAAGCAGGAGACAGCTCCTGTAATCTATGTAGCCACAGCAACCTCAACGCCCTGAAAACTTGATTCCCCTATCTATAGTTTCTTTCCTACATTTATTTTTAAAACCTAGTCATTCCACTTAGCCAATGTTGATGCTTTAGGCATTCTGTCCAGCTGAAATGGGGGGTTTCCCCTTTCCTTTTCTGAGGAAGGGTCTCAGTAATGTAGCCCCTGCTGGCCTTGACCTTACAGGGACTGACTGGGACTGTCTCTGCTTCCCCAGCCTGGGATTAAAGGTGTCTGTCACCACACCTGACTTAAAAAGGGAATCCTCTCATGGCTGAACAGCTATGAATGTGTAGTTATCGAAGCTGAGTAAGATAACTATGAGCCCCCCCCCCCTTATTTCCATGACTATAAATGCTGTTGTCAACTTGTATGGAGGAGTGTACTGCTGAGCCACAAGGGAGACTACAGGCATGCCAACCTGTTTCCTACAGGCCTTCAAACACCAGCAACAGGAAGTAGCCAGGTCAGGTAGGTAACTGGGTAATTACCAGGACCAGCCAGTGTTAGACATTAGCAACATCACAGAGAGGAAGCAAGCGGAAGCTGCACTGTTCCCTGCTGACCAGGGGGCATCTTTCTGAAGGAAGTTCCTCTGCTGGCATGAGGTTTCTTGCTACCAGGAGTTTGTTTACAACAGCAGTCAACTGGTGTCTCCTTCTCATATCTGGGTAGTCACACAAAGTACCAGAAGAAACCTACTTAGGATACATGTAAAAACCAAAGAACTGCATATAGGGCATGCCTGTAATAACTTTCCAGGCTGAGGCAGGAGGATTGTCACAAGTTTAAGGCCAGCCTAGAATGCATAGCAAGACTGTCTCCGACAACCAAGACCAAACAAAGGCAAAGGAAACATTTTGATTATCTTATTTTTTTATCTTCAAAATTTTCTGCCATGACATCGGAATGCATGATAGAAATGGCTCATCTTCACGTGAAACACTTGGGTTCATTTTCATTCACAAGTTTTCTAAAAACAAAACAAAACAAAAAACCCCAACAAAACAAAAACAGTTTCATAATCCCACCTCCTTCCAACCATTATCACAGATCTGACTGACGGGAAACAGTAGTGACCAGCACCAGAGGCTGGAGCGCTCTCTGCACATTAGTAGTGTCTTTGGAACTACCACCCAAGAGGATCATGATTATAAATCTCATTGTACATGGTAACCCCAAAGGTGACACATGTCCCCAAATAAAGTCCCTGCGTGTGGCGAGCCGCATCCTCCAGGCACTGAGAGACGCACGTTCTTCTCCTTGAATTGCTTGTTCATCTCCTAGTATCCATTTTGCAAGGACTTGATTTCATCTCCACTGCTAGCTGGTGAACAGAGATGCCTGAAGCTGTGCGCTCTGACACTGGGTGAAGACTAAACTGAAGAAGTCAGGTGGCTTGAAATCTCCCTCTGAAAGAGAGCTATGTTGAGAGAGCTATGTCGAGGTGAGGATTTTTTATTTTTATTTTTTCCAATTAAAAAAAGCTGTAAACAAAAGGAGAGAGCTTCATGGACATATATACCTAGACACAGACTTTGAACGCACTTCGATGTGTGCATCTTACTCAGACACACCCTTGGCACAGCGTGTGAATAGTGGCGAGTGTCCTTGGCGTTCACGGTTCCCAGCGCTGATGACATACCTGATGTGTTACTCCTGAGAAGGTACTGGAAGGGATGACAGTTCTGCTGCACTCTGGAATGGCACGATCACATAAAGGCTTGCACACTTAAGACTTCTGAACTTAAGAAAAGTCACATAATCCAACAACAAAAAAGTAGGAAAACAATGTAGGAAGTTAAAAAAAATAGTTTTGTAATTAAAGTATAAACAAACATAGGAAATGCACACTTGTCAATCACTGAAGTAGGAAACACATACTTAGGAAAAATAGTTATCTGACAAAACTTAGAAAAGCCGACCTGCCCATGTATACTACTAACACATGCACTGCCCAGACCAAAGCCAGCCATACAAGGGCTGCAAGGCTCACCGAAGGAGGAAATGCTCACAGACAGCACATCTGCAAGGGGTGCAGTCTATAGGCGGCACTGTGACTATTACATTTCTATAAAAAAAGACATCTCTTGGTGTAATTTGTATAAAAATTACAACTAGACCAATGAATTTCAAGCACCAATTTGACCACTTAGCGACTGTGAGGGAACAGATAGCGCTGAAGGCTAGCGACAGTTAGCAGGTCGTCATTACAGTTCATCGGTTAAAGGCATGCGGTTTGTTTTCTTCCATTCCCTTGAATGCCCAACATTACAGAATGTTTAGGCCAGTGAAGGACTCCTTGGAGAATCGATTCTCTCAGAATCATGGTTTACTATACATGAAAAGCTCAACAAACCAAGGCTTGCTTCTGGGATATAGCAATCTGTACACAAGCCACTGAGGACTGTTTCTCATCAGAACTTAGAAAGGCAGCACCTAGGCAGTAGCCTCCTACAAGCACGTCTGGACATCTCGGGTAGTGTAAGAAAATGCAACATCCCATGGAAAGGCAACACCATCGCACTTGGCAATGCTAACATTCCCCTTAATTAAGCTCCCGTTAGACATCTGAGTGGGACGGTATCACAATGACAGCACTTTTTCCTGCTTTCATTTTTTGCATCAGGAAAAAATGGCAGCTTGAGCCAGCAGCCACACGAGCGATGGTGCCTGAGCGGCCTCCAGCTGTTGAGGAATGGAGGAAATCGCATTCAGGTAACAGGTTTCTTCCAATGGGTGCAGCTGCAGTTTGGTTTCCAGTATCTGCACCACGAATGTGGATTTCTTGGACACACTCACCTGCCAGTCTCCTCCTGCTATTTAAGTTTGGTGACGTCGTCAACATCTACCAAACAGTCTCCTGGATTGCTCTAGCTCACTGGTGGCATATTGGACTGCTGGAGAGTGTCCGATCTCATGGGAAAGAAACCTCCATCCACAGTCATCTCACCACTGCCCGTCCCGTTACCTGGCCCCATCACGTCACGGGGTCACGGGCTGCAGAGGAACCCTGCAGCCTGGGTTTTAGCATAGGGGTGTTGTGCCTCGATCCTCCTCAGGCAGCTCAGGTGCTCCCTGTTTCTCACCTAACTCACTAGCAGGCTCTTCATCAATCAGCACACCAAGGTCTTCCCTACCCCACTCGCTCTGCTCCTCGCTGGGCTCTGTGATCTGCTCCAGGCTGTTCTCCACAAGTGTGGAGGAGCTGCCCATTCTGCTTTCCTCTTCAGCCGTCCCAGTTAATGGTAGGGAAGGAGGCAGTGGAGGAGAGTTAGACGGCCTGGCAGTTTCAGAGGAAGAGGCAGGGGTTTTGGTCACACTGGCGTCTGTTATGACCTCGTTTTGAGGCACAGGTAACTTTTCCACAAGCTTCCACTGAATGATGCTCATATCTTTCCCACCAGTTGAAATTAGGTGACTGTCATTATGAGTAAAACTGACGTTGGTCACATGGCTGCTGTGGGCACTGTACTTGTGACTGGGAGCCTAGAAAAGAAATCAGATGGGAAAATTAAACTCATTTTTACATGCCTGCTCACAGCAGTAGAGATGAGCAGGGAGATTAAGTCAGGTTATGAAAACAGGTTCATTTATGTCTGTGCTAGGAGACATCAGAGCTGAGGAACGGACCTGGGAAGATCTTCCTTTTCTTATTTCTTTAAAAGGAACGAGAGTCTGGAAGTGCACTCAGGCAATGGTAGTACCTGAGAGTCAAAGGCAGGAGGAGTGCTATGAACTCAAGGCTAAAAGACCCTGACTCAGAAAGAAACAACAGGACACTAAGAATCGCCCACCCTCTAGCATGACAAAGGGGAAACTGGGCAAGGGTGTGCTGTGCAGCACATCACCAAGAGCGCTGACCTTGGCTTTGGAGCAGGGGTACTGAAAGAGATGAACTTTACAGAAATCATCAGCCACTGCGATCACTCTTCTGTTGTGGGATCGAACCAGTGCGTTGATGTCTGTCCCATCAGATCCTTCCGGCCAGACTCCTAGAGAAAATGTAACTGACGTTTCACACACCCAAACACCTCAAGCCAAGCAACACAGAGGCAATCCTAGTCAGCAAGAAGCAACAGGTGGTGCCAAGACACTAGCCTCACTGTGACCTGCTTCCACAACAAGCTCCTTAGGAGACACCATCAGTTCCTCGTAGAGAGGAACGCAGAGGCACTCTGTCAGCAAAGGGTAAGGACTAAGCGCTCCCTTCCTGGTAGGTGAGCGCCTTCACAAAGTGTTCTCATGGAAGGGCCTAGGCAGACACTGCTTTAGTGTGCTCTATCCTACAGAACTGTGTTCGAAGAGAAGGCATACCAAATACGCTTAGCAAGTTACTCTGAGGCGGGGCTGTCATGGTCTAAGTGAACAAGCTTCTTTTAGTCCAGACAGAAACTGTGGAAATTAGAGCTGAGGTATTGACTTCCTATGGCTGAATCCTACTCAGTCATTTTTTGGGCTCATTCTATTTGTTTTTTTTTTTTTTTGGTGTGTGTATGAGTGTTGCTTACAGTAAGGATAAGCACAACACATGTGTGCCTGGTGATCACAGATGTCACAGACGGTGTCTGAGCCCTGGAACAGAGTAACCATTCTAAGCACAGTGCTTTTCACTCAGGAGTCCACCTTTCTAGTCCTGAGAACAAATTCATTTTGGGGGGAAGGTATATTTGTGTATTACACACTTGTGAGTGTGCAGGGCAGGTACATGCAAAGCCACAGGAAGATGCTGGGAGTCTTACTCCACTCCGCTCTGCCTTGTTCCATTAAGACAGGGTCAGTCAGTGTGCTGGGGAGATAGTTGTTAAGCCCTGATTGCTCCTCCACAGGAATGGGACTTGCATGGTGGCTCACAATCATCTTTAACTCCAGCTTCAGAGGAGTCAATCAATGTCTTCTGGCCCCCACAGACATGCAGATGACACATTTACATACATGCAAGCAAAATATTCTTTATACATAAATCTTAAAAGGGGGAAAGAGGGCAGAGTCACTGTTTATGCTAGAACAACTTCCCAGCAAGTTCCTGGGATGTGCCTGCCTTGACCACACAAGGCTGCGGTTGTAGGCATGTTCAGGACCACATCCAACTTTCTGTGTGTGCACTGGAAACTCAAACTCAGGTTTTCATGCTTGCACATAAAGTGTTTGTACCCACAAAACATCTCCTTAGCTTCAGGGTCTCTGCTGTGGAAATTAGAGCTGAGGTCTAATAACATTGTCAATAACATTCAGGAACCTGTCTCTATCTCTCTGTTGATGGGATTACAGTTCAGGCTACTATCTATATCTGATTTTTTACATGTTAGCTAGAAGTCTGAATTTGGGTCTTCATGCTTACACTGCAAGCACTTTGCCAAATAAGCTATCTCCTCAGCCCTATAATCCCCAACTTTTATCTTTAAATAATAATCGGCTAAAAATCACCTTAATATTTTAAAAAATGGCACTAGGACAACTGAATGCCCATAAGCGAAGAAGACGACAAGGAAGAAGACGAAGAATAAGACGAAGAAGAAAGAAGAAAGAAGAAAGGAGAAGAAGAAGAAAGAAGAAGAAAGAAGAAGAAGAAAGAAGGAAGAAGAAAGAAGGAAGAAGAAAGAAGAAGAAGAATGAAGAAAGAAGAAAGAAGAAGAAGAAGAAGAAAGAAGTAATAGTAGTAGCAGTAGTAGTAGTGGTGGTGGTGGTGGTGCAAGGACGCTAAACACCAGTGGAATGTCATGGCACAGTTACATAGCAGTGGTCCCACCAAAGCCACAGAACAGCAGCACCACACTGTACTGTAATGCCCGAGAAATGAAGCCTTGTTTGTAGACACTCTGTCCATGTGCGCAGCATCATTATTATGATAGCTGAGAGGTGGGATGAACAAAATGTAGTCTCTGTCACTCATACAGAAGGATGCCAGAGCCTTGATACACACCAGGGGAGCTTTTTTTTTTTTTTTAAAGATTTATTTATTGTATGTGAGTACACTGTTGCTGTCTTTAGGTACACCAGATGTGAGGGTTGTGAGGCACCATGTGGTTGCTGGGAATTGAACTCGGGACCTCTGGAAGAGCAACCAGTTCTCTTAACCACTGAGCCACCTCTCCAGCTTCCAGATGAGTGCCCCCCCCCCCCCCCCGGGCTTGTGTAGCTCTGGCTGTCCTGGAACTCACTCTGTAGACCAGGCTGGCCTCGAGCGCAGCCACTGTCAACAGACCACATTGTATGTGTATGTTTATATGAACTATCCAGACAGGGAACTGACAGAAAAAGCAGATGTGTACTGGCTGCTGGGCTGGGGGAGAGTAGTGGTTCCCATCCTTCCTAACACTGTGGCTCTTCCTCACGATGGGGTGACTCCCAACCATAAAACTATTTCATTGCTACTTCATAACTAATTTTGCTACTGTTATGAATCATAATGTGAATATCTGATACTTATTTATGATAGGGTACTTATGAAAGGGTTGCTGACTCCTTAAGGGGTCATGACCCACAGGCTGAGAACACTGGGATAGAGGGCACCCTGAGCCCTCTATCCCAGTGCTGAAGGTTCCTTGGAAGTGAGGAAAATGCTGCAAGATCAAAGCACAACAAGTCCATGAGTGTGGGTTTGGGAAAACCACTGGTTTGTACGCTTTAGGTAAACCAATCAATATGTGTCAAGATCTCAATAATGCTGCTATTTTTTGGAATGTCTTTACTAATTTGAAAACTTCAAACCCACTTTTGGGAAATACAATTCAGATGTTTTACCCCTTTGTGTCAACTCCTTTCTGTTGAGACAAAGTTTAGGGCTCTGCAGAGACCAATCTCATATTGGTTCAGTCAGTACCTTAGGGTTTTACTGCTGTGAACAGACACCATGACCAAGACAACTCTTACAAGGACATTTCATTGGGACTGGCTTACAGGTTCAGAAATTCAGTCCATTATCATCATGGTGGGAAGCATGGCAGTGTGCAGGCAGGCATGGAGCTGGAGGAGTTGAGAGTTCTACATCTTTATCTGAGGGTTGCTTGGAGAAGACTAACTTCCTGGCAGCTAGGAGGAAGGTTTATAAGCCCACCCCCACAGTGACACACTTTCTCCAATAAGGCCACACATCCTAATGGTGCCACTCTCTGGGCATATTCAAACACCACAGTTAGTCCATTTAATTTCTCTTAATCTGAAAGTAAGAGTCTTACTATATAGTCTTGCCTGGCCTCAAACTCTCAGAGATACACCTACCTATCTGCCTTTTAAATGTTGGGGTTAAAGGAGCGTGCCATCAAGCCTGGCTAATAACTTTCTTCTATCAATTTACCTGGTAAACATGATGTATAAAAAGCTCTCACACATTCTTCACATTAGCTGCAATTTTCTTACCAAAGACTTGGAAGCCTAGCACACAGGTATATGTTGTCCAATCGATGTCCTTGCAATCTGATCGGTTCCTGATTAGTTTGCAGCCATTTTCAATGTCCCCTTTAGAAATTTAGAAACAAGAAGTATAATAATAGTGCTGTGTACAAATGTATCTGAAAGTGCGTCTTGATTCAAACTAGTCATGTTTACTTGTATTTATAATCCACACACTGAGAGACATTTACGATTCATTTAAACTAGTCATGTTTACTTGTATTTATAATCCACACACTGAAAGACATTCAAGATTCATTTAAACTAGTCATGTTTACTTGTATTTATAGTCCACACACTGAAAGACATTTAAGATTCATTTAAAAAGGAAAAGAATGTGTTTAACAGGACCTTGCAGAATTACAAAGTGTTTCCCATAGAAGTTTTAATCTTTTCTATGGAAGCATAAAGGCTCACCCATAACGTTTGCCCTGCCTCCAGGAAAAGCGGTTAAATGTAACCATTTAGAGCTGTATCAGGTTCACAGAAAGATCTCTCGTGGCAACATCTGCTCAGTTCTACACCATTAAATGAATGCATTGCTTTCTTGGAGAAGAGGCTTGCACGTAAGACTCCTTACTTAGCGTGGAGTAACAGAAGCTGTAAGTTAGAGGCCAGCATGCACTCCTCAGAGTTTGCACTCCATGTAGCCTGTACAGCAGTGCCTTGCAAACACATTGAACCCATACATGATTGTTCATACTTACAGTACAGTATCTCGTAGTCACCCGAGTTAGACATTATATGCTTATTGTCTGGGGACCAGTCAAGGTGTGTGATGTAGCTAGAATGTCCCTAAGAAAAGATTAAGAAAGAAAGCATTTAGAGTTTTGAATGACAATTTCCTACTTTACTAACATGCGCCAGGAATCCTAAGGGATGAGAGCATCATAGCCCAAGGGACCAAAAGGTTCAATGGTTCTTTTTACCCTGTACTCTTAGAAGCTGAGGATGCAGTAGACACAGGTATGTGAAGAGAACCAGTGGTAGAAGAATTTGGCAGGATTGTGGTGTTCAAAGGGCTGCACACAACAGGAAAACTACCAAGTTACTGGAACCTGGGTGAAACCTGCTGGTGTCTCTACCTACACCCCAGAAACAAGTCCCCTCCACCTAGGGAATCCCAAGAAGGACTCTTCAGCTCCCAGCTCAGATTTTAACGCATTCATCCTATGTCCCTATTAGAGCGCTGTCCGTCTTGAGAGTGCACTTCTGTCCCAGGTTAAACACACACGTTTCCCTGGGCTGTGTGTGCTCCCTGTAAAGTCAGAATGAAACTCTCCCAGGAAAACTCCTGTCTCCAGAGAATGCTCTGGGTGGGGCAAGTGATTGCAACACTGCAGTCCTGCAGAACACCTGGACCCAAGCTAATCACCGACTCTTTAAAACTTTCTTTAAGGGGCTGGTGAGATGGCTCAGTGGGTAAGAGCACCCTCTCCTCTCCTCTCCTCTCTTCCAAAGGTCCAGAGTTCAAATCCCAGCAACCACATGGTGGCTTACAACCATCCGCAACGAGATCTGGCGCCCTCTTCTGGAGTGTCTGAAGACAGCTACAGTGTACTTACATATAATAAATAAATCTTTAAAAACAAAACAAAACAAAAAAAACTTTCTTTAAATAGGAACATGTTAATATTATTTTGCTGCTTGGCTTTTAGTAGCACTGGAAAGGAAAACAACAAACACTACTAAATACTTAGCTGTTAGCTTCACATGTAAGCATCTGATGAGTCCCAGTAAGTCAGGTAAGTCAGAGAGAGCTCATGGTTGTCCATGTTGACAGACACACGCTGACTGGCTTCATCTAGCCAAATTTTGTACTTCTGGAATTAAAAGCTTCCTGCATACAGTGTTTTAAGTTAATAAATTCAATGTGTCTCAGATGCTGTTTTTAATGATCTATAAGCTTCTTAATTATTCCACTCTCCTCCCGAAGCCTGATTAAATGTGTCCTAAACTCCTTCTGGACCCATAGCCTTCTTCAGAGCATTGCAAATACATATGCTTATGTCTTAGTGAACTGAATTGTGGAAATTTGGGAATTCTGAAGCTTTCTGGATAATAGAGACTGTAGGTATGTTGGAAAACAGGTTGGGGAATCACTTGCAGTTGAGAATATCAGCAACAAGAGATCAGCTTCTAAAGCCAGAATGTATTTCTGAGTGAGCATGAGGACATGCTAACACATCATTGATAGACAAGTCTCAGGCCTAGCTCTGCTGTCTAGGGATAGCATGAGGACATGCTAACACATCATTGATAGACAAGTCTCAGGTCTAGCTCTGCTGTCTAGGGATAGCATGAGAACATGCTAACACATCATTGATAGACAAGTCTCAGGTCTCAGCTATGCTGTCTAGGGATTAAGCAGACTAATCTTGGCAATGCACATTCCTCTAAGTGTTCATTCTGACATAGATGTTCTTTGGATGGTACCTGCATCTTAGTGAAAAGCCTGCTGCCCTACTTAGAAGAGAATGAAAAACACTATGTGTCTACATAATACTTAATATGTAACAGTGGACACAGTGTGTGCAGGTCCATCAATGCATATTGCTCTCAAAGGCTTATCTGGGGACTAGGTCTGACTCATGTTGGAAAACAGAATGGTTATTTCCCCGATAGCAATGTCAACAATAAGCACAGAGTACACAGTGCAGCTATTGGGAAGTGGGGAAAGGGTCTGTAATACCTCACACCCCCAGATGTGACCATAGTGTCCTCTCCCAACTTACAGGCTCAGGGACAGAATGGGCTGAGCATCCCCATTCTAAGCCTGGAACCTGAATGCTGACAAGATTTAAAGCCCATGGATTTTGGAGCATTTTATATTTTAGATTTGATGGTCAACTGAGATATCCCAAATCTAAAACCCTTGTGAGACAAAGCACTTCATGTCAGATATTCAACCTGTGCACACATAGAGTAGGAAACTGTGTCAGACTTCACCACACCGGACAAGCACAATGGTACAGAGTGACCTTATCACCTTGAAACTTTAAAACAGTATTCAAAGCTAGCACTGCAATTACTGCTATTTGATTACCAGATGGTACAACCACATGCTAATTACAAGTAATATGAAGAACACAGCACCCGGAGAACAGCCATGAGCATTCAAGTGTGGCATTGCATGGAATACTGACTCCTAACTGAGTAGCCATCTCTAGTTTAGTCATCCTATAGAACTTTCTATAGTAATGAAAACGCTCTCTATCTTGGTGGTCCAGGGTCACCTGTAGTGTCTAAGTAGCCAACTTGTAACTAGTATTCCAAGGACACCGACCTGTACTTAACATTATGAACACAAAGTTGTGACCAGTAAGTACCATACTGGATTAGCAAGGGCTACAAATTGTCAATTCATTTTTTTTTTTTTTTTAGTATTTGCAAAGTTCCTCTTACTATTTAGTGCACTTAGAGTAAGATGTGGTTCTGTTTCTGGACTCTAGTCTGTCTATTCCCAAACAACTCTGATAATTCTGCAGCCCATGGGCAGTTTCAGATGAATATCAGATCTTTTCTCAAGCCCATAAACAACATGATGAATGTTTACAGCCACATCACATTGAGAGAAGAGTGTGCAAGGACCAGGCTCCGTCCTACCTACTTCTGTCTAGACACAGACCATGTCCACCTGGGCTCAGCCTGTCTTCCTGCGATTTCACGTGGCTTCTTGGGCTTGTTCTGTTTACTCTCAACACAAGGTTTTGTTCTAGTAGCAGGGATTAAAGATAAGGTCTCCCAAACTTTTTACTTCTTGAGATATTTTCATTCAGTTACTCGGGCTGGGCTTCAGCCTCTAAGTAGCTGGGATGACAGGCCTGTGCCATCATGCCCATCCTCATGGTAATTTTGCTGTTATCCCTCCTACTCTATTTAAAGAACAGTTCCTCCTTTATTCCCCCAAAAGAAGCCAGGTGGTGGAGGAACACAGCTTTAATCTCAGCACTTGGGAGGCAGAGGCAGGCAGATTTCAAGACCAGCCTGTCTACACAGTGAGCTCTAGGACAGATAGGACTAACCCTGTCTTGAAAAAACCAAAGCCCTCAAACAGTTACAGTTGTTTTGCTAGTCTAATCAAATCTAGTAGACTGAAGTACACTGGCAGTCCTAATCCGTAGCACTTGGTCAGGCACCCAGATACCCACCCCGCAAACTACTACTTGGCTCTGGGGGACGGGAGGACTGACTCAGTGAGAGGGTTGTCTTTGTTTCTTCTCTCCCCTCTGCTTAGAAGTATGAGACAATGGCTGGAGTTCCTTAGGCTACATAAAATGATGCAAGGCACTGATATGCAGTGGAAGGAAAGGAGACTATATGTGAGAGAGATGCTGGATCCAACCCAGGGCCTGCTACAGACTAGGCAAACACGCTGCTACTGAGC
Organism: Mus caroli; assembly: GCF_978045245.1. NCBI lineage: Eukaryota > Metazoa > Chordata > Mammalia > Rodentia > Muridae > Mus > Mus caroli. Next base: position 11,383,479 of record NW_028227273.1, read on the forward strand.
TCTGATTTCCAGTCCCTGATGACCTCTTTTAGATGAGTCTATTGTGGATTTGGTTTAATGCTTGTTATGTTAATGTTAAAATTGCACAAGAATCCACAGGTAAGATGCCCAGGGTTCCTACCATCAGTTGGTTTTAATTGGTAAATAAAGTTGCTGACGGTCAATGGTTGGGCAGGGAGACAGAAAAAGGACTTTAGGATTGTCAGGCAGGGGAATGGAGAGAGAAAGGAGGATTGAGAACGGTCATGCCAGCAAAGGACAAAGACACAGTCAACATGTAAGAGTCGGGGAAGGGTGGCCTCAGCACCCCTCCTCCCCCAACTAGGTCTAGGGCAACATGTGTGTGTCTTTCATTCAGGAACCCAGAACTCTGGGGAAGATAGCAAGGATTGTGTGCAGCACGATTTGAGCAGGATTAATCAACTACTGCAACAGATGGTTCTGGGCCAGAAGGCTGAAGACAGATGTTCCAACGTTTTGCGGAAGTCAGCTGTCTATATAAATTGTTTAAGTTTTGGAAGCTATGTTTGTGTCCTTCCTATGTATTATTTAATTCGTTCTCACATCTCAATCACTTAAGTTGTTTAGCACTGAGGAAGATGATCTAGATTTGAAAAGGATGGTTTCAGATGGTAATGCAAGTTAAAATCAAAACAATTCAGATATAAAATTGTAAACTCTTTAAGTTAGGATAGATGTTAGAATAATGTACCTAAAACTGACAAAATTGATTGCCTGGACATTATTAGTGTATGTTATACCTTATAGTACACCTGTTACTATGTTCAATGTATATCCGAGAGAAAGGCCTTTTAATAGATGAAAAGGGGGAGAGTAGATTTGGTCTAATGCTTGCATTGTTACCTATGTTCCCAAAATTGCACAAAAATCTGCATGTAAGACGTTGAGGGTCCCTGACCTAGTTGTTTTTAATTGGTAAATAAAATTGCCAGAGGCCAATGGCAGGGCAGGGAGAGAGATGGGACTTTAGGATTTGAGGGCAAAGGGGCAGAGAGAGGAAGGAGGATTGAGAACCGCTGTGTGGGGAAAGGAGAGAGACCAGGCCTGAGGGTGCAGGAGAGAGCGCACAGCAATCACAGAAGACCCTGGAAGAGCGGCCCCAGCCCCTGCCCCCATTGGTCTAGGACAGCAAAGATGGAATATAGATTTTAGTAAGTAACAGCCCAGGAGTATTGGAGGGGAGGTGCAAGCCATGTGGAAGTTTGGGAATGGCCCAGCCATTGAGCTCTTTAAGGCATATTAATATAGAAGGGTGTATGTGTGTGTGTCTTAGTGTCTTACACGGCTTCTGCTGGGGTGATTTGAGCAGGACTGATTGGTTACAGCAGTCTATATCACTAATTTTATTTGTTTGATTTTTCAAGACAGGGTTTCTTGTGTAGCCCTGGCTATCCTGGAACTCATTCTGTCCACCAGGGTAGCCTCAAATCCATAGAGCTCTGCCTATCTCTGCCTCCCAAGTGCACACCCTCACCGCCTGACAGTATTGTAATTTTAGAGCTAGGAGAGTACTTTGTATAATCTACTATAGTTAACTGCAAAGCATATAACTCTATTCAAATCTGAGGTGCTTTTGTGGTTTATTTTCCTTGAGATTTCTAGGAAGTTTACATGAATCAGGACACAAAACACAATAAAAACATTTAATGGTCCACAAGATAAACAATTAAAAAATAATTGTAAAATAATGTTTTTGGAAAGAGAAAAGGTAGGTATCTTGTTGAGTGCTGCCCAGTGGAACCATCACTCATATTTTGTTTCTGGAAGGACAATGTGTAGGGACACTTAAACCTGCCTGCTGCCTTGTACTAGAGCGCCCAGATTTGCATCCTTGTGTTGCTCCATCTTCTGAAATAATGTGTCCACACACAATAACACCACAGAGAGGAAGACTGCAGCTGCTCAGAATGGTTATTCTCTATTACACGGGTATTTCCTAACACTCTAGTCTGTCTCTTTCTTTCTTTTGCTACCCTGTTCATGTAAACGTTGGCCAGTATCAGTGTTAGGTCTCGGGCAGTACAGCAACCAGTGCATATATCCAGAGCTCGCGGTGGGCTACAGAAGGCTTGCTGACAGCTGTGTAAAGCCAGCATTCTTTAGGAGCTTGTGAACCTGGTTCCTATTTGCCAGAAGGTGCCATTTCCCTTACCTAACTTACAAAGCCCACGCCTGACTTCCATGCTCCCTCCGTCCCTATGTTAGACATTAAAGCAAGCACCCTTAGATCCCCACTCTCTTCATACCCCACTGACTGGTCTCCCACAATTCCCTCGCTTGCTATGCTGTCTCTCTTGCTCTCTTGCTTCCCTAGCTCTGGCCATATTCAGTCTGCTCCCCTCAACAATAAAAACCTTTCCCTTAACCATACTATGGAGTGGTTGGTTTCTTTACTAATCCCTTTGCATACAATCAGGAAAATGACTGGAAGGAGGGGCCAGCATCTGCATTTGAATTCTGAGCTCTAGCTGTACCATTTTAAGAAAGGAACTATTAAAATTCAATTTTATGAAAATAAGATTCAGAGAAGCTATCAATTTGCTTGAAGTCACAAGTTAGTAGGTGGCTGAGCCAGCCTGGTCCAGTTTGTTCTCTTTAATAGCAGACAACAGACAAAGCAACAGTAGCATCTGAGCAGGCGGTAGGGGTAGAAAGAGCAGGGACAGAAGCACAGCCTGCAGGCAGCTGAGCCAGAGCCGTGCCCATTGTCACAGCCCTAACGGCTCTGTGTACGCACACAGGTCCTGAGACTGTCTCATGCGATTAATTGACTGTCATTTCCCAACATTTCCAAGGTCCTTCTGCTTGTCAGCTGTTAGACTGACTATTTTTTTCTCTGCTGGGTGAGTCAGATGGTAATAATAAAACACACTGCGGCAACTCTGAGGATCATAAGCACTGCACAGTCTTTCCTTGATGGCAAATGAGGAAAACTTTAAGTTCTAGATCTGCCATGATATCAAGACAACTGCAAAAGGAGGACTGAGTTAATAAGCAAGTAGCCCACACTGCAGCCAACTCTAAAGCCAGATTCCCACTCCATCTCTATGAGGTGGTGCATGTCCACAGTCCTAGTGGCCCAGGAGGCTGAGGCCAGCCTGGGCCACTTAAGAAGTTCCTGTCTCAAAACAAACCATCCAAACAAACAAAATATAGATTCTGTAAGGTTAAATCATATTTCCTATGCCCTATTTATTAAATAAGCTTTGGGGCCTGTTTATTCCTGTCAAGAGGTTACAAACTGAAGCATGATTTAAAGTTAGGCAGTGAGATGGCTCAGTGGTTATAGAGCTGTGTGCCATGTACTTGTGTCCCAGCACTGGAAGCCATGCAGAGCTGTCCTCTCACCTCCAATGTGCACTGTGCACATGTACTCACACACAAATCCTGCACATAATAGTCAAACAACTTATAGCCTACCATGGTTAAGTTAAAAAATCCTCATGGTGAAATATTGTTTTTCTTTTTTTATTTGTATGTGTGTGTGCATATGTTCCATGTGAATGCACATATACACACAGAGGCCAGATGACAACCTCACATTTCTTCACCAGTCTGGAACTCACCAAAGAGGCTAGGCTGGTTGGCAGTGAATCCCAGTGACCTGCCAGTTTCTGCACACACAGGGCAGGAATTACAACCCAGCACGCCCACGCCCAGCTTCTTTTGCTTAAACAAAGGTTCTGGGCTCCAAGGCCCTCAAGTTCGCAGGACAAGCACTTTTCCAGCTGAGCTGGAATATCTTTTTTTTTTTTTTTAATCTTTTTTTATATACTACAGACATTAAGTTGATAAATTAATTAAAAGATGCAAACAATGATTTGTAACTTGTTTTCAAAAGAAAGAAAATATTTTTAAGTTAAGTTCTGCAAGTATCTCAGATTGCTTGTAGACCAGTTTATAAGTGGACTGGTTTTAGAGTATGATATAAAACATACAGAGCAGTAATAAACAAATCTCTCTTCTCAAACACTAAGTCTTTGCTCATAAAAGTTCAACATTCTTCTTTTCTTTTCTGAGATAGTCTCATTATGTAGACCTGCCTGGCCTTGATCTTGTGACCAATGTTCTTGCCTCTGCGTCCAGACTGCTAAGAGCACAGGTCTGTGCTGCCAGGATAAGCAAACTGAAAACTCCGAATGTGAATGTCCGAAATGCTTTAAAATCTAGAACTTTATAAGCTCGTGTGATAGGTGGGTCAAAACACAAGTGTACTAAACACACTGTATAACATTATCTCTGTGCTGTGAGTGTAAGAAACGAATGAATCAGTGTTTTTACTTCAATTTGGCCCGAAGATCTCTTATAATGAGTATATAAATATTCGAAATGCCAGAAACCTGAAAGCTGAAATACTTCTGGTGCTAAGCATTTTAAGTAAAGAATAGTCAATCTGTGTAAAATAAGTAAAATAATTTTCAGCCCCACACTACATGTGTGTTTAGAAGAACTAGTTCTTTTATTTATGCACCTGAGTGAATTGTTTTATCAAGACTATCAAAGGATTCATGTCACCATGCTAATTCATCACGTCATTTGCTAATTCTGAATAATTTCCTAACACACATGCTAAGTTACTCCATTTTGAACATTTACTGAGTATTTATACGCCAGACACCAGCCTCAGTTCTTTACACACATTCACTTCGCTGCTGCTGCTTCCTTCCCTCCCTGTGTGCTGTATATATATGGGGGCCAGCTAGTGTCTGCCTTGTCCCTTGAAACAGGGTCTGTCATGTAAGCTGGAGCTAGGCTATACGCCAGTGAATCCCAGTGATCCTCCTGTCTACTCCCCAGTGCTGGGTTACAGGCATGCATGTCCATGCCCAGCTTTTTATGGGGGTGCTGGTAATTCAAACTCAGTCTTCATGCTTGCACACTAAACACTCTTACTTACTGAGCCATGTCCTCAGCCCTGCATTAGCTTCTTTTAATCCTGTGAAGTAGAAACTACCATTACCCTTACTTTGCAGGTGAGACGACTGAAACAGAAGGTTAGAGTAACCTGTTCAAGGCCACACTCGTGTCCAAGTGAGGAAGTAACGTTCAGGTCAGGAGTCTGCTGTCTGATGCAGTCTGTGTGTGTCTGTAGCCACCATGGGCTATTTCCTTCCTACTCTTCATTCCCATCCCGTGTGAGAGTGAAGCTAGGGCATCAGATACGCGGGCAGGTAACCCACACTGAGCTGCAGCTGCCCTTTCAGCTAGACTTCTCGGTGGCAGTGTGCTTGGTTTGTCTTCCTTTTCTTCTTGGCTCTCGTCTGCTGAGTGCCCCAGCTGGCCTGGAACTACAGATGAGTGCTACCATGCCTGGCACCTGTACCTCTTGAGGACAAAGGGACACATCTTCCAGACACAGTCTTGGTGCCTAGGCCCTTTCTTTAGTGTGAGCAGAGTTCCTACCTTACAGTAACCATGCAGATTATCTATAGAATTTAATTGTCATCTTATAAAGATGACCTTTTACCTTCAGAATATGGAAATACATTTCTGCTAACTGTCTTAAATGCAGACTGGTCTATATTACTACATTACTTACTTACTAAGCTCAAGGACAGCCAGGGTTAAACAGAGAAACCTGGGTCAAACATTAAATAAACTCTTAATACTAGTTAGAGGGAGAGAAAAGCTGAACTCAAATGTAAGGAAGAGATAGGCAACTGTGTTCTCCAGTTAGGTAATCACAATTTTATTTTTAAAAAAGATTGATTTAGTTATGTATATGTGTGTGACCAGAGAGAGCAATGGATTCCTTGGACCTGGAGTTATAGGTGGTTGACAACAGCTCAATATCAGACTGGCAATGACAATCAGGTCCCTGAAGGAGCAGCATTCCTTACTACTGAGCCATGTCTCCAGGTCTCTCACTCCTTTTTACTGAGATATGGTCTCCGGTAGCCCACGGTGGTCTCAAATTTATTGTGTAGCTGGGAATGACTTTGGATACTGATTCTTCTGCCCCCCTGTAAGCCAAGACATGGGATCCCAGGTATGTGCCACCATTCCTGGTTTATGATGTACTGGGGACCGAGGCAAGGGACTCACTCACCGTGTCCTAGTTCAGGCATTCTCAGTTTTCACAGAAATAGTTTAAAGCAGCTATTAGGAGAGTAACAGCTGTGTCACTATGAACATTTAATTCTCCTCATAACAGAGTATCTTTCAATCACCGTGTCACTTAAGTCACTCTACTTTGCTACTTACAGTGCACTTTCCATATCTGCTGTATTTTCTTCCGTTTTCTAAGACTGTGTAGAGGTAAATAAAGTTGTCATGAGAGCCCACAGCCAGAAGAGTACCATCTAGAATGAAACAGGAAAAAGTGCTAGTTGAAAATGTCTGTATGTATTGCTGCCTTATTTGTTCTATATCAAATGATATATGAAAACCGTTACATCCCATCAGTTTAGTTTAACTATTTGGCATGTTATGAACAAAGCTGACCACGCAGCATCTCCTAAACTCAAATGGTAGCCTAGTGCAGCATGACACTCCTCTTCCTGACCCTGTAGTCAGCTAAAGGCTGGTTTTAGAGAAATTTCCCCACATGTATTGGTGGAAGTGCACAATGTTTATGTAGTACACTAATCAGGTACAGCTCCATACGTGGGCAAGCACATCTGATCTCACCAATTACAGAGTGGGTTTCCTTAAGGACACATCACATTCTCTAGTTCTATAGTATCTTTGATTGCACCGACAAATATGCTAAGCACATAACAACTGGTCAAAGTCCACCAGTCTTTTGATTTTTAAATGCATTTTTAGGGGTTGTTATGCCAGGATTAAAAACAAATCAAATCAAATGAAACAGAAAATATTGCTGTTTCAAAATGACTTTTTGGGGGCAGGCAAGCTAGGTCAGAAGGGAAAGGTACAGGCTGCCAAACCTGATGGCTGGCATATTCCATCATAGAGACCATGTGGTAGAAGGATAGAGGCACCTAACAATGTCCTCTGACACATATGCTCATACAATACATGTTTTAAAAAACACAAATTAAGCTGACTCAAACTTTTGCAATTTTTTTTTTTTTTTTTTTTTTTGTTGGAGACAGGGTTTCTCTGTGTAGCCCTGGCTGTCCTGGAACTCACTTTGTAGACCAGGCTGGCCTCAAACTCAGAAATCTGCCTGCCTCTGCCTCCCAAGTGCTGGGATTAAAGGCTGCACCACCACTACCCAGCTCAAACTTTTGCATCTTGGGGTACATACATTTTTCTCCTCATTCAAGACAATATTCGGTGATTCTTTCTTTTTAAATAATGAAGAAACAATCAAGTTTTTATTTTTAGTCTTAATTCAACAGCCACTAGAGTCCACCTTCAGAGCTGAAGTTGTAGCTCAGTGCTGACGTGTTTGCCTGCCATGCACACGGAGGACTGGTTTCAACAGGTAGCATTACACAGACAAAAATCAACCCACACCAAATGCACCAGTGTAACCAAGGCAGGTGTGTCCTGCATGCTTATAGTCCCAGTTCTTCCAAGAGTGAGGAAGGAGAATTATAAATTTCAGGCCAGTTTGGGAAAGACTATGCCTCAAAAAAGCCAAACTAATTTTAGAAAAAAATGATATAAATTAAACCATATAGATAACAAAAACAAAGGTAACTGGAATATTATAGAAAGTTAACATTTTGGATAAAGTATACAAATAATTACTCAATGTTGACTGAAGTTATATAAAATTCTTACAATGAATTACTAGGTATTTTATTTAATAACTAACAATTATGGTTATGTAACTCAAGACAAGGCTAAGCAGAGTATAGAGGAGTGACAGTTGGATCCTGGTGTGTATTCTGGCTGTTTCTTTACAATGTTTGGGGGATGTCAAGGACGGAACGAAAGGAGAATGTGGTAGGCAAGTGTTCTAGCATGGAACTCTTTCTCCACTGCAGTATACTTAAGTATAAAGAGAAGCTTGCTACTGAGATGGAACACTCTGCTTAATATATACGGCTCCTCCTGTGTGCAGTGTTTAATATATATGCCTCCTCCTGTGTGCAGTGTTTAATATTTATGGCTCCTCCTGTGTGCAGTGTTTAATATTTATGGCTCCTCCTGTGTGCAGTGTTTAATATATATGGCTCCTCCTGTGTGCAGTGTTTAATATATATGGCCCCTCCTGTGTGCAGTGTTTAATATATATGGCTCCTCCTGTGTGCAGTGTTTAATATATATGGCTCCTCCTGTGTGCAGTGTTTAATATATATGGCCCCTCCTGTGTGCAGTGTTTAATATATATGGCTCCTCCTGTGTGCAGTGTTTAATATATATGCCTCCTCCTGTGTGCAGTGTTTAATATTTATGGCTCCTCCTGTGTGCAGTGTTTAATATTTATGGCTCCTCCTGTGTGCAGTGTTTAATATATATGGCTCCTCCTGTGTGCAGTGTTTAATATATATGGCCCCTCCTGTGTGCAGTGTTTAATATATATGGCCCCTCCTGTGTGCAGTGTTTAATATATATGGCTCCTCCTGTGTGCAGTGTTTAATATATATGGCTCCTCCTGTGTGCAGTGTTTAATATATATGGCTCCTCCTGTGTGCAGTGTGATTTGATTGCTCTTTACTGTTTTTAACTGCAACTGCCACGGTTCATTCTAAATTTACACTGGCTCCATGCAGCTCCAGTCTTGCAGATTTCGTAGCTGCAGCCGTGGAACTGAACCTGAGTGTCCCTCAGGGGACACTCCACACTTGAAACTCTTGAACACAGAGGACTTCATCAAGCACACACATGATTTCAGATGGGGCAGTGCATGTGACACGGGGAAGCCTGCTCACCTACTGAGTAGCGCATCACAGACAGCTGCTCATTGCCATCCGTGTGGATTGACACCAGATCTCTTGTTTCTGCATCCAGAACAAACCACCTGTTTAGGAAAGAAGAGAAAACCTAAACAACCCGCCTTCAGACATTTACATCTACAGGAAACAGTAGGTGACTTTTTCTACATTTTTAATTTTAAAAACATCAATATTAACCTTATAACTATGATAGTGCATCTTCTAATTAATGCTGAGTTTATTTATCAAAAAATGCTGCTAGACAGACATGGGCCTACTTTTCATTTCTTCTTAGGAATTCAAAGACTGTCACCTGTACTTCTGCTAAGCATTGTTTAGAGACAGAAAGGTAAGATGACACTAGAGCTGACACTAGTGTGTTCACAGCACAGCTCACAGGGGAGCCTCTGAGGAGGATGGAAGACTTAGGAGGAACGACAGGTGCATAGTGGGGAGGTAGACAGGAACGGGGATGGACACACATTCATGAATAAAGTTGGTACTTTGTGAGAGGCTGGCCCACTGAAGCCACATGGTCCATGCTCACTGAACACAAGATGGTGCAGCTGCAGTGCCCACAGACTGCAGAATTGTTTATGTCAGTTACCAATCCTCTGCTACCACTAAAGCATCGAGAACTGCTTTTTCAAAGAGAGAATAAGATGGTATCCCAACCAAGACTATAGAGCTACAGTGAGTATCAGGCTTCAAGGTTTTTTGTTTGTCTGTTTTTTAAAGATTTATTTATTTTATGTATACGAGTGCTCTATACCTGTATACCTGCATGCCAGAAGAGGACAGCAGATCACATTACAGATGGTTGTGAGCCACCACGTGGTTGCTGGGAATTAAATTTAGGAAGAGCAGCCAGTGTTAACTGCTGAGCCATCTATCTAGCTCCAAAGCTTCAAGTTTTTAATACGATTATCAAAATTTATTATATTCTTATATATTTCAAATTATTATTAATTTCATAGTTGACAACCCCTACTATTAAGGCTGCTTCCAAGACACTTCAATGTCCTAGGAATGCTACACGCATACAACATATTATTATTATTTTTCTACATACAACTTTTATCTCTCTGGAAGCAACCTTAGCAAGCAGCAAAGCCCAGATCATGATCTCATGTGTGGAAACCCACACTGGTTAGAGATAGCAGCTGCTTATGAATGAAAGACAAACTCTTGTGTTTTTCTGTTTCTTTAAATGCATAGCAGATTAATTCTTCTATTTTTGGAATAGAATTTGTCAGGTGTGATATGGTTGTGAATGCGACTACATGACAGTTTTGGCCACGGGAGCACTGTCAACCTGAATACTGCATCTGAGACTTTCTAGTATATAGATGGCATTGTTCTTCTTGTCTGCTTTGCCTTTGTCTATACCATATTTGTCCTCAAATAAACTTTGGTAAAAATGTCTGGGGACAGGATTGAGGGCATTACTAGAGAAGAAAATAGCTCTGATGTCTGTTAGGAACAAACTGCTCTGGTCCTGGCCATTCAAGCAGCCAACCCAGGCTAATCAGGACAAAGGGCTCTGGATGTGGAGGCTGACGGCTCTGGGAAATTTTAGCCAACTCATGATGATTAGGTTGTACTAGGAAATATTTGAGGCAGGAAATGTTTTTGAGAAACTTGAAGTTTTAGTAGTTAAGAGAATTGAAGACCCCAAGTAAAAGGAACAGTGGGCCTGGGTCACTAAGAACAGGGATGTCCATGGAAAGTACAAGGGACAAGATGGAGGAAGAAACAGCTGGGTCTACTGGGTTAGTGAGCAAAGGTGAGAGCCCCTACCAGGGGAAATCTCTATTAACAGACAGTTGGAGTTAGAGATATTATTGGGGAAAACTGGAAGATATATGTATGATAAAGAAGATAAAGGCTGGGCAGACCAGTTTTGGACCCTGCGAGGGAGCCATTGGACCAGTGAACTTCTTTTCTGGAAAGATTGGAACCCACTGATTTGCACCCCCTGGCATCGCCTGCCTAAGGAAACTAGGCTACAAGCTCTAAGAGGCAGAATTTCCGCTTGTAAGGGAGCTCTCGGGGAGCTGCAGCAGGACTTAAAATAGCACATGGAAAAGAGGGTGCAAAGCATTGTGGACATAGGTATTTGGATGAGCTTAATAAAGAGATTTTGCAAATTTAAGACAAGTTAAAAATATTAACATTACCCTGACCTATTTATCAACTTTCTAAGGAGAGAGAGAGAGAGAGAGAGAGAGAGAGCACGCGTGCGAGCGAGCTGAAAGATGTCTGTGAGCACAGCTTCTGACCAGCAATGGGTCAGCTTGTAGGTGTGTAGTTACCTGAGACTCTGATTTTGTGCTGATCCAATCCTCCCATTCTTAAGAACTTGAAACAACTGAGGCTGGTCCTCAGCAGCATTTTTATTTTTTATTTAATTTTTCCAGTTTGTCAGTGTGTGGAAGCCATAAGCTGAGGCAGAGTCAGTCTCTCCCTCTCCCTCCCCCTCTCTCTCTCACCCCCTCTCTCCCCCCCTTCCCCTCTCTCTCCCTCCCTCCCTCTCCCTCCCCCTCCCCCTCCCCCTCTCTCATTAGACCCAGGAACTTGCAGACTCGGCTATCCTTGCTAGCTAGCTTGTTTCCACTCTGAGTGCTGGGCTATAGGCTGGATGCCATGCCTAACTCCAGTCATGGCCTTTCACATCAAGAGCATTACCCTCTGAGTCCTTTTTCCCCAGCCTGACAAATGATTTTTAACAGGAAGCCAATGAGCTTGTTAAAGTGTATGGTTTTCCTACGGATGTGCAGCAACACTGGGAGCTCTCACCCTTGTCGCTTCACGGCGGGTATTCTTTCAGAAGTTGCCACTGTGGCTACGATCTCAGTTCTTACTGAAAGTTCTAGACAAGGAAAATCTCTGCAAAACTTGTCTTTTCGCATTGTATTTACAACATCTCACTCTGGAGTGTATACAGTAGAGCAAATTTTCTATTTGGGAGTAATGTGTCATTACTATGAGGCTCTAATGGACTTCTGATGTAATAGCCACCAGGGATGGGAACTCTTCTGTTATAGATTAAGCTGACTTGTGAGCCTAGTACCAAATAAAATACCCAGCATCCTTTATGATGACGACTTTTGTGTGTGGAGGTGGTTGGGGTGAGGGTGATCACATAGCTTTGAACTTGCTATTATAAAACCAGAGCTGACCTTAAAGTCCTGATCCTCCTACCTCCACCCCACAAACGCTAGGATCACAGCCATGTGCCATCATGCCTGTTATATGACTTTTAGTTTCTTTAGTGACCACACACACATTTTAAAGGTAGAATTAACCTGAAGTCCCTATATAAATGCATCTCTTCCTTTAGAAAGCTATGCATCCATAACAGTGTCTTTTGGTTTTTGTGTTTATGGTTTTTGCTTTTTTAAATGAACCTCTAGATACAAAAACAGGAATGTTGGGGCTAGAGGGACAGTTACACAGTGAAGAGTGTATGCGAATTTTCTAGAAGACCCAAGTTTGATTCCTACTGCCAATGCTAGGTAGTTAGGACAGGCCCAAAAGCTACAGAAGACACCAGGGAGAAAAGCAGAGGACTCAACCTCAGGCCCACTGTTAGTCAAACTCCTCCAGGAGAAGTGCTCTGCTATGTTTCCTTAGCACCACACTAATGCATGCTGGACGCTGTGGCAATCATCAATGTACTCACTACTTGGCAACACGATGCAGAATCTATACATGGACACGGACACATGGCACAAGATATTACCAGTCCATTTCTCTGTTCCTGTACCATTTGGACATGTTTTACAGAAAACTAGTTCCTAGCCCTAAATGTGACTTAAAAAGTGAAATGAGTAATCTGAATGGCTAAAGTAGTAGCTTTTCAATTTCATACAGTGAAGTTAGGTATTTACAGACCAAAGGGAAAATAAAACAAATGGAATATCCACGAATCCGAGGTGTGGAAGCAGGTGTGGAGCTTGGCAGAGCTCTATCTAATCCAGCAGTGACAGCCGTATCTGCCAACAGGAGACTCCACACCAGTGAGCACGGACTGACTGCGAGCACTGCTATGGTGACTACTGAGGTAGTAACTACCTTACCTTTGGAGTACATAGCTAAGATGGAGGACCTCACAGTCACACAGATGTTAGAAAGTAGTTTCAGTGGTTTTCAACCACATCTTTTTAGTTTTTTTTTTTTTAACATTTATTTTCTTTGTGTGTGGGTGTGGGTGCAGGTGTCATGGCTGCATGTGGAGGTCCAAGAACAACTTTTAGGAGTTGGTTCTTCTGATTCTAGGAACTGAACTGTCAGGGTTGGTGGCAAGCACCTTGCTTGCTGAGCATTCTCCTAGCTAATCCATCAGAACAATTAAAACAAGAACACAAAATAGGGCTCTGTGTATCTATCTGACACCTTTATTCAAACAGTATGCCTTCATGATATTCAAATCCCTCTAGCTTTATGCTTCATTTAGAGCTCAGGAAAACAGTGACTGACCAAGTACACACTAGAGTAGTTAAATGTGTTATATGACATGATTTTTCCCAATGATGCAAGCAGCCCACCATTTCAGATCTGCCTACCTGCCTGAGTGCGTTCCAATGGCTACCACTGTACCGCTTGGATGAAAGTCTGCACAGTGTCCTGGTTCCTAGAGGAGAAAAGGACAGGCATTTGGGCATAGGATAAAGGCTCCTAGGTTTAAGGGAACTGTTTAAAAAAAAAAACTTTCAAAATAACTTGTTTTAAATAAACAAGAAGTTCTAGTCAGCTTTACTGTAAACCAATGAGAAATGCTACATGGACAGAAGTGGCAAAGGGACTGACTGACTAGTGAGGGTAAACAAGTGACGGGCTCGTGGCCAGGGAGTGGAACAGTACAGGTAACAGCAGATCTGGTAAGAACTTCACAAAGAACACTTCTTTCGGGGTAGAAAAGGCAGGATGTGTATACAGTAGTGAGAAATACAAGGTGACCCACAAGGAAGGCAGTACACTCTGCTACAGCATTTGCTAACTCCAACTGTAAAACCACAGAGGCCCAAGTATTTCACAATTAATGTTCCACAAATATACAAAATCTTTGTAAGTTTACTACTGAAACTGCAAGGAAAGCATCCGACTACCACATTGGAAGGAGACCAGACAAATGTCTTACTCTCGACCCTTTTACCAAACTGCAAGCACACGTTTACATGAATGCTTCATCGAGCGCCAGTGGGAGGAGTCTGCACGGGGAATCTTTGCACTCACGTCCACAAGCCTGGTCCACTCCAGCCTGTGCTCCACTGAGTTCCACATGCACACCTGCCTGTCCTGAGCACACGTCAAGAGCAAATCTTTGAAGGGATGTGTTGCAAGGCCCCAGAGTTCATCTGTATGACCCTGAAAACGAAAAAAACCCTCCTTGTAAGAACCAAAGCATATTGTCGAGAAATAATGTAGAAAACGTGGGCATCCCACAGCTTACCTGGACTTCTATTTGGAAGCCATCATTAAACGTTCCCCGTAAAATAAAGTTTCGTGATGTGCCTACTAAGAACTGTTCTGCCCTTCCCTCTGCAACTGCTCTAATGGTGCCATACTGATCAGGAACCTGGAACAAACGAAGGGGTGAAGTTACCACAAACAGTGACATGCAATAATTACTACCTCAACAGTGCTATCTATGCTCACAGCTGTCTGCAGTTAGAGGGTAATAAAGACAGATTCTAAACCTGAAACTATGTGGTGGTCTCATCAGATTGTAATTTAATGTTCAATTACACTTTATTACACAGAAGTTACAATGTATTATTATCAACATTCTTTGCCACATTTATCATAATTATCTTTGTAGAACAGGGTCTCCCACATGCTATTCAAGCTTGTCAGTGATCTAACTTGCAGCCCACTTCAGTAAAATTTACATTTATATTCTGTATGATACTGAGGGTTATAGAAATGTGGGGGAGGAAGGAAGTTCTATCCCAGCTCATAAAGAATATGGTCTGGGATTTGTTTCATGTTCTTCTGGGCAAGTTACTTAGCTTAAGACCATTCATTTACCTATGACATGGGGATAACACATTCATCCCTTATTCAGGGACCAAAAGATGAAAATTACAGTAAATCAAAACACAGCTGACCCTTTAACCTGTAGACTCTGTTTTGTATTCAAGTGCTAAATCATCCATGGACTGAAAATACTGAGGTGAAAAACCTTCTGTATATACTGAGCATGTATGTGCGTACTGAGTATGCATGTATGTATGTACTGAGAATGTGTGTACTGAGTATGTATGTATATATGTATGTGTGTACCGAGTATGTACGTATGTATGTATGTACTGAGAATGTATGTGTGTACTGAGTATGTATGTATATATGTATGTGTATACTGAGTATGTATGTATGTACCGAGTATGTATCCACCCTACCCCTGCCCACCATTGATTAGTTCTTATACAGTTCAGTAAAACACTTCCATAGCAGTCGCACTGTATCAGGTATGGTAAGCAATACAAAGACAATTTAAAGTTTAAGTCCAAAGATATACTTGATGACAGGGACTTCAGTACCTACAGATTCTAGCATCTACGCAGATACTAGAGACTACTCCCTTACAGATACGAGGGATGACTGGGTTGTAAAGTATTATAATGGCCATTCTCAGGTCTCCTTGTGAGACCATTTCATTCACACACTATGCGACATATGCTCAGTGTCCTTCACACTGATAACAGAGCCCACAGAATGACTCTGAGATGGCACGTTTCTTCCTCAGGAAGGGTTGGTTTTAAAATGCCTCTGCTTATCCGGATCTGCCTAGCCTGTGACAGACCCTGAGTTTAATTTCTTGCACTGCATAATAAAGCCCTCAAACTCCACATTATTCTGTTTAGAGAGTCCTCTGTGCTGTAACAAACACTTTCCTATGGGGAGGGAATGAACAGAAGGAACCAGAAAAGCTATCTCAAAATGGGACAAAATGCATGAGTAGAGTTTTTTGTTTGTTTTGTTTGTTTGTTTGTTTTTCAAGACAGGGTTTCTCTGTGTAGCCCTGGCTGGCCTCAAACTCAGAAATCCGCCTGCCTCTGCTTCCCCAGTGCTGGGATTACAGGGGTGTGCTGCCACGCCCAGCAGTGAGTAGAGTTTTGCTTTAAGATCCCATTCCCAGCCTTACCTCTATTTCTCTTTCAAGGTTCAGATCATGATCCCACAAAATTATTTTTCTGTCTTTTCCGCCTCCAGTTAATAGCATCCCATTTCTCATCTGACAAAGTGTAAACACACTGCCATCATGAGCTTTGATTTGTCTGTTGATCTGATACACACCTAATATGGTAAGAAAAAAAAAATGAAAACAGGAGAAATAACATGTTTTATTAGACTTTAGTATCTCTCTGGAAACCAGCTTTAGCAGAGCTACAGGGTGAATTTGCAGACAGTTCACATTTCCCTAGTCAAGAACCTGGTCCCAGACACGGCAGGCACGAGCCTTCAGACTGAACGTAGTCCTTTACATTCACATCAGGATTCACGCACTGTACATGTATTTTCCTTAAAAGCCCTGTTAGCTGCTGCAACAGTGCTTCCTGTGCAGACCACAGGGGAAATAAAGTGCAGCTCGGCATCAACGTCAGCGTCACCTCCCGTGATGGCTTTGTGCAGTTTTACAGTAGTGTGACGAGTTTGCAAAGCAAGGATCCCAGGTATCGGTAAAGCTATAGCCAGGATCCCAGGCTCCCTCCCACCTCAGTGTCCCTGGAGCTTTGCAAAAGCCTCTGTAAGCTCAGTGCATGGCAATCACTAATAAACATTGAATTCTTCTTTCTAGTCTGCTGAGAAACAAAAGAAATGACATCATCCAAACCAAGTCCATGTCGCTTACTCAGGGCAGGGCTCTAGCAGTCAAGGGAGGCTAATGAGACAAGTGGACAGTCAGCCTGTGGGAGATAATGCCTTACAGAATTAGTTACCAGGTTCACAATGGAAGCCAGAGCCTTGTTTAAACATGGCGAAAGTCAACAAAATAGCGTTAGCTCTTGTGGAAAAACGGGAAGAAAAAAACAAGATTTAAAAACCATTCATTTTTAAAAATTGTATAGCAACTGATGACGGTAAGTAGAACAGGGCTGTGCCTAGATGACTGAACACTAGGTCAAGGGGAGGTAAGGGACAACAAGCCTCGCGGGATGGACCTTAGGAACTTGCCAAGTTAAACTGTCAGTCATCGTTAGTCATGGTAGAGCACACCTATAATCCTAGGAGGCAGTTTGGGCTACACAGTAAGTTCTAGACCAGCCTGGCCTATATAGCGAAAAATGTTAGAAAACAAAAAGCCAAATAAAAAACTAGTTATCTAAAGCCACACATTTTACTTTATTTTGAGAGATGGGGGAAGCTAATTGGTGCATGGTTCCTTCCTAGTAGACCCCGACAAAGAGCATAAAGTGGATCTAGTAAGCATTACTGACTGCACTCTTAAAGGAGCAGAGCACACTTTATGTCATGTGAATGATGTATCCACAAGGCTCTTACTGAGATTATTAACCTACTTTTCTATTAGAGCTGTCATCAAGTTTGCAAGATTAGCTGAAATTAACAAGGGTTTGGCATCATCAAAATGTCTTCAGTGTAGCTGACCTTGAGAGCTGCTCTTGGGCAGTAGGTGCATCCCTGGTAGAAAGGTGCAATGGACCTACTGCTCCGATCTACTGCCTCCACCTAAACACATCCACCTCTTGAGCCACACAACATGATCACTGGATGTCTGTCTATACAATTTATCCATCTTTGCTCTGACTGCACCCAGGTGCCCAGGAGAGAAAGGACATCTAAAAAAATGTGAATTTTCTGAGCACTGCGGAGTCCCTTAAGTCAAGGACAGAGGAAGGAAGAGAGTGAAAAGGGTGAGCAGGCGTATCGTAGCTCTCCCTTCTTGTACGTGGTCCAAGTAGTAAGTAGTTTTGAAATTACAAAACTAGTCAGACGTGGTGGTGTGTGCTTTAAGTCCCAGCACTGGGGAGGCAGAGGCAGGCAGATCTCTGAGCTCAAGATCAGCCTGATCTACAGAGCTAGTTTCAAGACAGCCAGGGCTACACAGAGAAATCTTGTCTTGAAACATGCCATGCCCCCAATTAACCCCCACCCCCAAAAGGAAAGAAATTGCAAAAACAGCTAGGCATGGTGGCACACACTTTTACTCCCTGCACGTGGGCGGCACAGACTGTGGATCTCTATGCGTTCCAGGTCAGTCAGTTAGGTCCGTCAGTCAGACCCTGTCTAACACAAACACCCATTAAATATCAGGTGTGAACACCATGGCTCCCTGTGAAGAATGCAAAAAGGAAAATCAAAGTTTTCTGTTCTTAATTCAGCCGCCCTGTTTTTAAACATGTCAGAAAACCTTGTCACACATGTATGACCTTCCCAGAATGACAGATGTTAGAAAACAGAAAGCAAACTTAAAGAACTGTGTCATCAGGATAAAACCTCCACCAAGTGAGTGGCTCGGTTCCACTCATTGCCTTTCAAGCTGGGATGCTGACACAAAGCGCAGATAGTAACTAAGTTAAAAAAAAAATGCTGTGTTTCACATTTAAGCATATTCCAAGTTTCTTTTACAGACTATAAATAAAACATTACAGTTGAAAAATCTTTCTCTTATGAATCTATAATTCTGTCAGTCTAGCTTAGGTTAAACATTTGAAATACTTGCTGAGAAAAATTACTGTTTTTGAGTTTAAAGATTTTATGCTGAGGTTTAACTGTGTGGCCAAGCCTACCCAAGTCTAATGGCAAGCTCTTCCATTCCTCTCATCGCCCAGAGAGTCTCCATGATCAGCAGGTTATCTCGCCTGCCCAGGGAGGACAGCTGGAAGGCTCTGTCCACTCAAACACAGACACAGATGCAGGCAGACGCTAGCACCAGGTCAGGCTCTTACCACCTAGGTGAAGGGCCCATGCAGGTGACATGCTGAGCGAGCAGGCCAAAAGGCTGGACTTCTGAGTTCTAGAAAAGGAGCCTGACAAAGATTTAGGAGTGATAAGCATTTTTAAAATGTCTTCTTCCTGTGTGCCTGGTTTGTGCCTTGCTAATGTGTGGCCAAGACCTCCCAGCAGGGTTGGGAAGAGGGGGCTGCAGGTAGGAAAGGAAAGGCGGGACAGAGCTATGGTTCGCTCATTCTCTCCGTTTGTCTTTTCTAACAGCATGACCATGAGATCTGCTCAGACACCTGAGGACCAGCTCAGGAGAGTGAAACTTTATATAGTTTAAATTAGTATGCATGTGTTCTCCCTCTCATATTCAACTTCTGGAGGGAAGAGTTCTATATGAATACATGTAGATTATATATGCACAATGAATAATTTCCTTAGAAAGGCTCTTTCTGGAGCGCTCTACTGGTTGGTAAGGGATGCAGCGCTGAAGGAGAGGATACCTTTAGGTCCTTTCCCGGGCGGGGGCTCTACCATCGTTTTGCTCCAGATCAGCATGACTCCACCCGAGTCTCCAGTGAGAACATCTCCATTCCCCAAGAATGCCAAACACTGAATGAATTTTGGTTTTTCATATTTCTACAATAAAATGAGAATTTTTAGTTTTCTCTTTGGCATGGTGATTTTATACTTACCCTACAATAACACACCCACCCACACCCCTACACACACCCACCCATACCCCTACACACACCCACCCACACCCCTACACACACCCACACCCCTACATACACCCACCCACACCCCTACATACACCCACCCACACCCCTACATACACCCACCCACACCCCTACACACACCCACCCACACCCCTACACACACCCACCCACACCCCTACATACACCCACCCACACCCCTACACACACCCACACCCCTACATACACCCACCCACACCCCTACACACACCCACACCCCTACATACACCCCCCCACACCCCTACATACACCCACCCACACCCCTACATACACCCCCCCACACACAATGATGTTCCAACAGTCTGATCCTTACCCCAAAAATTCCCTGTTTTCTTGTTAGTGAGTTGCCACTCCAGGTCCAGAAAAAAATATGAGATTTACCACATGTTATTATTATATTTGCATCTGTTGGGTGGAATTCTACAGCCAAAACAACTTCGTTTGTTGTCTGTGGAAAAAAAAAGTGATAGTTTTAAAAGAATGTATATTCTTACTCTTACCAAAATCTAATTAGAGTTCCTTATAAAGTCAGGAAAAATAGTTTAGGAAGTTTGCTTTTTCTCCTAAGGCTTATTTTTCAAAAGAAAAAAAAAGTACAGAATTTTTAGTAAGATTTAAATTTGATATACTTATGCTATTATAGCAATTCTTTTGCTACTTTTTATAAGACATTTGTTAAGAACTATAGCTTACGTCTTACATATTTGGGAAAGCACACTATGTAAGATGCAAGAGCCATGTGATGTCTTAAAGCTCAAAGCAGCAGAGCTAGAAACAGACCACATCCCCTTCTAGTTACCCAGCCCGTGCCTGTGCTTAGGAAGGCAGAGTGCAAGCTCCTCTGCTTCACCTAAGCGGAAGCGCATACAGTGCACTCCTTTAATGTTTACAGGATTTTCCAACCCTGTATCTGTGAGCTCCATTCATGTTGATGCTAAATGCTGTAAAATACTCTTTGGAAAAGGATCGAGGAGGGGGAGGGAGAGAATGAATCTCCTGCTGACTGCAATTAGGGTAGTTCCACTTTTTTCTCTTTTAGCTATCATAAATGACAATGTAATCTGCATTCTTGTGAACCAATCACGTCAATTGATTTCTGTTGGGTTTATACACTCTGGAGAGCAACAGGCTGTCAGCAAGTAGGCACATGTTAGCAAGTAATGCCAAATAGTTACCCACACAGCAGCACTTCCATCCCGACCTACCAACAACCCACACAGCAGCGCTTCCATGCCGACCTTCAAACACACATACAGTAGAAGGTATTTATCAAGCACTCAAATCTTTCTGATGTAGGCAAGGACAGTCTCCTGTTAGAATAACATAGAGGAGGAAGACGGGGGAGAGAAGGCCCAGGTATCTAGCCCTAGAACCCAGTCCTTCTTAACAAAATGCTCCCCTCCAACCCCAAGGCTTTCCTCTCTACCCTGAATAGGAACAAACAAATGCTCTGGAGTTAAGTTTTAGTTGCTTTACAATGACCAATTCTGGCAACGGACATCTAAGAGAGTTCGAGGAATCTGGATGAGAGAAAAGAGGGGAAGAGACAAGCACAAGCCTGTGGTCTTGGATGACTACAGCGTCCATCGTCTCTGAGTGAGACAATCAGGAGACTGTGACATGCTATTCTTCATTTGTGATGGATTGCATTCATATACAATGCCTGGGAAACCTGAGCCAGAGGTGTGGACTGTGTGTGGTATCTTAGTGAGACAGGAATACCCTCAGTGGAGGGCCTGAAACAAAGCTCTGTCCTAGCAACACATCCTGGAAAGGGGTAAAGAATGGCCAGCGGGGAAACCAAGACTTCACGGGGTAGACCTAACTACAAAAGAGAAAACACTTATGTAGTTCATTTTGCTTCAACTTCCCCACACATCAGTGGTCTAAACTATACAGAATGGGTTACTTGTCTTCTCTTATGTTCTTAAGGTGAGATTTTCTGACAGCGAATTTCAAGTACAATCAATTGTACCTTGCTTGCTTTAGAAGTTACAATAACAAAAACCCATTTTTAAGGGAAAAAGTAAAAAACTTGCAATTTATCAAAAATAACCCTAACAAAAGAGACAAGGCGCTGAAGCAAAGTATATCCTTTACTTGTTAGTCATGTTTATGCAAATGTATGTCTGTGTGCACGCTCACACCTGTGTGCAGGTGCCCATGGAGGCTGGAGTCACAGGTGGTATATACATGATGTGTGGGTGCTGGGAGCTGGTCCTCTGCAAGAGCAGGACCAGTTAGTTCTACCTGCGGAACCATTCCAACCTTGGAAACCTATTCTTCTTTAAGAACTTATCAAAGCCCTTCTGTAGTCTTAACATTTCTGCCCCATGTAAATGCAGCTGCGATGCTAACTTACATTTTTCTTAAAAGCCAGGCTGAGCCACACCATGGTTCTGCAATATTCCACAGCACTCACAAATTCTACAATCCCTTTAAATGTTATGGCATTGTTTATAATCATTATACAAAAACCTTATTATTTTTATATCTGACCTTCAGTTATATCAAGCAAGCTCTTAAGGGTAAAGGTTCCCTCTAGACTTATAAAGCTTTAAAGACTGACTGAAAAGCCCAATCCATGAAACAGCAGCAGCTAAGCAGGGCACTCAGTGTTTTCTGAAACGGTTCCACACCAGCTCTTATGGTTTATCTAGCTGTAATGTTAAAAGTCACAGAATCTGATAAACGGGAAAAAACAGAACAAAACAAAAAACATTTACTCTTATAACCTGGATAGGCATATATTATAAATCCAAATACCTATCAAATAATGAACTTTAAAATACAATATCCAAAGTTTATTTGATTTACCTTTATTTCTGCTATTTTTGATTTTTTCTGCCAGTCCCATACAGTAAGCATATGTTCATTGGAGTCATCAATAACGCATAAATGAATACCTGAATCCTAAATAAGTAAATTTGAAGGAAAAAATGCCATTACTATTTGTTAAACTCAAGACACAACTGAATGTACTATTTACAAAAACTGTATTTTTTAGGAATAGAGAAACACACTAACTTTGGTCCTATGTCCAGCTTTACTCCTGACTGACTCCCACCAGCCAGTGAGGCCCTGGCTATCATCTAGCAACAGCCCACCTCTGTGACTCTCAGTCCCTTCACTCTCTTATGCTTCTTTCTTGCTGTTAGAAATATGTAAGGCAATTCTCTAAGCAGGAGCTGCACAGAAATATATGTAATTCTATGTACTTCTGTCTGATGAACTTTGAATAGTTTGATGAAATATGCTAAAATTATATGATACTTTAAAATCCACTGATTTCAGCTTTTGTAACATAAATGAGATAGATGAAAATAAATATTTTTCTATCTTATTTTTCTGAAACCACCTTCATTCCCACAGATAATGTAAGTTTAAGAGAAGGAACTAGGGATGAGGTCAAACAATTTATTTCTTGTAGCATCATCGGTGGTATATGCCTCAAAATGTCACTGGAACAGATGCTCTGGTGAAGCTGGGGGCAGCACTTGCCTCTCTCTGTCTCCCTCACTTGAAATGGTCATCAGAATGAAGGACAGCTACAGAGTACAGACTATGTAGATAGTCTGGATACTCAGTCACAGCCCAGAGCCAGGCCACTAGCCCCTGCCACCATCCACCAGAGCACAGAGCCAGGCCACTAGCCCCTGCCACCAGTGCTCTGTTTTGCTTCCTCCCCTTTTCTTGGCCTGCCAGACTCTTGTCACTTGGTGCCTGCAAACCAGCAAAGCTGTTAAACTCAACTAGATTTTCTGCTTCAAAAATCTCTCTTTATTTTCATGATCTACGAAACTCCTGTAAATCAGAATAGAGCCACTGGCGGGTAAGAACTGAAGAGGTAATATGAACAGCTAAACATACTCTGAAATGTAAAATGAAAGCCACTTGAAAATTTAATGCAGGTTTCTTACATACTTCAAAAATGTAATCACGAATCCAAGAAAAAGTCAAGTGTTCAGATGAGCAACATCTTACTTTCTTCTCATAATAAACCCTGAAAGATGAAAGGCCATTGCTACACACAATTATTAAAAATGATGTTTTTTGCCTGCATGTATGTATGTGTACCACATGAATGTCTGGTACCTCTTGAGGCCAAAGAGGGTGTCAGATCTGTTGGAACTGAGTTAGAGATGGTTGTGAGCCATCATGTGGATCTTGGGAACCGAACCCAGATCCTCTGTAAGAGCAACAAGTAACCTCAACCATGACGCCATTTCTCCAGATCACTATATGCTATCAGAACTAATATTCATGGATCTTTAGGGAATACAAAGATCTGATTGGTTCCTTTTTCTCATGTGATATCAGAATTACCTAATAAGATGAATATCTCCTCTGATACAAATTGAAATTAAGTCATGTCTTATTGCTTATTTCAATTTCCCTCCACTACTACACTGGTACCCTATCTCAGGACAAAGACAATGTGCGGGTTCAAATTGAGTACTGCCCCCACAGACTGAGTAGAATGCTCGGTTATCAGGGAGTGGCACTATCTGAAAGGATTAGGAGGTGTGGCCATACTGGAGAGTTTGTCCCTGGGGATGGGCTTTGAAGTCTTAGAAGCCCATCCATGCCAAGCCCAAGTCTTTTTCAGTCGCCTGTAGAAACTCTCAGATACCATGTCTATCTGCATGCCACCATACTCCTTGCAACAACGACAATGGATTAAACCTCTGAAGCTGTAAGCATGCCCTAATTAAATGCCTTCTTTTATAAGTTGTGTGGTCATGGTATCTTTATAACAACTCCATGACAGCAACAGAACAACAAGAGAGACAAATTAAATATAACTAAATGTAGTATCTTGATCCTAAATCATATCCTAAATCCTAAATTGAATTTAATACTTTAATCAAATTACAACACTAGCTATTTAACAATAGCTATGTTGGAAATAACTTGCATTTCATTTTTGGATGGATACATGATCCCACACATTCACAAAACAAATTCAGGCATAGATTGCTTACTTTAAACAATAACTGTGACTTACTGCTTTTGAAAAATCCAGGCATCCTACTCCACGCTCAAAAGTTCCAAGTCCAATAACATGCAGTGTGGTAAGACTTACTGAATCCCACACCCTGACATGGGGTTGCAGAGGCTGCAAAACATAAGACAGGTTTAACATATCTAGGTGGGTGCAGATAGGTACAAAAACTACCTCACAACAGGTATGTACACCACTACCAAGAGCAACTTGCCCTATTTTTGTTTGCTTGTTTTTGATTTTTTTTTGAAACAGAGTCTCACCATTATGTAGTTCATTATGTGGAACTCACTATGTAGACCAGGTTGGCCTCAAATTCTCAGGTATCACCTGCTTATGTCTCCTGAGTGCTGGGACTAAAGGCATGCACCACCATACCCAGCCTAAGTCCCCACTTTAGTAAGATAAAAACTACTAAATTCAGACATGCCTCTAAAGAATTTTTTTTTTTAAATATTTAGTATTTAAATGAGTACTCTGTCTTAGCACACACCAGAAGAGGGAATCAGATCCCAGCATGATGGTTGTGACACATGGGTGCTGGGAATTGAAGTCAGGACCTCTGGAAGAGGAGTCAATTGAATAGGTATGTTTCCCCCTCATACTATGAAAATAAGGACAGCAAATAATTTGCATATTTAATGTTTCACACATGATTAATGTATGCCATATAAGAAAATCATTTAATCCTCATAATCTGTGATCTTTGGAGATACGTAGACTAAGATACAGAGACTATAACCAGCTTTTACAGCCACTAAAAGGTGGATGTAATTGTAATGTACTCTATTAGCTTGCTTAATTAATTAGCCAGTATAGTAGCTAATATTTTGCTATTTTTGAGATGGGATCATAAAACTTTATCCAGGCTGATCTGATTCAAATAGTTCCCCTGCCTGAGGCCACCAAGAAGCAAGTACTCAGGTGTGGGTGACCATCCATTCTTGATACTTCACTTTTAGTATATTATCTTTATTCTTAACATAATGTACTTAAAAAAAACAAAAACGAATTTATCTACTTAATAAGGTCTATGGAAACAACCCTTCAAAGAATATGGAACTGGAAGGGATCTTGAAAGCCTTTTAAAATAAAGCTCACTTGCAGGTCTTCTCTGCAGCAAATGAACCCACAGAACATTGTGTGCATGAGCTAGTCACCGTCAGTACTCACTCACTGCTGATCTCAGAAATGAGATGTCAGATGAAACAACTTAGTGAACCCAACTAGTAACCCAAGCTCTCAGTGTGTCTAAGCGGTGTGCTAATACATGAAATCACCCCCCTCCCCAATTCTAGAGACCCTCCCCGATAACCTTCAGGGAGTGAGACAGCAGGGCAGACACACCAACTGGCGCTTACCCTTCCATCTTTGTCTACTCCGGCTATCTGTCCAGTTGCGATTCTAATCTTGTCAGGATGTACAGCAAGGCTAAAAAGCAATATTTATCATAACTTTAAACACAGAAACATGTGAAACAGCATAAAGGCACCTGTGTATCAACATTTTTTAAAGCAGATAGTTTTCAGTCTTAAAACCACACATGATCTATTTATTTTTATTAGTAAATTAAGCAAGCTTCTAATTTTCTTTCTTATTAATATTAATAAATTAATGGAACACTGAATTCATAGAAAATATTTAGTCATAATTTGGCAGAGTAAGAATGGAAACCATTTTTATCTGTTCAAATATACTTAGGCAAATATCTTGACATCATTTTATGAAGTTCAGTATGGTCCAGTGTAATCTTCATCTATTAAAATTTAAGTATCGCTTCATCTTACACACTCTTACACACCTACTAACTTAACAATTCTTTAGTATTTCAGGCATTTCTACTTTCTACAAACAAAAACCAGCAGTAAACATCTTCTAACATAATTTTACTGACCTATAACTATTTCTTTTTTTTGTTTTTTGTTTTTGTTTTTCCGAGACAGGGTTTCTCTGTGTAGCCCTGGCTGTCCCGGAACTCACTTTGTAGACCAGGCTGTCCTCGAACTCAGAAATCCGGCTGCCTCTGCCTCCCGAGTGCTGGAATTAAAGGCGTGCGCCACCACGCCCGGCCCTATAACTATTTCTTAATGTTAAGCTTTTGTAAATCTAACCCAGAGCAATAAATTCTAAAGGAAACGGAAAACACTGTAGCAACTGCACTCTGACCATGGTGCACAGCCCCCCCAACCACAAAGCTTCGAGTGTGCATTCCTGTGTATGTGTGCAAGCCTGCCTGTGGAGGCTGGAGGACAATGTTGGGTGTCTTCCTCTATCACTCGCCACCTGACTTAATATTTGCAATTACAGTTTTCATTACATTTATTTACTTGTGTGCAAGCCCATGGCTATGAGTGGGTAAGTGCCCATGGCTGTGTGTGGGTAAGTGCCTATGGCTGTGTGTGGGTTAAGTATGTGCTGCTGTGGAGATCAGAGCACAGCTTGTGGGAGCTGGTTCTCTCCACTCACCATGTGGGAGTGTATGTGTGTGAGCACATGCATCCTCCATAGAGTTTGCCACATTCACCTTTACTCACTCAACTCACTGCCTTTTCTGTCATTTTTTGACCCTAGAGTGTGCAGTTTTGGCTCTACCGTCTGGCAGCCAGCCTGAGCACGGCCTGTCTCCATCATAGTAACAGACGTGGCTGTGCCCGGTTTTCACACTGGTGCTACCAGGGACTATAGCTCAGGTCATACTTGCACATAACATAAGCTTTAACACTGAACCATTTCCCTAGCTCCCGATGACAAAAATCACTCTTTCTGTCCCTTTCTAGAATCCTTCTATATACTAGAACAATTAACATGTATTTATGGAGAGAGGGCATGTGAAGGTCAGAGGCAGACTATCCGAGTCAGCGTTCTCCTACAATGGAGGCTCTTGGGACTGAGCTCAGCTTGTCAGTTGGCTCCCTCGCTGAGCCCTCCTATATTAAGGGGTCAGCTCAATTGCAGAGACTTTTTGTTCTTGCTATATATTACTAATCATTTTCCAGAAGAACAGTATTAGTCACATGAGATAAAAATGTTCCAAATTTCTATAATTTCCCCATGATAAGAATTGTATCTTGTGAAATGTTTCAACAATCTGGCATAAATAATATCAGGTTTTCCTTTCTAAGGAGGCTAATGTTCTTATATCTTCTTAAACAATTTATATCCTGAATCGAGATTTAAAAAAACAAAACAAAACTCCATCCAAACCTCTAGGGGCTAGAGAGATGGCTCAGTAGTGAAGAAAACTCTGGCAGCTGATAACTGTTCCCAGTTCTGGGGATTTAACACCCTTATACATGCATACACACAGTCAAAACACCAATGCACATAAAATAATTAACTCATCATTAAGAAAACCTCTAGCACATTAATGTTTTTGCTGTATTTAACTCTTTCTTTTCAAACAAAAATTTTAAATTGTAATTTCTGCACCAGGTAATGCATGGCTCCAATATCAAAAGCCACTTAAAGTCTTTTTCCTACCTGCACCAATTGGAAGGACTTCTCTAACTTTCCCTTAATCTTCACTTTTGACACTAACTGTGATAACTTTTTTTCAAAGGAAACTGTAAGAAATACTTCACACACGTGGAAGTCAAAATATTTTGCACAACTTTCTTTGCCCACAGGAGTGAGAACACACTTGTGTGTCTGCTCTTTACCGTGTGCAGGGTGCAGGGCTTTCAACTTCCTGTTACTGCTGTTTCCTTCTTGTTCCTAAGGCAGGGCGTCACGGGGCTGACTTCCACACTCTGACCTCCACACACACTACAGCTAGCACCCAGCTGAGACAGATATGAGATGCTTCTCTCACTTGTGTCACACTGCATGGGTTCTGTATATATAATACTGCAAATATAAATGTACTTTTACCTCCTTTTCTGAAGGCTATCATCTATGTAGTAACCTATAGCATTCATACATAAGTGAAACTCTTACTTAATTATCAGAACACTATAAAGAAGCTAAGCCTTTAAATGCAAGAAAACAATGGATTCTAGTAACATATGACTGAATTATCTAAAGAGCAGCAACAATTACTAAAACCCAAGCCTATGCATCTAAAAAGAGCTCTGCATTTACAGTCTGATGGCACACCGGATACTTAGAATCCCATTCAGGTTTTGGTTTCTCTCCTTCTAAGAGGAAAACCTGAAACCCAAAACGTATCACATAGAATAAACCCTTAATAAATACTAAGTAAATGTACAAAAAACTACTTCCAGAAATTCATAGCATCCAGTCTGTCCTACACAGATGGCATACAATAGACCAGGTGGGAAGGAATACAGACCTGAAGCAGCAGGGTAGATTAACTGGGATTTAGAGCAGTGTATTCCATTGCTATTGATACCACAGTGTTTTTAAGAATGTTAATGACTTATTTACTTTAAAAATATAGTGCATAGAATACACTGTATATATGTATATAATTATTATGTATAAAATATGAGTAACATTATTACTTATAGTCTAAGCTTCCAATGGTGAACTTTCAGTACAGCTCTGACGATGATGACTATAGAGAAGCTAGGCAGGTACAAGGATGGCAACGGTGTTGATACTCACCATTTCACACAGTCTGTATGACCCAGGTAGTGTCGCTGAGTCCTCTCCTCATAATTAAACAGGACTACCACTGAGGCGATGAAATAAACTATCTCCCCTGTGGGAAGCAGGTATACATTTGCTCTACAGTCCTTTCCTCGATAACCATATCTTGAATGAAAAGTCAAGGTTTTAAAGCAAATACTCAAGGCGTGTAAGAAGTCATGGAGGCACAAAGGAGAGAAAACCAGACTAGAGCCAGGACACTCACCTTTCCCTCTCATACCCAGACCTAAGTCTTATACTGTATTTGTCTGAATGTCCATATTCCTTGGACAAATATACTCTGAGCTCCTAGCTTGCATGTACCAAGCACAGTGCTAACCACACAGCTCTGAACAAGTTGGAAGTGGTGCCTGTGAGGCAGTGTGCTCAGGGGAAGCGTGCCTGTAAGGAGACCTGACTTACAAAGCACAAGGTAGGACCTGAGAAGGCTCATCCAGGAAATAACAAGCCTGCTGGGCCTAAAATGAGAAATAAGGGACAATTACCCTCTGTTTGCTGTATAGAATAGCAATAAAATCCTGTGCCAGATTCCAGGATTGGTGAGCTTCTCCAAGCTAACCTAATTTTGTCCAATGTCTCTTTCTTTTTCACTGAGTTTTTAGCTCCCCACATGAGACTTTCTAGGTGGAATCAGGAAAGCTCAGTAGTAAACTCGTGTGTATCTGGGCCTGGCAGAGTAGTAGTCAATTTCAGAATTAAGCATCCTTGCCATTCTGAACTCTTTAGATGATTCGCAATAATTACATGGTGGTAAGCTTGGGAAGCTAAGGCAGGAAGGCCAAGGTTGCATAGGGAGCTGTGGCAAGACCCCATGTCTCAAAACAAACCAACCAAACGAAAAAAGGATTCATCATTTCCCGTGTTATCAATTGTCAAATCAGTGTTTTACCTTCTTGCAGCAGCTCTGAGAAAGGTATTAACCCTTTCTAAAAGAATTTTGTGATTCACAGGGCAAGTGCAGAGCCAACACTTGGCCACTACACTTGGCCACTGGCCTCGTCTGGAACCATCCCTGCCATGTTGCTGCTGCCTGCTGTGGCGCTCATGGGATGCTGTTGTCCTGTCTGTATTAATTCTGACGATTTTAAATTGCTATTAGCAAAATATATCCAACACACTTTAGAGATCCTGTCTCCTTTTTAATTTCTCAAGTGCTTCTTAAGTTTGTTATGTTTTATTCCTGGTGTAAGGAGAATTTGATTCATTAGATAAGCAACTTTTTATTAAACTAGGACAAAGCAAATAGATTTGTTTCATGTCTGTGAAGGATACACCCACTCCAGTTTGAGCTTCTCCGGAGGCAGTTCTGTTCTGATGTCATCATAGTTGTCAACATCCGAAGGAATGAACATTGTAATTGGCCGACCTCGCATAAACATTTTAATATATTCTCCTTCTGTTGAAACACAAGACAAAGATTAAAGCACATAAATTTCTCAATAATTGTAGGAAAGATGATTTGATTATTGATATGATGAAAACACGACAAGAGCAGCTGCTGAAGCTTTCCAATGTATGTTTTAACATACTATAGAGCATATGTAGAAAACAAAGTGGCACTGTTAATCTCTAGTCCAAAAGAGTGGAAGCAAAAATGAAAACAAATATCAATCTGTAGCCGTTCACTTAGCTGGGAATAACTGTGTTCATACAAATTTAGTTTACTCGTCTACATATTTCTACAAGAAGCTTAAAAAGCTCAAGTAAAAAATGCAAACCTTTATGACTGAGGATTCTTAACTTGCAAAGTAGAAAAAAATTAGACAGACAACAATCATGTTTATCACACTACTTAATCAACCTAAACAACAAGACCTTGCAAATTAAAGAACTTCTGCGTAAGCAAATACATAACAAAGTAAAACCAAGTTATAGACCAAGAGACATGACTGTCTCTAAACACATAATGGATGCCTGCTCAATAGTAAAAAACAAACCAAGGCAACCCCCTCTTTAAATGCATTTAAAAATGAGTAGGTACTTTGAAAATACTTCCCCCAAAAAAAGACAGGGCTGGAGAGATGGCTCAGCGGTTAAGAGCACTGACTGCTCTTCCAGAGGTCCTGAGTTCAACTCCCAGCAACCATATGGTAGCTCACAACCATCTGTAATGGGATCCGATGCCCTCTTTTGGTGTGTCTGAGATCAGCTACAGTGTACTCACATACATAAAATAAATCTAAAACAACAACAACAAAAAACCTCCCATAAAAAGTCAACAAGCAATTTGAAAAAACATGCAACATTAATAGTAACCCAAGGAAATATGATTGAAAACTACATTGCATGTCATTCCAGACTGGTTAGAATGAGTAACAAAAACAAAGCATAGACGAGGGTATGGAAAAGTGAGTGACTGTATATGCTGCCGTAGTGGAAATGCAGGGCGGAGGCTCTTCAGAGAATTCAAATACAATCACGGTGTCATCTGGCAATCCTACTACTGGATACTTTCCAAAAGAATCTAAGTCCAGACCATGAACAGAGATCAACGCTAACTCTCATGTTCACAGCAGCACTATTCCTAACAGCCAACATCTGCAAGCAATGGAAAAATATGTGGTATATACATGTACATGAGCCACTTCCATTTTGTGTCAGGCAAGTTGGTAAATGGAAGTGTGTTATCATCAACCAGAGGCTGATGTAATCTTAATATCTCTATTTTTTTAAACAAATTATTTAGTTTACGTATATAGAGTACACCATTGCTGTCTTCAGACATACCAGATCTCATTACAGATGAGCCACTATGTAGTTGCTGAGAATTGAACTCAGGACCTCTGGAAGAGCAGTCGGTGCTCTTAACCACCAAGCCATCTCTCCAACCCTTAGTATCTCTATTAATGACTCAAGTTACCTAAGAAAACCAGTGTGGTAATCCAATATGCAAAATTTAGTAGTTCATATAACTATGAAGAGGAAGATAAATTTCTTGTGGGGTGTCTGTCTGTAACCATCATTTCAGATTAAAAAGCTGCACTTACTGTAGGTGAGAAGTTCAAGTTATTTTGATTATTATCACTCACAGTGTGCCCAGCCTTAGGGTTTGATCTAAGACCAGGGTAAGACCTCCTCCACTATGGTTTTAACAACACATGACGCATGTCATTATTACTTCTGAATCTAAGAGTGGGCCTTAACTTCCTGATGGCTTTTAGCGTAGCTGAACTTTGATGATAAGGAAGCCATTACCAGCTGTAAACACCCCCTTCTAGAAGCAGCTTTACCCTTGGGAGTAGTGGCAATCTACTCTTACAGGTGCTAATCTGTGACATAACTTCCTTGGTGGTTTTTGAAAGAACATCAAATTGTTGAATCCATTTTTAAGTTTCTCCATGAATGTTTGATCTGATCAAAGGGGTCCATGATCAGTGTATTCTGAATAATAAATGACAATTAGTAGGTACCTCCATTGCTCCCGAAGGGAAGCATAGCTGAAAGACCTGAGAACTTCATCCTCTCATGAACTGTTAAGCCGAGAAACCAATTACTTAAGACAACAAAGGAGCTATCGGTGCTCACTGTTTTTTCTGCTATGAAATAAAACTGGCAATGTCTGAAAAGCTTTGTCATCTGAACTGGTGCCACACGGAGACCATACACAATGCAGGAAGAACATGAACACTTTCTGGCACTGAGAAGAAAGCAATACAATACACGATGAAAGAAAGACTGGCTGCGATCTGAAACCCAGTTTATTTTCTAATAGCTGTGAGACATGGGTTCGCTTTCTTAGCATATAAAATGGTAATACGACTACTTGGAATTATGATTAAATAAGTTAATATAATGTGAAATAATTTGAGGCCCTTGAGAAGGATGTGTAACTTTTATTCTATTGTTCTGATACAGGGTTTAGCTATGTAATCCAAGATACTCTCAAACTTGAGTGCTGGGCCTACATGCATGTGCCACTGTGTGTGGCAAGCAGTGACCATGTAAAACACAGTTTACAATTTGCTTATGTTTAATATTCCATTTTCTCTGCATAAACTTTTAAAGTGGCCACCCACAGGATAGCAGGTATGCTAGCATTCTGATGATTCTACCACATATACTTACATGGCACAGGCCACGAACTTAGGCATCCGTGTGGTCAAAAAATGAAAATGAGATGAGACGAGTGGGAGGTGACAGGCTGATGGGTGTGACGCAGAGGCACAGTTCAGGGAGCAGTACAACTAAGTTCATTTTCCCAGCGAAATAGCAAAACAATAATTTACTGTGAACTCTCCCAACTGTAAATGTTTATGTCTTTGAAAGTGTGAGAGGGAGAGAATGAGAGAGTGACTCAGTGCATGAATGAAAATGAGAAGCACCTGCCTGGCCAACATACAGCTTTAGCAGACAGTCCTGTGCACGGGAATCAACACAATATGATAGATGGAGCTCCTTTCTCCCTAGCAACTGGTGTTCTTGCTGTTGGCGTTTTCTTGAGACTCTTGGGTTTGTTTACTCCTTTTCTTTTCCTTTCTTTTCTTTCAAGAGAGGGTCTCACTATGTAGCTCTGGTTATCCCAGAACTCACTATGCAGACCAGACTAGCTTTGAACTCACAGAGATCTCTGCCAGGCTCTGCCCTCCAAGTGCTGAGATTAAAGGTGTGTACCACCCAGCCTGGCTTCCTGAGCTCGGGTCACTGCTTGCTTTACTTAAGCAGCACTTTCTGCTCTCATCACTGTGAACTCACAGGGAAGACAAGCTGGCAAGTATGAGTCAAGGGACTTGTCTAAGTAGGGTTTGAGATCAGTGACAATAACAACAAAGGTGTTGTGGTCTAGAAAATGTAATTAATGAACACTTACCCTCATGCTGGTAAACAGAGCAGGTGATCAGTGCTCAGCAGAGAAGGTGTTCACTGAGTGTAACGAGTGTCTACTATGCCGCCACAGCTAACATGTCTAGGATCCCGAGCGGACAGAATACAAACTTTGATGTGGACCTAGGTTTGAACCTCAGCTTTAGCCCTCCCTAGTGTTTATGTATTGGTAATTGAGTCTGATCAGTGACAAAGTCATTTAACTACAAAGGCAATTCTGTGGGATACTGTTGATTAAGATTATTCATTTTTGACTGTTTCACAGACTAGGAATTGAAAAACAAAAACAAAAAAAACCCAAACCTTAAGAAGAGTTGATCTAGTCCAGCTCCTACTATTCAGAAAAGGAAATATGGTTTAACCAATTTCAATAAATTTTAAGTCTACATTCCAGAACTTTGTTATTTAAAACTTAGAAATATTTATATTCTAAAACTAGGTTCCAAGCCTAGTGTGATGGAGCACACCTTTAATCCCAGCACTGCACTCAGGAGGCAGTGAAACTCTTAGAGTTCAAGGCTAGCCTGGTCTATATAACAAGTTTCAGGCAAGCCAGAGAACTACATAGTGAGACCTTGTTTTAAAAATAAACCTACCCAGAAAACAAAGGTTCTATATCTGCATCTTCCAAAACCAGTCACTGATCCATCAAATGGCATGAATGAGAGATACTGGAAGTATAAAATATACAGAATTGATTTTTTTCACAGCTTGATTTATTCCTAGACTTAAAGAGATTTAAAAACAGAAAAAGGCCTTTTAGAAACAGTAGACTGCATACGTTTAGACCGCAGTCACTCGTGTTATGGGTGCTACTGCGGAAGACCTCTGAATTTCTAGTGTGCTGACAGCTTCAGCATCTTCTCCCACAGATGTCTACTTTAAGAACTGTGAACATGCCGGGCGTGGTGGTGCACGCCTTTAATCCCAGCACTCGGGAGGCAGAGGCAGGCGGATTTCTGAGTTCGAGGCCAGCCTGGTCTACAAAGTGAGTGCCAGGACAGCCAGGGCTACACAGAGAAACCCTGTCTCGAAAAACCAAAAAAAAAAAAAAAGAACCGTGAACATGTGCTGGAGAGATGGCTCTGTGGTTAGAAGCACTCACTGGCTGTTCTTCCAGAGGTCCTGAGTTCAATTCCCAGCATCCACATGACAGCTCACAACTGTCTCTAACTCCAAGATCTGATATCTTTATATAGACATACATGTGTGAAACAGGCAAAAACATCAATGCATATAAATAGAATAAAAATAAACGATTCAGATCCCTGAGCATGGTGGTGGATGCCTGTAACCCCACATTTTGGAGGCTGAAACAAGAGGACAGGAGTTATTGACCATCTGGTAGCATACTAACCTTAAGACCAGAAAGGCCGGGCAGTGGTGGCGCACGCCTTTAATCCCAGCACTTGGGAGGCAGAGGCAGACGGATTTCTGAGTTCAGGGCCAGCCTGGTCTACAAAGTGAGTTCCAGGACAGCCAGGACTACACAGAGAAACCCTGTCTCGAAAAACCAAAAAACCAAAAACCAAAAAACAAACAAACAAACAAAAAAAGACCAGAAAGGTTATCTAAGATACCATTTCAAAAAAATGTTTTTTCTAGTTTGCAATTTTCAGAACTAATAGTTTCTTCTAAATTAGAATTTGAGTCTCAGACATAAGCAAAATACAGAAAAGCATGATGACACTAAGCTGCTACAAACCCAGGAATCTTTACTCATTTTCAGCTGTTTCTTTAATGGCAATTCTGTCTACAAACCATGCAGCTAAAACCCAAAAAGATAAATAAGATGCTGGAAAAAGGAACTCTGGTTTTATAGTCGAAACTGACAAAGATCCCTTTTAGGAAGACTTCCTAGAACCAGCTAACGACCCAAGTGTCTACCTGTGCACCATGTGTGTACAGAAGTCCTGGGAGATCAGAAGAGGGCACTGGATCCCAGGGAACTGGAGCTCTAGGTGGTCATAACTTGCCATATGTGACAGGAACCAAACCCAGGTCCTCTGTAAGAACAACAGGTGCTCTTAACCACCAAGCCATCTCTCTGACCAGTAGTATGAAAGTAATGATATTTTAGAATTCAACAAACCAGGTTGGGTGTGTTGGCATATAGCTTTAATCCCAAAATTCAGGAGGCAGAGGCAGCTTGGTCTACAGAGAATTCCAGGCCAACCAGTTTAGACCTTGTCTTTGAAAAACACAAAGAAGAGAAAAAGTTCAACAAAATAATGTTATATATAAGAAAATTTTAAAAATGTGTGTGTGTGCGCGCGCGCATGCGTGTGTATGTATGTATGTGGAGGCTGTAAGCGGTGGTGAATGACCTTAATCCCAACAGTCTAATCTAAGTTTATAAATCTAAACCCTTGGGTTTAAAAAAAGCCCTAGTTCTAGCACTACCAAATGTGATGCACTTTAATACCAACTAGGATAAAACCTGGGTTTGAAAATCTGACCAGTATAAAAAGGCTATTTTTTCACCTTCTTTGTTCTAGTAGCAAAATTTCCTAAAGTCTTAGTGTGTGTGATATATACACATAATGATAATACAAAAAACATGGTCCTAGCTATTTAGGAACTTACCTCAGAAATAGATACACAGATATATAAGAAACTTGGATGTTAATTAAAAAATTAAACCAACTTACAATTAATCAATTTTGACTGCAAGCCATCCCTCATTTGCTTTGCTCTTCTCTCTCTCTCTCTCTCTCTCTCTCTCTCTCTCTCTCTCTCTCTCTCTCTCTTTTAACAACTCTGTCAAAATTCCTTGAAAACATCACACACAGGAGGTTACCTATGTGTTTGGACTTTTACTGCCCCCCTTCCCAAAGGCTTTCCTTCTGAACGGTTAGGTAACAGTGCTTGGAGTAATAGCTACACAGTGAGCCCCTGCTGCACAGAGGAGGGGAAGGAGGAGGGAATGCAGCAGTAAAGCCTGCATCTCTCCAACCCTGCTTTCCTAACTAACTAGGGCAGGAGAAGAGACACAAGGTTCCGGGGACTACAGAAACCTGGGTGCACATGAAACTGATTCAGCAAGACTAACAAACAGGCTTTAACTTTCATATGCTTTGTGCTTTGCTTTGAGGTTTTGTGAAATTGGGTTTCATTCTTAAACAAGGCTGTCCTGAACTCCTGCCATAGTCCTGCCTCAGCCTCTCAACTGCTGGGATTACAGGTGTGAGCCCCACACCTGGCTCTCATGTCTTATTTCTTTTTAAAAACATTTGGATAAAATCAAACAAAATGTGAAGATATGATGAAGCTGGGTCAAATTATAGGTGCTGCTTGTAGTATTTACATACATTTTGAGAAAGAAAAAATATTTCACAATCTTTAAACATTTAAAAGTGTTACTAAAGGGGAGGGGGGAATCAGTATTTTTGGTGAAGCTATTCCTTGGTGAACCAATGGGTGAGTAGCTTAGGGAAACAGCAGCTAAGTTTACGTGTAACTTTAGTCACTGTAGAACTGTCGTGTTTTAAAGCTGCTGTGACACAGGGAACTCTGCTCCTACATCTCATGTTTTCTCTCTTGCATAATTCACTTGTCCCTGATCTGAGTGAGGTCTCTGGTGAAGAAGAATAAACACATATGCTACAAATGTAATGGCTAACAAATACAACACTGTATGCATCCTGTAATCAGTGATCTGTCTGTTATGTCTTACCATGATAAAAGTCATCTATTTCATTCATTTTCTTTGGACAGCTTTAATGTTACTGTATCAGAAATTCCTTCCCTAGCACTCTACACAGCAACCTGTCCTTACTCTTTCCAAACATGTATCATCTCATAACACCAGGAATTTGTTATAGTCTGTCTATATCATGTATGTGTGGCATACTGTTACCAAATTTTACATGGTTCAGACATAGTAACTATGATAACTGTAAGTACTTAGTACGGGGCCTGGCAAGGAAATACAAACAAACAACTAAGTGTAAATGGTTATCTGATAAAGGAACAATTCCAAAGCATTTTAGATCTAGAAGAGCTATTAGAATCTCAAGCTGATTTATGGCTTAATTTTTCTCTTCCCAATTCAATAAATGTTTATATTGGTCATTTAAAGTTTATTTGAGGGGCTAAAGAGAAGGCTTAGCAGATAAAAGTGTTTGTTGTACAAGCATGAAGATTGGGGTGTCTATCTCCAGTACCCATGTAAATCAGGGCAAGCATGGTGACCTGCTTGTCCCACAGCTCAGACGACAGACAGGTGATCCCTGGAGCAAGTTAGCTACCTAGACCAGCTGAACTGGCCAGCTCTTAGTTTTAATGACAGTTCATGCAATGGAGGAAGACCCCAGACATCAAACTTCTGGCCTCCGTATGGCACACAGAACATACACGTGTGTCCACAAACATGTGAACAAACACATGAAAAAAACAAATGTTTGAAATCAACCATTTAACTAACTCCAATCACTGTAGGCTTTTTAGTAACATTTGCTTCTCAATCGATGCTTTCTTCAACTGCACAGATTTCATAAAATTACCTGCTGGAGAAAATAGATGTCTAACAAAGAGATGGAATGAGTGCAGCAGGTAATTTTATGAAAGCTGCTTACTGAATAAACTGACAACAAGACTGTCTCATGGTATGCTTAAGGGAAAAGGTTTTACTATACATATGAGAGAAAGAATAGCCAGAGGTGCCACAGCAGAGAGAGAGAGAGAGAGAGAGAGAGAGAGAGAGAGAGAGAGAGAGAGAGAGAGAGAGACAGGGAGACAGAGAGAGTGAGTGGGGGGCGGGGGAGGAGAGGAGATTGGACACAGCCAGCAGGCTGGACATGGCCGGGGCAGATTGGACATGTGAGAGAGAGAGGAGACTAGCAGGGGCCAGAGGGTAGAGAGCACAGTGAGCAGCAGGAGCAGAGAGCACGAGCGCTGTGAGAATACAGGGTTATGAGGAGGATGAGTGACTGTGGGGAGGAGGGCTAGGATGCTCGCTGGCACCGACACTGTGGTATGAATGCATCCTCTGACATCTCAGCTAGATGCCCCTTCCGCCAGAGCTAAGGGAAATGCCCCTGCTGGCCGAGGGAAACTGTTTCCCAAGTTCCTGAGGAAGGCAGGCTTTCCTCTAACCACCAGAAATCCTCCCATAATCCCGCCTGAGCTCACTGGACTGCCTTTTGGAGTTTGAGGAAGTGGGAGTTTCCTTTGGACCTAACACTTACAGTCTCCTAGCGAGCTTCAAGTATGTTCTTCGGGTTGAGAAATGCAGCTCAGTGCGTGCAGGGCTGCAGTCTACATTAGAGAATGGACAGTGTTTGCCTAACATGAGAGGCCTCAGGTTTAATTCTCAGCATCACACAACAAACACAGCCACAACTGCTTTTTAGTAAGTTACAAACTGAAGCATTGTACCAAAGCCTAGCTGCTGCATCTAATAATAAACATTCCTACAGGAAAACTTAAGTTCTAACTGTGAGGCACTTTACCTCCGCTATGACTATAACAAAAGTCTATAGCCAGGAAGAGAGCAAGTGTCTGGTGAACATCTAAGCCAGCCGGAGCTTTTGCCTTTCCTCTCATACCTGACCTCAAAGCTGCCCGGGTACATCGTTTCTCACTGCCACCTGCTCTCAACCAGGACACCCGCTTTCATGGTTGGCAGTTGTTCAGAACGTGCAGCCTTTCCAAGCTTTCCTCTTACTTTGCTATGACTGAAGGCAGAAGACTTTAGGTAGATTTTTCTGGTATCGCTCACCTCCAAGTATCAAATGTAAATAGATTCCTTCCCATGTCAAAGCAGATGGGTTAGAACCAGTAATGGTTGCCATTGGCCAAAATAAAATAAAACAGATAAATAACAATTTTAAAACAATGTCAAAAATGATTTTAGCATTAATATATAAAATATTAGAAGATATGTTGTAAAATGTCATATAAATGAAAATCATACTTTACAAATACTATGTTTTCATTCTATTTTATACATTTGAGTGCAGGGCTTTTAAACACACAAGACAGACACACAGACACACACACTGCAATTATAACACAAAAACAGACTTGGGAAAGTGAAATAATGAGTTCAATGTCAGCTTCTAGACACCAGAAGCCATGAGTGTAGATGTCTACTGTACATCTGTAGGTGGGCTAAGGAGTTTTTGATTTGTTTTCCAAGTTTTAAAGACAACTGCAGTGTAATTATTGTAGCTCTTTTACAAACACGTGTGCCTCTGTAGCACTCTTTCAGAGGTCACATGTCAGGGTCTCCAGAGCTAGTCTCCACAATGCTCCCTTCCTACTGCCCACACTGTGCACCTGCTCAACAATTGAGAATCTGTCAGCTTCGTTTCCTAAATTCAGTGGGATGGAACTAACCATGACTGAACAAGAGTGTTGATGGGGGTGGGGAGGAATAAAAGGGATGGCTCAACAGTTAAGAGCGCTCACTCATCTGAAGTTCCTGAGTTCAATTCTTTTTTTTTTTTTTCCGAGACAGGGTTTCTCTG
This sequence comes from Mus caroli, assembly GCF_978045245.1. Taxonomy (NCBI): domain Eukaryota; kingdom Metazoa; phylum Chordata; class Mammalia; order Rodentia; family Muridae; genus Mus; species Mus caroli. The sequence continues at coordinate 11,423,863 of NW_028227273.1, forward strand.
TGTAGCCCTGGCTGTCTTGGAACTCACTTTGTAGACCAGGCTGGCCTTGAACTCAGAAATCTGCCTGCCTCTGCCTCCCAAGTGCTGGGATTAATAGGCGTGGGCCACCACCCCGTAGTTTTTGCGTGGAGTGTTCCACCCTTAAGAATTTTGTGAAGGAAGCTTCGCTGTGACCACTATCCTCAGGCCAGAATGCTATTCCAGGACACTGTCATTAGGCCTAGGCCATGAGGCTACCAAACAGAAGAGTGTGGACAAGAGAGTCTTCACATTCACTGTTCTTTCTAAGATCAGCATCTCTAGTTCAAGTTCAGCTAGAGTTAGAATGTGTTTGTAAATAAATTCAGTATTTTCCGTGACTATGTCAGCATTATGGAATCTACACTACTGTACTACAAAAAATTCAGAACTAACTAAAGAATATCATCATATTTCAACTTATTTATAATTGGTATAAAAATTTTTGACCTAAAGATTATAGCCAATAAGTATATTTTTCTTACTAGAAAATATAAAATGAAAGCAAAAATCCACAGAAATTAAGTTAAATTGGTAACAAAAAATTTAAGCATATTTTAGCCAACTAATAGTCCAGATAACAAAGATAGTTATGACACAAGAGATGAGCTGCAAAAAACATGCACAGAAAAGGCAAGGTTTTATTTAAAACAGCATGCTTCAATTAAATTTGCAAGCAATCTGAGAATGTAAAAGTGATATATATAACACTTTACTTTGCAACTAAATATATATATATATATACAGAGTTATTCTGTTGTGGTCAGAACAAGGCGACAGCAAGTAGCCAGAAATAAGAATTAATAAAAGAGAAAAAATTAAGAGGAAGTGCTTTGCTAGACTCATTATATAATTCTTTTCAGCAAAAAGTAAATGATTATTTGCAACCAAGTTGGCAAGACAGGAAACTGAGTTAAAATTTATCAATCTTTTAAATGGCTTTTCTAGTAGTTTTGGAAATACATTTTTGGAGTTCTTATGTTGTTATATTCATTTTTACCATTCACCTTAATTCAGATCTCACAGATGATAGATTATATATTTTTTAAGCAGTTATCTTACTAGTTTAAAATACCACAGTATTTCCTTTGTTAAGAGGAAAGTCAGAGTTGAAATGCCAAAAAGCCAAATAAGAGATGGAGACAAGGCCAGCTCAGGGCAACCTGCGGAACTTATCCTTACCTTGGCTGTTTTTTTCCCGGGTTGACATTTTTGCTGGTTGAGACAAAAATGACATATCTTACAATAAAAACCGAGCATTTTCTTAAATGACTACAGCAATACGTCTCTTCGATTACAATGAATTAATAAATTATACTGAATTAAAATTAAGGCATATTCTTATGAGTCAACAATAGTTAAAATGTTTTTTTTAAAAAGGCAAGTATTTTTAAAAAGAAATTTTAATTTACCTTGATTGACGATGACATCTTTATGTCTAAAAGAGAATACAAAGAACATTTATTTTATATGGTTCATCATTAGAATCACCTGAAAGAATTTAAAATTTTTGATGCCTAGCCCATAACTTAGATAAATGTCTACAAGTAAAATTCAGGAAATAGTATATTTTCAGTTTCTCAGTAGTTTTAACTACTAATATATACTATTTTATAAAACAGTAAATATCACACAAGATCATGAAAACACTGAAAGCACATACAAAAAATAAGTATAATACTTATATCTTCAAAACTGAGATACTGAAGAAAAATTAATAGAAGACTTAAAAAAATACATTGACAAGAAAAAAAAATCAACTGAAATAGATTAAAAATTCAAATCAGGGGGTTGGTGAGAGAGCTTAGCAGTTAAGAGGGCTCACTGCTCTTCCAGAGGTCCTGAGTTCAATTCCCAGCACCCACCATCTGTAATGGGATCTGATGCCTTATTCTGGTGTGTCTGAAGACAGCTACTCATATAAAAATAAAAAGTAATATGAATAAACTTAAAAAAAAAAAATCAAACCAGGCATGTCATTACTTACAACAGGCATGTTGTTACACACAACAGTGTAGAAACACAATTATTGATTTTCATACATGATAAAGTATAGCAACTTACTTGTCTGTATTTTTTATAACCTTTGATATTAGTTTTGATGTTGAAACCGTTTTCATTAATTTATTACGACTATCATCTGAATTTTCCCATGAGTTATGTGACTTTTCAGCTGTTGGTGGACGTTTTATGCTAGAAAAAACATATTAACTTCTTAGAGAAACATTCTGAGAAGCAGTGACATGTCATCGACAGTTTCAATAGAAAATGATGGACGTGGTTAACATTTTCGTAAAGCAAACCCAGGGCTGAGAAGGATTAGTTGAGAGGATCTGGCTGGATGAGTGGAGGGGGTCAGCAAGGCAGTCAGGAAGTCTGCATTATGCTGTCATTCAAGAGATCTACTAGCAAAAACAGTATCTGAAAAAAGAAATCTCTACAATCTGCTGTTAAGAAAGGAAAATGCGTAAATCTGTATGTAATAATTCTCATAGTTTGTAGCTATAAAAATGATTTATAAACCACTGAAATATGAGACTACACATTTCATTCATCTGTAATTGTGTTCATGTAGTTAATTTATACATGGCACAAATTTCTAAATACTGTGATGCTAAAACTAAAACTCTTGCTTATAGTTTTAAAGACTTTTTTTTATCCAGGATTAGAAATAAACAATAAAGTTACTGCCACCATCAATGAGGAATCCCTGGATGTATAACTGAAATTTACAAATGTATAAAGGTTTATAAATGGCCTTCTGACTGCATTTGCTAACACCAGCCACCATGAAACCCACCCAGCCTCTGATAGTCCTGCAGCAGTGCATCCAGAGAGCAATCTAGAAGGACAAGCACATTTCCAGGAGACCTTAAGCTGGAAAGGAGACTCTGGGACAAAGAAGACACCAAGTCAATCATGAACCTTCCCGCACACAATAAAAGGTGAATAACATTAATAAGCCACATTCAAGAAACTCCACAGGAGACCAGGCAGAAGAGCCACAAACCCTTAGACAGAAAAAGAATTTGCATGAGGCGCAGAGGCAAAGCATTCTGCAAATGGTAAACATGCATTAGTTAAGTGAACGACACTTTGGTTTTCAAACCTCCATCACAGACTTGAATCAAAACATTAAAATAGCAAAAGATAAATATATGGCAAGTCTTTTAGGAGTGACTGTCATTTACTTTACTGAAATTGTAAAGATGGTTCTGGAGATGGTTTAATAGTTTCTCCAAATTAATTCCTTGGCAGAACTATGATAATAAAATACCCAAGGAAAGACCCAAGGAATGCTAAAGCTTGAGTCTGTGTTTCTAAATAGGCCAATTTAATTAAACTGGTATCATCAGAATTGATACAAGGTAGCTGTGGCAGTGAGCCCCAGCAGACATGTTTATACCCCAATTTAGGATCCTACATATTTGTTACATGTTCTTCCCTTCTCTCCTCGCACTTTCAAACAGATTATAGTGGAAACAGAGAAAAAGCTCTCAAACAAGCCTGTAGCATAGAAAAGAGCAGGTGAAATGATTTCATTTCCACACTCAAGCGAAAACTTCTCCTCCCCAAACCCAAAGCTGAACTGAGATACAGCCACAAGAGCCGTATGTTTAAAGGGGCCTTGTACGTTGAGGTTGTAATGATGCCAAAAGGTGGTGAGAATAATTAATATGGCAATTTCTATCCATGGCTATACATTTATACACAAATCCATAAAAACTTTAAAAATTCTAAATTTCATTATAAAAATATTGTTTAGGTTGTTTATACTTATTTTCCTTTGACCAAGTTGTTTGTGACTTAGTTTCTTTGCCAATTGTAACTGAAAAGTTATGGTTTTAAAACCTTTATTCCCAGATGTTCTAAAACACAGATTATAGCAGTGAAGAAGTTTTCTCTTGGAATCCATGGATAGCCAACTCTTGCCAAATCACAGAATCTAGGTATCTTTACAACCATTCCCTAGCCCTGTACTTGGGGACAGTTAAAACCTTTTGATGGGAGCAGAACTCTTGCTCTCTGGAGTTTGTCTGTTTATTTGGAGAGGCTGTGAAGAGGGCTGGGGAGAAGGTGACGCTCGAATTTGTGGGCTCTGATCATTAGAATGAGAGTCCTCTTTTTTTTCTCTCTGTCCTTGTGGCTTTTCTTTCTTTTTTTCTGTACCACTGTAAAATAAAGTATAACATGGAACAACATATTTTTAAACAAACTTGAAAATCAAAATAATAAAGTGCGTATAATTCAAGACCCTAAATCATATAACTAATATAATTTATTATTTTTATTCAATAAGAAAAAAATCGTTAATAAAGAATTAATTTTTAAAAATCTAAGGTAACAGTACATCCTATAAAGACTGTCTTTTTGGACAGAAGTGACCTCTAATGAACTTTCTAATTTTGGCAGGAAATATACAAGCTCTCTTAACTGACTTCAACATATCCAAATCAGAGCATTAGCGGGATTTTGCATTTCTGGTAGAAACAAACTGGCTGGTGACACAGTAAGTGCTCGTATTTAACCCAGACTGGTCTGGGGTCCCTCTGCCCTGTCAGTTGAGGGTTGTCTCTGTCTGGAGAAGGAACGGATGGGCTATGGTACTGAGCATCAAGCGATTCAGGGTCTCATAAATGTTAGCTAAGCACTCTAAGGTGAGTTGTACCCCAAGTCCCCATCAAAAGCTTTAATTGTACTAAAAACGGATGGTTTATTTCACATCTGTTAATGCTACGTTATCTTAATTATATAAGTATAAAAAAATCAGACATACATAAAAAAAGAAAACTAATTCTTGAAAAAGCAAGTTTAGTGCTTTAGAATGCTGTTTAAAAAGTTACTAAGAGGCTGTGAGGGCTGGGGCGGTGGCTCAGCTGTTAGCGAGTGCCTGCTGTTCTTCAGCAGGACCAGAGTCAGTTCTGAACATCCACATCAGGTGGCTCAACCACTACTCCAGCTCCAGTGGAATCCAATGACCCTCAACACAAATGGACACACTAACCACATAGACACATACATGAAAACTATGTTAAAAGCAACATTTTTTTAAAAAAAAAAAAGGTTATTAAATGAAGGTGAACCAATTTTTATAGTCATTCTAATATATTGTTTTGCCTGAATTTTACACTTCTTACTCTGCCTTTAAACTAAGAATTATGAGTCTATAAGCATATTTTCTGTAAGAGAGTCAACAAATTTGACCAGAGATGCATCCTTTGAAAAGGAGAAGGCTTGTTCTGACAAATGACTAAATACTAATACATTTCAAGCTAAAATGCCTAATGTACCTATGTGTAATTTTTATTACCCTACACTTGAACCTTTAATTGATTTCAATTCAACTGTACAGTTGCCAAGTGTGGTGGCACATGCCTTTAATCCTAGCACTTGGGAAGCATAGGTAGGCAGATCTCTTAGTTAGAGGCCAACCTGGCCTACAAAGCAAGTTCCAGGATAGCCAATGCTATTATATAAAACAAAACAAAACCCTGTCTCAAAAAGCCAAAGACCAAAACAAAACAAAACATGCATGCCATATAGTCTCAGCTGCATCATGAGCTACTGAGCAGTTATGTAGACTCAAGACTCGTGTTCCAATATTAAAGGGCAGAAAACTGCAAACACTCTACAGTAACTTACGAAAAGGGCATTTAAATGTTGTAAGAAGGTATGTTCAAGAATGTCACAAGTATATATATAAAATAAACGTGCAAATACACACACACACACACACACACACACACACAGACTGACACAGACTATGTAACTCCACTATTACATTGTAAAAGTTAAAACTGTAGTGATATCATTTTGACTGTAACATTTCTGAGTCTGATCATTTCTGCTATCTTTGCACTGGCCATTGACTGCTGATTTTTATGTTCAGTTTTTAAAGAAGTGTGTGCTAAGAAACAAATTTTCACCGGCAAAATATCAGATTAAACCTTAAAATGAAAACCTGGTTCTGGGGATGGTAAGTGGGGGCAGTGCTTGCTGTGCTCAGTGTGAGGGTCTAAGTCTGGATCCCAGCTCGTGTAAAAGCCAAGCATGGTAGCATTCACTGGAACCAGCACTGGAGGTGGATCCCAAGGGTTTGGTGGCCATCTAATCTAGGCAAAATTGCAAACTACAGGTTCAATAAGAAGCCCTGTCTCAAAAACTAAGGTAAGGCATGATAAACATCCAATATCAATCTATGACCTCCATATATGCAGACAGGAATGTGTATACATGTACATACGCATCCACATACCACACAAAAAGGTGGGAGGAAAAGAAGGCCTTAATTAGATGTTACTTCTTTGGTGACAGTCTTAAAATTATCCCTTACACTTAAAAGATATTTTCCTTTTGGGCTCCTTAAAAGCAAAACCTAGTGGCCCTGCACAATGAAGGAAGAAAACCAGGTGGTTCTAGCTCATTCTTCACTATTGTGTTGAGCACTACAATAAAACAGCACAGCAACTATTTAAGAAAAGCAGCTAAAGTTAAACTTAATGGGGGAAAAAAAGGTTGTTTATTAAAATTACATACTAAGAGCTGGATAGCTCAGTAGCTCAGAGCCCTCAATCCTCTTGTACATAACCTGCGTTTGGTTCCCAGCACCCACACGGCAGCTCAGGCACCTGTAACTCCAGTTCCTGGCTTCCAAATCCTTCTCTAGTGGGTACTGCAGGATGTGCGCCCCCAAAGGAAAAACAGAAGGATGAGATACAAATAAACAACCCTGGGAAAAATAGTATTATAGATTTCTACTATAAATGTTTTATTACAATGCTTTCTCCTGAAAAAATAAACCAGAAAGAGTTTAGCATTCTTTGAGAAGAAAGAACAATCTAGCATCTATAATGCCAGGAGGTTCTGGAGAGAATTCATAAAGTCCTGAAGACCTTGTCGTCTCCTCACCATCTGTGCAACCACCTGGTGGATTACACTTCTGTAATTCCACAGGATGGCCCATCAGCATACATCATCTACTTTTTAAACTGTTTTTCCTCTCATGCATTATCAAACAACAACAAAACACCCCCGTTTGTGAAGCTGATTTCCTATAACCTTTCCAAAGTCCATGTACCAACAACTAAAAACAAACAATCAAACAGACAGACAAACAACCAAACAAAGGTGGGCAAATGTCACGTAAGCACTACATCAGAACAGTGAACTATATTGGGTTGATTGCTGAGCACATGGAATCCAAGTCTGTAACACTGGAATATCTGTAACGCAGCGTCCTCCTGCCTCTCACGCCCCAACATGCAGACAAATGCACTACAGAATATTTTGACGTAAGCCTCAGTTTTCTGATTTTTGTTAATGAAAAAGTTGTAATAGCCTTTAACCTCTAAAGTAGATATATATATATATATATATATATATATATATATTAAAGAGTCTATTTTTGCTTTTAAATGTTAAAATCTCAAATTTGTTAACTGGTAAGAAAAATGACTTATATATCAATAAATTTCATTAACTGTATCAATAAATTCTTGCTGGAAAACAAAAGCAAATATTACCAACAAAATTCCAGGAAATGAGATGGCTCACTCTCTTCAGTAAAGCTTCCTGAATAAAAATTAATTTTTTAAAACTAATATAAGTAAGCACAGTGTCCCCAGACTGGGTGTCTCACGTACAATTAAAGAATTCAAGATGCCAGGCAGTGGTGGCACATGCCTGTAATCCCAGCACTCGGGAGGCAGAGGCAGGCGGATTTCTGAGTTCGAGGCCAGCCTGGTCTACAGAGTGAGATTCAGGACAGCCAGGACTGCACAGAGAAACCCTGTCTCGCAGAAACAAAAAAACAAAACAGCAACAACAACAAAAGGAATTGAAGGCATGCGTGCTTGACTCCCATAGAGCTCTGCTCGGAAGTCTTCTCATGAGTACCTAGATCATCATGCACAGTTGTTCATGCCGGTGTCCCCACCCCATTACTATCAGGTACCTTTTAGCAGCCGAAGAAAGAGTTTCTTTTCTTGCTATTGATACAGAGCTGGTATGATTTTGTTTTCTGCTTATACCACTTCCATTGGTGATACAGGACATAGAAATAGCTTCTCGAAGGCTTGGTTGGCCTAAAATAGTTAAAAAAGAAAAGTTAACAAATTTCAAAATATTCCTTAAGGAGTTTTACAATTAAGTTTGTAGTATTTAGAAATAGTGAGTAGATGGCCCTACGCACAGCATTCATCAAACAACACTATCGTCTTGAGATTTATTATCATCCACACAGACCAACAGAAAAGCTACACTGAGCTGCTGGGATGCTAGCCCCTCCCCAAGAGCTCATCACAGGTTCCCAGGTACCAGCTATAGCATAATTTGTCCTCCTAGCAGTTAAAAATGCCCAAGTGTTCTCTGGACTTTCCTCTATGCTCTCAAGTACAGGTAATTTTCTTTTGGCAAGGATTCGGTTGTAACTGTGCATATATTATGAGCATATGCCATCAAAAGGAAAGAATTCTCTGATATAAGAAACTTGCTTCCAGTATGGGCCGGTGCCCTGAACAGACCTTGGGCATGAACACAGCAGCCAGTCCCACAACACCCAGAGAAAGATCCACTGCCAAGCGCTCTAACACGCCCAGGATCACAGGATCAGAGGTGAGGAGGACACAACATCTGCCTCAGCACCGGGAGTAACTGATGAGTGGGACCCGAAGTATTCCATGACAAAACCAAATTTACATACTATCTTTCCATAAATCCAACCCTACAAAAGATAATAAGTGGGAAACTCCAACACAAGGAGAGAAACTATACACTAGAAAAAGCAAGAAAGTAATTTTTCAACAACCCCCCCCCCAAAAAAAGATGGCCATACAAACACGATTCCACCTCTAACACAAAAATAATGGGAAGTAATCAATTTTCCTTAATATCTCTTAACATCAATGGACTCAATTTCCCCCAAAAGACATAGACTAATAGAGTGGATATGTAAACAAGACCCAGCATTTTGCTGCATACAGAAAATGCACCTCAGTGACAAAGGCAGATACTACACCTCAAAATAAAAAAGGTTGGAAAACAATTTTCCAAGTAAATGGTCCCAAGAAACAAGCTGGAGTAGCCATTCTAATATCAAATAAAATCAAGTTTCAACCAAAAGTTATCAAAAAAGATGAAGAAAGACACTTCATACTGGTCAAAGGAAAAACCTACCAAGATGAACTCGCAATTCTGAACATCTATGCTCCAAATGCAAGGGCACCCACATTCATAAAAGAAACTTTACTAAAGCTCAAAGCACACATCGCATGCCACGCAATAATAGTAGGAGACTTCAACACCCTACTCTTAGTAACAGAAACTAAACAGAGACACAGTCAAACTAACAGAAGTTATGAACCAAATGGATCTAACAGATATTTATAGACCATTTCATCCTAAAGCAAAAGAAGATCCCTTCTTTTCAGCACCTCACGGTACCTTCTCCAAGACTGACCATATAATTGGTCACAAAACAGGCCTCAACAGATACAAGACAATTGAAACAATCCCATGCACAGTATCAGATCACCACAGACTAAGGCTGGTCTTAAATACCAACAAAAACAACAAAAAGCACACATATACATGGAAGTTGAACAACACTCTATTCAATGATAACTTGGTCAAGAAAAAAATAAAGAAAAAAATGAAAAGCTTTTTAGAATTTAATGAAAATGAAGACACAGCATAACAAAACTTATGGAACACAGTGAAAGCAGCGGTAAGAGGAAAACTCGTAGCTCTGAGTGCCTCCAAAAAGAAACTGGAGAGAGCATACACTAGCAGCTTGACAGCACACCTGAAAGCTCTAGAACAAAAAGAAGCAAATACACCCAAGAGGAGTAGACGGCAGGAAATAATCAAACTCAGGGCTGAAATCCACCAAGTAGAAACAAAAAGAACTACAAAGAATCAACAAAACCAGGAGGTGGTTCTTTGAGAAAATCATTAAGATAGATGAACCCTTAGCCAGACTAATCAGAGGACACAGAGACAGTATCCAAATTAATAAAATCAGAAAGGAAAACTGAGACATAACAATGAAATATATCTTAAAATAACTACCCTGGCTTGTTGAATATTAACAGTTGAAAATAATAAAATCACGTTCTACAAACATCATGGAAATATTATTGATATTTTTTCCTCACTGTGCTTGAAATTATCATTTTCTTAATGTTAAACTTCAAAGAATTTTTGCTACTTTGAAGTTTTAAAAATACGCTTACTGATAAAATAATGTCTCTCCTATAGACACTGATAATCTTTTTTAAGTAAACTGATTGTAAGACAATGTACATAGATATATAATGTGTTTTAAATACTCTCTCACGATACCAGGTGGTATCATATAAGGACTTTTGAATATATTTCTTAATGATTCATTTTTAATATTTTATGCTCTTTTACTATGCTTAATCCCCAAAGAATATTTTGTATGTTTTGAAACAATTTAGTATTCAACATTAGAGATAGGACCCTCAGTTATGGAAAGTATTAAATATTCATTAATGATATTTTTATGGTATGAAAGAATATGAATATCAAAGTTGAACAATTTTTATGTATTATTTGATTCTCAAAATACTCAATATTATTAATATGTCTGATGTATAAAATGCACTTAAATAATAAAAAATTTTAAGGGAAAAACCAAACCAAACCAAACCAAACCAAACCAAAAACAAAAACTACGGGAAGGAGAGAGGTCTCTGTGAGTTCAAGGCCAGCCCAGTGTAGAGAATTCCGGGACAGGTAGAACTGTTACACAAAGAAACCCTGTCTTGAAAAAACAACTTTATTATATAGTTAGATGTTGTCTTAGTCAGGGTTTCTATTCCTGCACAAGCATCAAGCCCAAGAAACAAATTGGAGAAGAAAGGGTTTATTCAGCTTATACTTTCCACATTGCTGTTCATCACTAAATGAAGTCAGGACGGAAACTCATGCAGGGCATGAAGCAGGAGGCTATGGAGAGATGTTCTTTACTGGCTTGCTCAGCCTGCTCTCTTATAGAACCCAAGACTACCAGCCCAGAGATGGTCCCACCCACAAGGGGCCTTTCCCCTTGATCACTAATTGAGAAAATGCCCCACAGCTGGATCTCATGGAGGCATTTCCTCAACTGAAGCTCCTTTCTCTGTGGTAACTGTGTCAAGCTGACACACAAAGCCAGCCAGTACAGACACCTATGGTGGAGGAGCCTAAACCTGTAAGTGATGGCAGTGTTGTCACACAGGGGCTAAACGAAACTACTATAGTCACAAGGAGCTCAAATAAGCAAATATGTCTGCATGCCCAACTTTTCAAAACACAAGACTCTTCTTTACAATGCACTAATTACCTTTACTTGGCATGGACTTTTTCACTGAGGCTACATGATCTTCAGAGATTGCAAGACGCCTCAAAACATCAGCCAATGCTGCCTTTAGCACAGTGATTTCATCTTCTTGTTGTTGAACTCGTGACTCAAGAGCTGCGAGGCGGTCTTGAACGTCAGAGGTACTTGCTGCAGAAATACTATCATCTAAAAGGAGAAAATATCGACTATTTAAAGCCAGACTGTTCAAGAAAGAACTTCCTTCTGGTGAGAAAATTACACCAAATCATTTTTATAAAACAAGCAAGCAAATAAACATTATGCCTTGTTTATAAGAGCAACTTCTAGAAAGATGTTTCCCACAACTGATTCCCTGTATGGTGACAGCACTTTAGTTTTCTTATGAAGTGTTCCCTACACACATCACTTTGTAGACATGAGTAGTTTTCAAGAGCATGCTATTCAAGCTCTCCCTTTTAATGAATCATGATCTTGTATCTCTAGGAAAACAAGATGGCAACCCATCAGACTCACACCACCAATAAAAACCAGAACTGTCATGAACTTGACAAAGAACTTTTTGCTGATCTTCCTTTTCCCAACAGTCTAATCTCTTTTTAAAAGAGTAACGGCTGGGTGTGGTGGCACACACCTGCCATCTCTTCGGTAGGACTGGCTCAAGTTCCAAGCAAGTCTGGGTTGTAAAAGATGAGCAAACCAAAGTGGTGGGCAACAGGATGGCACAGCAGGTAAAGATGCTGCTGACCTGAGACCTAGCACTGGGACACACAATCAGTAGGAGGGAAAAACCAACTGCCACAAATTTCCTCTGACCTCCATACAAACACTATTGCACATGTCCACTTCGGCCACAAATAGATAAATGTAAAAATAAACAAAGCACTACCAACAGCAGTAGGAAAAACATCAACACCAATACAGAAAAACAAAAGATGACCTTTCTATAAAGCTCCTGTCTAACATATTAGGTATACAACAACAAAGACTATTTTAAGTAAGCTTTAACTATAACAACATTATTAAATGCTTTCAAGTCTATTTAAGTTTAGAGTTCACCATTTGCTGGGTCAATTAGAATAAAAATGTATAGCTATGTACAAAGATCAAATGCTACTGGCTAATTCAATGTAAGAAAAATGCTGGGAGAAACACTGACTCCACCGACACATCTGGCCTACTATTTGGATCAAGAGTACAATTTAAACTAAGGAAGTCATACACACTAGGGCTGAGTGCTATTCTCCTCTAGCTGAAACAAGCGAATGCACTTCCTTCAGCAGCTAATTCCAAGTCTGCGTTAACACACTGATACAACCCCTCAGCATTTTCAAGCCAAACCCACAGAGCAGGCAATATTCACAGAGATCATATGTACCACCTGAACTCCCAAGGGGCAGATGCTCTCCCTCTGTTAGTGGGATTACAGTGACAACTGTGAAGCAACAGCATTGAAAAGCTGTGTTTTTGTCTTTAACTTGGAGTTCAAGTTCTGGTTCTATACTAAGTAGCTACATTATCTTAGACAAGTTACTTAGTTCTTTGAACCTCAATTCCTTATCTTTAAAGGAGGAAAGTACACAAAGCATATAAGGCACAGACAATGAAATCGAGGTCTTAGCACATCTGCTACATGGAAAAGCAGGTACGTCAAAATCGGTGACAACAATCATTCTCTCATCTTATAATCTTTATGGATTTTTAAACATCTTTACTAACATATTAATTATACATAACAGGTTTCATTATGAGCTTTTCATGCAGGTACAGAATGTATTTTGACATCTGTACTCCCATTATCCTCTTACCCTGCTCCAGCCACGGTCGATCCTCTGTGTGTGTGTGTGTGTGTGTGTGTAAACCCAACTGAGTTTCCTTAGGGTAAGTCACAGAAGTATTTTTTACAGGACTGTTGGCACCATAAAATTTTATTTATATATGTGTCTAATTTACACACATAGATGCACACACACACACATACACACACACACAAAGACATGCATGTTTTTTTTCTTCTGCATATGTGGTGTGAACATCTGTGTGGGTGCAGGTAGGCTCATGTATGCCTGCATATGTACAGGCCAGAGTTTGACATCAAATATCTTCCACTATCACTGCACCTTAATTTTATGTTTTGTTTCTCAACCGAAAGAAACTAGAGACTGCGCTTATCCACGTGTAGCGCTGTGCCTGGCTTTCATGTGGCTGCTTGGGACCCACACTCAGGTCCCCATCCTTAGGCTACAGAGCTGTTTCTGCATCCCCAGCATCTTTATACTGCCTTTTCCTGTGTCACCCAGCTAACTTCTGGCCTGCACGGGCCATCTGCAACTGTGTGAGTCTAGTCACCATCTCTCCTGCCTCAAGTCACTGTTTTCCTCCTTACAGGGAAACTGAGAGCAGCAGCTCTTCTTTCCTGGGACTCTGACTGCAGGTCCTGTGGGTTCTGGCGCCTCACTCTTCTGTATTGACAGGCTGAACTGTATACGATGGCTGTTTTAGTCTGTATAAAAACAACTAACAGCATTCTCATAGGGTTCAGTTTTTATTGAACACTTAGATACCAGGCCAGATAAAAACACCTTCCAGATTTCCCAGAGACAGAGTGGGATGCAGAATGTTTTCTCTCTTGGTTCATCCACATTCTAAGGCTTTTCTTATGATCGTCAGTAATAAAGCGACTCCTCATCACTCTGAGTCCCAGTTTTGAATCTCAAGGCCTGGACCACCAATACTAGGAACAAGTCTTACATTTCTGCAAACTAATTATGTAGCCTAATAAATCCAGTTTTTGTAAGCCACTGCTTGTAAGTCAAGTATTCTAATTAATTGAGTAAACTATACAGCTATCACCTTCTAAACTGCTCTCAAATTATGAGGGATAAGCTATAATTTTAAGTCATCCGCACACATCTGTCTGATGTCTCTGGGAAGGCAGTGGAGCCCAGTGAGAAGTTCTCAGACTGTCATTCCAACACAGCAACACTGTCTGGGGCTTCATGCGAAGTAGATATTGGTACTTTTATATTGGAAGTCGCTTCTTCTATCCATTCCTTTTTTTCTTTTTTTTTTTTCTTTTTAATAGCTAAGGTTTTTACTTTGTGAGTGTTGGATAGTCAAATGCAATGCAATTCTGCCTGTCAAGCACTAACCAAACCTAGTAAGTCCTATAACAAGCATCAGGGCAGGTTTTCAAAGGCACAATAAGCACAAAGTTAGCAATTTACAGTATCCCGAGCTGGTGCTATAGTTTTCATATTCACTACTTCATTGCTTTCCCATGCTGCCTACATTTTATATTGGAAGGAAAACCTCAAAATATCAAATAGCTTGTCCAAGGTCACCAAGCTACTCTTGATATCTGAGATGTAATACATATGCCCAACTCTCAAATTAAATGACCTTTATTTTATTTCACACATCATTCTAAAGATTTATTTATTCATTATTTTATGTATGTGAGTATACTGTAGCTGTACAAATGGTTGTGAGCCTTCATGTGGTTGTCGGGAATTGAATTTTTAGTACCTCTTCTTGCTCCCGTCAACTCCACTCGCTCAGTCCCTGGTCGCTCCTGCCCAAACATTTATTTATTATTATACATAAGTATACGGTAGCTGACTTCAGACACAACAGAAGAGGCGTCAGATCTCATTACGGATGGTTGTGAGCCACCATGTGGTTGCTGGGATTTGAACTCAGGACGTTTGGAAGAGCAGTCAGTGCTCTTACCCACTGAGCTATCTTGCCAGCCCCTTCACACGCCATTCTAATAGTTATCACATGAACAGCAAATAAATAGATCCTTTTTACCAAGTTAGAAGAGTTTAAAACTGTTGGCCTTAGCCGGGCATGGTGGGACACAACTTTAATCCCAACACTGGGGAGGCAGAGGCCGGCGGATTTCTGAGTTCGAGGCCAGCCAACCTGGTCTACAAAGTGAGTTCTAGGACAGCCAGGGCTATACAGAGAAACCCTGTCTCGAAAAAAACCAACCAACCAACCAACCAACCAAAAAAACCTGTTGGTCTTTATCAGCTAGCTACTAATGAGCCCTGTGTCTCACGCCAGGTCTCTAGTGTGGATGAATAATGAAAGGGTCACTTGAGCTAACAGGCACAAATGAGGACTGAAATGAAGCCACAGCCTTCTTTCCTCCTGAGGTAAAAGAAGAGAACAGATTCCTACAACAAGTTGTCCTTTGACCTCCACAAAAACACCTAAGTACATTCCCCATTCCTAGTGTGTGTGTGAGCAAGAAAGCAAGCGCACATGCACACACACACACACACACACACACACACGATTAGAAAAAGCAGAGATAGAAACATTTTGCTCTTCATTATGACTTTGTGTAAGTATTGCCTGATGTTCAACTTAAGATAAGCTCCCCTTTGGCACAGTGACTCAAAATTATAAAGAGACATTTACAATAAAATACAATAAAGCTAAACTTGCAACCATAGACTACTACTACTGTTGGAAAAGAGACTATCTTAGAGCCAGCAATCCCAAGCACTTTGTAGATAAGTAACCAAGACTGAGAAGTTCGGTGCTTGTTCATGGTTATGCAGGAATACGACCAGCCCCTTCCTCTAATGACTGACTTCATGTCCAGCACTCGCTCTCTCTGTAGTTTGAAAACTTCCTTGGAATATATCTGTTTAACAAACATATATTTTGAGTTCTTTTATACTCCCGTAGTTTCCTTTCCTTATACCATGGTAGTTCTTTGTTTTGTGTGTTCCTTCAAAATAGTTTCTAGGCTTGAGGGTTATAAAGTATAGTGAAAATTAAATTCTCAGGAATTCTTAAACAGGAAGGTAGATGGGGAGATCTGCAAATGCTTTAGCTGTCAGCAGTGTGCTTCCCAGTGCAGGTGAGCAGCCCGTCTACATAACCAGTGCATGCCTGGTGTACCCACTGCATCAGTGGATACTCTGTTCAGTGCATGCCTGGTGTACCCACTGCATCAGTGGATACTCTGTTCACTTGGCTTTTAGTACAGTCCATCACAGGCTTGTTTCCTGAACTTGAAGAGACATGTCATCTTTGCAGAAATATACTGTATTCTAAATACCCTCAATCTGGCAACCCAGCACCGTATTAAAGTGAACACGGCTGTACTGTTTCGTACCTTCAGAACTTTAATACTTTATATAAATCTTCTGAAAACGGAACACTGTAATTTCTTGTTTTCCCATTGACGGGGTCACAAATATAATTTATGATGAGACCCTCCATTTAGAATAGTAACTGAAAGGAAAAGGGACCAGAATCTATAGTGAACATAAGAAGAACTACATTCACTAATTTAAAAACCTAACTACTACGCTGAAAGCTGTGATAAAAAGGTGCCTCTGAAGGTATCTATATGAATATACGAACATAATACATACCCCTACCTAATTCAATTCTAATATTTCCTTTGGGAGTGGTGCAGTTTCATTATGTAGAACAGACTGGCCTCAAACTCAGAGAAATTCTGCTGTCTCTGCCTCCGTCCCAGTCCTTCGGATTAAGGTGTGCACCTCCACGCCCAGCCTTGATGTTCCCTTTTACTGTTTCTGCTACTATGTTACAGCTAGAGGTAACCATGCTTACCTGTATCAATAACTTCCAACCTAATAATCTATATAAACAAGTCTTTGTCTTGTTTAAATAAAAAGAAAATAGTCTCTGGGATGAGAGTGAACATGCTTATGGACTCACTGACGTATATATGCAAACTGCAAATGTGTTCACAAGTACACACACAATGTAAAGGAGGACAAACTTTCCAAACTAGGAAAGGACAGAGGAAGAAGCCAACATTTACTGGTGGCTACTCAGTGTTAGGCATTGAGAAACTTAAGTCAATCAGAAACGCAATAAAAAAGATTGCAGCATTCCCACTTTACACTAAATGCACTGAAGCTGCAAGAAGTAACCTATCCACTGTTGTGCATCTCGTAAGATGCAGCCCTGGGGGAGGGGCACGTCAGAGTGCAGTACATCAGGCCATAGAATTAACTGTGAGCACCACACATCTTGTCACTGTATAATGACATGAGAATCAGATACCCTGACCAAATGAAGCTGTCTCATCTCCTTTTAAAGTTTTTAAACTTTTACTTTATGTGTATGGGTGTTTTGTTTGCATGCATGTCTGTGTACCTACCACATGTGTGCCTGGTGCTCTTGAAGAACAGAAGAGGACAAACAGATAATGTGCACTACCATGTAGGTGCTGGGAACTGAACCCAGGTCCTCCAGAAAAGCAGCCAGTGCTCTCAACCACTGAGCCATCTCAACAGCTCCCTGTTGTTTCTTTATTTTTTATTGTAATTGTTTATGTTTTTTATCTTTCTAGACAGGGTTTCTCTGTAGCCGTGGCTGATCTGGAACTAGCTTTGTAGAACAGGCTGGCCTTGAACTCACAGAGCTCCCCTGCCTCTGCCTCCAGAGTGCTGGGACAAAAGGCACAAACCACTACTGCTTGGCTAAAGATATTTTTGTTTGTTTGCTTATGTATTTTATGTAAGTGGATATTTTGTCTGCATGTGCATCTGCAAACCAAAGGGCCACATCAGACAGTTGTGAGCTGCCATGTAGGTGCTAGGAATTGAACTCAGGACCTTTGAAAGAAAGAGCATTAAATGCTCTTGACCGCTGAGCCATGTCTCCAGCCCTGCGTCTTTATTTTTATGATGAAACAATTACTTCAACTTGCTCATGTGCGTGCGGTAGATGAGCTGGAAAGGGAAATCAAACTCTGAAGAACCACGACCTCTCTACCGCACACCTATTACTGCAGGGAGCCCAATCCTGGACTGTATGTAAAACAAACTGCTTTCTCTCTGGCCTGAGAAGAATGGGTGCTGCAGGCCGGAGCTCGTTAGTCCACCCAGGCAGTTCTGGAGATGTAATGCACAGCAGCAGGCAGGCAGCAGCGCTGGGGTAGGAAGGGCTTGCCTGAGTGTTCTTTTCCTTCCACAGTGCTTCACCTGGGTGTGGGAGGCAACAAAAGGAAAGAACTCAGCTTCCTAACAAGAAAGCAGAGAAGGGGTCTTCAGGGCCCAAGAGTGCCATGATAACAGAGGACGTTTGTAAGCCTGCACACGAAATCCTCCAAGCTAGGCTTTCCAGAGGGAAAGGATGACCAATGTCCAGTGCCCATGTTAGTCCACGCATATATGCATGTATACATGTATAAGTGAGCATATAAACTGAGCTGTTGAACCCTTCTTCCTCTCCTATCTCTCTGCTTGCTCTGAATACTTGAAACCATCTCTTTGGGAATATGTGAGAGTCTCTAGAGCAGGGACTAGGAAACTAACTGCTTTGTTGCACAAAGGGGAAAAAAACGTTTTGTTTTTGTTGTTGTTGTTGTTTTAAAAATAAGTGAACAATGGGAATCTCAGCAAAAAGCAGACATTTTTAAATGGAAATTTTAGAAATGAAAATAATTCTTTAGTATCACAGGAGCTGAAGAAAGAGAATGACAACTATAAAGAAAAGAGAGTAAACTTATCAGAGGACATCACTTAGTCTCAACACAAAGGAAAAAAGTAAACCTAACATCAGGCTTAGTATTTGTGTCCTCGTGTCTCCATGGATGAAGAGTCTGGGGGCAGAGCTGGATCTACATAGTGGCTAGACTTCCCAAACTGTTAAGTTAAAATTTACAAATTCATTTAAATTGGGTGTACTGAAACCCTGTAATCATATGCAAAAATATATACGTAAAGCAGACTGAAACACAAAAGCAAAGTTATAGAATGTCAGTTACATCAAGTATGTTCATATGCTCTAAGCAGGAAGAAAGAAGCATATGGACAAGGTACAGAAAGGACAAGTGTTCCCACCAGGACAGACTGGCGCTTAACTACACTAGGATTCAGAGTGCAAACCAACAATAGACAGGGCAATCTGCAAATAGGAAGCAGGCAGATGTAGCACACAACACCACTAAAGGAACAGCATCCCACATAAACAATTCCTATACATCAGTTTTTAAAGATCCTACAGAAAAACTGGCAAAAAGCCTGAACACAGAAAAGGAAATATTACAAATGACCAATGAAAAACATGGGATGAGGCTTGAGTACATAGATCTTAGCAAGGAAAATTGCAACCATACAAAATACTATTTTATGCATATCTGTGCAGGGTGGGAGTGATTTTTCTCTTCTATAAAAGATAGGGTGAGATGAACAGATTATATTCATTTTTTGTATGTGTGATAATGGAATTACTTTTGCAAATTAAATTCCAAAAAGAAAGAAATGAAGTTGTATTCCCAAAGAGCCCTGAGATTTTATAGATAGCATACAAATAAGAAAATTGGGAGGATTTTTAAAAAATCATAGTTGTTAATAATATGACCCTTAGATCTATTATGTGTCTATTTTTTTAAAAGCCCATCTGTGAGAAGACATACAATATACATTGCCAGGCTGACTTCAAATTCAGAGACCTACCAGTCTCTATCTCCTTAAGAGCTGAGATTAAAGGTGTGAGCCCTCACTCCTGGCTAAAATGCCAAACCGAAGAGTAATGGCAGATTACACAAGAACACTAGAAATGTCCAGAGTAAGAACTCGGAGAAACCATTTCAACAGCGCTTACAGCTTAACACCTGTACGAGCCCAAATGACAGTCAGCAGGGCTAATCAACTAAGTCACTATATTGTGGCATGCCACACACATCATAAAAAGGACAGTGCTTATTTATAATCACAAACACATGCTGACTACAGAACGAACACACTGTAGAGGAGACCCTGCAGCTCAGCATCAATGCTGTAGTGTCTGTCTGTGCAGAGCGGTTTCAGTTGGTAAACACACGGAAAAAGTCTCTGGGAAATAGGATTTCAGAAAATTCTCAGATGAACTTTCTATAAAAAAAATTGTAAGCAAAGTAATTTTTTGTTTGTGGTTTTAGGAGATGGTTTCTCTCTATGTAGCCTTGACTATCCAGGAACTCTGTAGATCAGGCTGGCCTCAAACTCACAAAGATCCACCTGCCTCTGTCACCCAAGTGCTGGGATTAAAGGAGTGTGCAAGCACCACCCTGCCACACACACAAAACGTTTTGTAGAGAGTACTTTTGAGGTCCTCCTGCTCACAGATAAGGACTAGAGAAACCAGGGCTGTTGAGCACACAGGCTGGTCTCTTCAACAGGAGGATACATAGGCATGCCTTCCACCCAGGAGGCTGGGAATGGATAGCCCAGGGATCCCACATTAGTATGTTTATCCCAGACTCTCCCTCCCCAGAGCTTTATCTTAAGCTTTGTTTCTTAGACAATACACCCACCCTTAGTAGGGAATGTCACTTGATAGCCTGCTGCCCTCTAAGCTGTCTTAGTCAGAGAGCACACCAGATCCCAGGCCCTTACAGAACCCACCTTCACTCTACAAGTCAAATGTGCTTGACAAAAGAGTTTTACACTTTAAGTTTTATTGTGAACGTGGGGTTGAGATCATTGTTACCAGGAAACATTTCTCCCAAACTGTACTGTACTGTAGTTAAATATGTCCAAGATTTACTGTCTAGTGTCAAGACTGGAAGTTTGAACTAGCACCAGCTACTGAAGAGCACTAACCAGGGTCTCCTTCTTGTTCAGAGAATCCTTCCTCTGCTGGCATGAGGCTTGGAGGGACCCCAAAGAGTAAAGTAAAATTATGTTAAAATGTAAATCTATTTAGTAACATACCTAAATTTTCAGTTCTTTGTTATCTTATGGACTTTTTTGTTCAATTAAGTGAAAATCCTTCTGTAAACTTGAGGTAAATATGATATTCAGCGCATATCACCAGTAAGGAGAGGTATGGAATCATTACCAAGTACTCCAAGGCCTTCAAATACTACCTCTTAAAGACATGGCAAAATCTGTAACTAATTTGCCAGTTAGTGGAACAACAGGGGAAAAAGGGAGAAAGAGATACAGAATTTTTTTTTCCTACTTGCAGAGCACTTCTTCATCACCCAGCAATTTACCTTTATTGCTTGACTATTAACTGGACTTGGTTGTCATTAAATATGTCCGCATTGAGTCAGAAATGATGTAACTCTATATCAAAGAGTCGATGCCAATTTGCATTCTGCAATAGCTAAGATTAATTCCAGGAAATAACTGTAAGGAAAGCATATATATATATATATATATATATATATATATATATATATATATATATATAGCACTGGCTGCTCTTCCAGAGGTCCTGAGTTCAATTCCCAGAAACCACATGGTGGCTCATCTGTAATGAGATCTGATGCCCTCTTCAGGTGTGTCTTAAGACAGCCACAGTGTACTCATACACATAAAATAAATAAATTTAAAAACAAAACAACAAACCAAAGGAAAAAGGTCTATGCTGGAAACACAAATGCACATATAGACATACTTGGGCAAGATTTAATGTTTCCTACTAATCTAAATATCTTATTTCCAAAGTAAAAATCTTCTAGAAGAAGAGTTTTTAACTAAATAATATTTTAAAACTCAGGTATTTTAAATTTGTAGTAAACAGTAATATTCATTACCTCTGTTTGACAATATAATGATAACAAAAGCAAGACTCCTTTCTGACTTAGGAAGTGAAATAACACTTTGGGTGGTTTAAATAAGGATGGTCCCCACAGGCTCACATATTTGAATACTTAGTTCCCACGGGGTGACACTACTTAGGAGGTGTGGCCTTGCTGGAGGATCAGGTGCTCTCACACGCCCCACCATGAGCATAATTGACTAAGCCTGAGACAGTACGGAAGCCCCTCATTCCAAGCTTCCTTTCAGAAGAGTTGTTATGGCCATGGCTCCCAGCAACAGAACACTGAGACACACTTACCTACTTTAAAAGAGTAAGACTGCTTTTCCCTTGGAAGCTATTGTCACTAAAAGTCATCTAGCATATAACACAAAAAATTGTGTTTAAGAAAATGGAAAAGGGGGCTGGAGAGATGACTCAACAGTTAGGAGCATTGGTTGCTCTTCCAGAGGTCCCGAGTTCAATTCCCAGCAATCTTGCGGTGGCTTGCAACCAATTACAATGGGATCTGATCCCTGTCTTCTGGCACATAGGTATAATTGCAGATAGAGCATACATACATAAAACAAATAAATATCTTAATTTAAAAAAAAACATGAAAAAAGGTCATTTTACTACTGTAATCCAAGGATGGTGCCTAGTTTCAAAAAAATAATAACTATTCTATCATTAATCCAATACAAAATTTAAAACATGTGCAGATAATTCTGTTTCTATGAGGGCTTTGGTTGGACCTGACTGAGGATGAAATATACAATCTGATTTTTTAGGAGGCACTATTTTAAATTACTGTCCACATAAGCCTAGTGCTTTCCATTCTTTTCTCGAGGATAATAGTATATTACATAACTTATGTACTATATTACTCTTGAGGAAGGATTACTATCTAAGAAGAGCCTGCTTCTTAGGAGAAGAAAATCGTGTAGCACAAAACCCACTCTGTCCTCTCCACACATTTGCTATAAAGTGAGCAGTTTTAAGTACCCAGAGCACTTAGGCAAACACTTATGCCATTATTTTCGGGCACACTTAAGAGTGCAGGGAAGAACAGGATCTTGATTAGCCCCCACCTCCAGCCTCTTTTGTTCAAGCAAGTCAAGTGTGACAGACAGGACTCTTCTACATACAGGAATCACACACTGAAGCCACTGGCAAGCTGTCTTCCGCTCTTAGCACTTCTGCCTGTTTCCTGCTGCCTTTCCCGACACTGCAAGAAAACCCCAGCTCAAAATCTCACGACATACTTGACAACATTCTGAGGAAATCCTCTCCATCCAGATGGCCTACCACCAAGCACATCTATGCTGGCACAAATAAAACGCGCTTACGACAGTCCCTCTCCTGTCCCTTTGCTCTCTGAGCTAAAAGTTTTCTGCTCATTGATAAAGTGACACAAAGAAGCTGAAGGAGAGCAAGCAAACAGGAAACAGAACCCTGGGCTGCCTCAGGCCGCAGAGACAGCTAACAGACGCTTTCACCACAGCCATGCGCTGGGGCCTGAGGCTGGCTGGAGGCTTGGGTGCTTCAGCTGCTCCTCATCCACAACTTCAAATCCAAACCCAAGTTCTTCTCCTTCTGAAGCTGCAACACAACACCATTTCTATAAATACCACTTCAGAAGCACAAACGTGAGCATTTTTTTGGTAGGAAATAAAAATAAACACTGTGCGTGCAGAGTGGCAGATCACACTTCCTTCTTCCTTTTGCTTTTGTTTAAAATGAATCCCACTTGGAGCATAAAGAATAATCACTTTTCACTAATTTTAAAACCTAAATATTTAGACTATATACGATATAACCATTTCACTAATAAACATAATTAAGTCATTTTCAAAATTATTTTAAAATGTTACAAGCTATAGTAGCATCAATTAATCTATAAGATAAAACAATTCATGACTGCTTGTATACACTCATTTTAAACCATTGATGCTGACAAGTAACGTAAAGTCAGAGATATTTCAGTCTGTCTCACACCTTGTAAAGCCAGGTGACAATGAATATAATGTTTTTTTTTTTTTTTTCCATGTGAGAGGCTATTACAGAGGCACCTCTGAAGGGGCGGGGGAGGGGAAGAAGTGAGGAAGGGAGAGTTACAATGTATTTTTTGTGTGAGCACTTCTGAAGTCAACTAAAGAACAAATTCACAAAAAAGTATTGAAGTTGGCAGAGGATTTTCTTCAATTTGTTACTTTAAAACTTTGTATTTACAAAAAACCTATACCAACCCAAAATAAACACAAGCAATATGACTGCTATAAACACATTCACACACCAAGAAAATAGTTAATAAATGAACCTTAACCCAAACCGAACATGCAGAGCTACACAGGATCAATGAATCGGTAGGCTGATAGAAGTGGAATGTGGAAAACTACCTACATTTATTTCCAATAACCTTGTGGGAAAGTGGGAGCCTAAGAGTGTTCTACAATAAGAATTCAGAAAGCAATTGTTCTGATTAACAACTGGTACAGATCAAACAATAGGTAAGCAATGGAGAGACTAACGAGACTTAAGTGAGCTGCAGAGTGTGTCTGCGTCATCACAAACTAGGAAGCCTCCAGATTCTTGATAATGATTCCCAGGGAGCCAGAAGCAGCTGTATGTTAACTTTAGCCATTTCAGCCTGGTTCTATAGTTCTTTAAACTGCATGATGACAGCCTCTTGAAGTTAAGAAGTGCTTTCTACCTAGGACTAGCAAAAGCACTCCTTTCTCTTCTGCAGTATGGCACAACCAACCGTTTTCTCCACATCAATTTGAGTAGATAAGAGTACTAATAATTTACTTATAGATTATATTAGATTGGTAATTCTTTCTCCTCAAATAAATCTGAGTTTGGGCCAGAAAGCTAGGCTCCTACTCTGAGTTTCTATGTTTGAGAACTATCTACTTTGTTGGACATTCCTCCTGAAAGACCTATACAAACTCTTTCAAGTATATGAATGCTGTATCTAAAAATTGTTCAAGATGCCAAAGAAAGGGGCTGGAGACACGGTCCAGTGGCAGAGTGTTGGCATAGCACTAATGTGTCTTTAGACTGACTGTGGATCAAAAGAAAAGGAGAGGTGGGTAGTGAAGGAAGAGGGGACAGGAAGGAGGGAAGGGAAACACAGGAGAAAGGAGGGAGAGCTGGAAATAGTGGGAAGAGAGCAGGAGAAGAGGAAGAGAAGGAACAGAGGAAAGGGAGGAAGAGAGGGGAGGAAAGAGGAGAGAAGGAAGAAGGGGACAAGGTGCTGAAAGGAACTGTGACAGTTAATTGCATGGCCACCATCATTGGAGACAAAGCCTCTGGGTGAGGGCGTTTCTAAGCTGGGCTGACACAGGAAGACCCTCCCTGAGTGTAGGTGGTGCTACATACATTTCATAGGCTGGGGTTCAGGATTAAACAAAAGGGAACAAGTAGACTTGAGTATCAACACTTCCCCCTGCTTCCTGGTTGTAGATGCAATGTGACCAGCTACTTCAAGATACTGTCATCATGCCTTTTCCACCATGACAGACCATAACGTCACATCAGGAACCCAGACAAACCCTTATTTTCACAAGCTGCTTTTGTACCAGAACCTAAAACATTTTCATCCCCAGCAATCTGTTCATTAGAAATTAGAAATGAAAAGTGTAGTGCTAATACCCTACAGTGACGCGAGAGACCGGAACAGTCTCTTTCTCCCGTCACAACAGCTATGGCTGACATTCCTGACAGAGTCAGCTAAGGAAAGATTAGAAGAATAACACATCTACTTAATCAACTTAATGTGAAAGAAGACCTTCATTCCGAAGAGCCAAAGGCCCAAGGAAAACTAATTTTTAATGAAGAATACACCCTGTCACTATGCTATTAGATAAAAAGGGTATGAGCTGAATGCAGCAAAGCCCATCCTTCAGATCCTTCTTTGTCTTTGGCCGGCCTTCCTTCCTTCCTTCCTTCCTTCCAGGTATATGACGGGATCGCTTTTGAAATAAGAGTCTTGTTATCTACTATGAGGTAAGATTGGTCAGAATCTCTCAATGGCCGGATCTTATACAGAAAGGTGGGGGGAAGGTTACAGGTAATTATAAGCATTATGGGCTGCTTTGGAGAAGGGGGATTAGTCCTAGTTTTCCCTTTTTTGTGGGGGTACAGGGGAGAGAAAGGATGTTTTTTCCTCAGCTCACAAGTTACGGTCCATTATTAAAGGGAAACCAAGGCAAGAACGCTTATGCTTCCCCTGGCTTGCTCAGCTAACTTTCCTATACAGCTCACACCATCTACCTAGGGATGTTGCTACCCACAGTAGGTTGGGCCCTCCATCATCTCTTAGCAATTAAGAAAGTGAAAATATACAAGCCAATCTGAAGGGGTAACTCCCTTTCCTCAAGTCTGTCAAACCGACAACTGGAGCTTAACTATGACAAGGGTTTGATTGCCATGACTCACTTGAAAATCTTATTTCTTGAACTCATATTCTTATATGAGGAGCAAGAAAAGATGGTAGGAGAAAGTTAGAGAGATGTTGGTTGTGAGGCCCCTCGAATGTCCTTTATGACAAAATACTTGAGGATATTATTTTCCGAGTCTCAACGCCACCCGTGTACACGTGCACGCATATACACACGGACAAACACACACTTCTAATATTTTCAGTTTGCAGTTGTTTCTTTTCTTTTTCGAGGCAGGGCTTCTGTGTAGTCCTGGCTGTCCAGAAACTTGCTTTGTAGACCAGGCTGGCCTCGAATTCACAGAAATCCACCTGCCTTTGTCTCCAGAGTACTGGGGTTACAGATTTGTGCCACCACCCCAGCTCAGTCCGCAGTGGTTTTGATATACAGATATGGAACCCACCCACCTTTATCTGTGCTTCCATTATCTTTCCTGTATTCTTAGATAAAAGTCTTTTTCTGGGCTTCTGCTGCAAGCCCTTTCCTGTTAGCACAAATCACTATTTGTTCCTTCTCTAAGCCTGTGAATAGGCTTTTCTCCATCAAAACCAACCAACCTATCACCAGTGTTCCCAGCACCCTCCTTACTCCTTTTCCCATCCTCAGGCAGACTCTGTGCATTCTGCCTTTGTCTCTTGGTCCTTCCTGAGGGATCATTTCTCCTTTCCTGCATCTATATATTACCTGCTAGGTTTCCTATCTTTTCTATGGTATAAGCTTAGGCCTATTTTATTCTCATTTAAAGCCATCAATTCTCAGACTCTACCTATCAGCTAGATGCTAATATTGCTCCCAAATACAAGTCTTAGGTGTTTATCTTAAGGTGAAGACCTAAGGGCACTTCTATTGAAGTGACCTCAAATTCCTCAGGTCCAGACAGCCTTGCTCTCTAGTCTTACTCTCTATCCCGTTTCTTTTCCTTTCTTCTTTACCCTGGTACATGTTACATAACCATTTATTCAGCCAACCAGCTAGAAACATGGAAAGTCTCCTCTACGTTTTATTCTTTTATCTACCCAGTGATCGCATTCATACATACATATGTGTGTATGTGTATAAACATATACACACATACAAACATGCTTCTTCAGTTGTTATTCTCTAAACAATGAAATATAGTAGCTATTTATGTACCACTTACATTGTAGTAACATAATTAAACTAAACTATTCATAATATGAGAGAGAGATTCTGAACTTGTTTACTTGTTGTTATTCTACATAGGGGATATATAATGCTCCTCTCAGAAGCTGTAGGTTGCCAAATGAAATTTCTAGTACAGGTGAGGTACTTCCCTTGGAATTACTGATAACGGGTATCCTGGATATCCACAAAATAATACAAGCTATCATTACTGCTCATGGCTGCCATCAGAACTTGATGTAAGAACTTATTGCAGAAGGCACCACATACTTTGGTCACAGGACACAGAAAAACCAAGTTGGTACTGACAAGGAAGTACATGACTGAACAGTTTTTCACAGTAGACAATAGCGCTATGCTGGCTGCCAATTTCAAAGGCTGTGACCAACAGTAAAGACCAGAGTGTAACATGTAAGCGTGGGTACAATAGCAGCTCAAATGTTCTACGGGGGCTCTGGTGGGGGCAGATAACCTACCATTTTCTGACTGTATTTAAGGCCAACTCCATAGGAGCAGTACTGTAAATCTAGTTGAGAACACCCCCAGTTGAAGGAGGTCACCGCTTTTAGGGGTACATCAACAATTATCATTGCTACACAAACAGGGGCAGGGTTCTTACAATCTCTCAGCCTAGGCTGTCCACCTTTATACTTTAAAATGAAGTATTTCTTTTTACTTCATGTGTATGGTGTTTTGCCTGCATCTATGCGTGTATCATGTCCCTGCAGTCCCTACAAAGGAAGAGGGTGTGAGAGCTCTTGGAACTGAAGTTATAGACAGTTGTGAGCTACCATGTGGGTGCTGAGAATTGAACCTGGGTCCTCTGGAAGAGCAACTTGCATGTTTAACTGCTGAGCCATTTTCTCAGGTCTGGATGAGAACAAGAGCTTCTGACATACAAAATTGTAGAAAACCATGTAAAACAGGTCACTGACAAGCAGGTAAAACATGCCTATAATACCAGCATTCCATCAGCAGGCAGGCAGGCAGGAGAATTAAGATTAAGGCAAGTCTGAGGTATTTCACAAAAAGCAAACTAAGACTAATAAGCATATTAAAAAATGACAAACAGTACATACATACACACCACTCCATAATAAAAGCCTGCTAAGCCTTTATCTAGACTGTCTTAAATGATGTCATAGTTCTACTGTCAAAAGATTTATTAAAACCTGATTTTAGAAGCATCAAACACAAACACTACATATTTTACTAATTGTTTGTTATCTAAATTCCACTTCATATCAGAATTTTAAAACTAATTAAATTGGAATTATAGGAAAGACAAAAAACCCATAGCTGTATGTTATTTATATGGCCATCATTTTTAACAATGAACTAATCATACACTAGGCACTGTTAGGGTTTAGATAAGATGTTTTCAACCTTAGAGAGGATATGACTCCCTTTTCTGGCCTTCATGAGCAAAGCACACAAGTGGCCCACAGACACATATGAAGGCAAAATTCATACATATCAAAGAAAAATAAAGGTTAAAACAATAAAATGTTTTAAGAAAGTAGTGGAGAGGTAAGCGGCCAGGTCACCTGCCAAGATGGTACGCTACTCTCTTGACCCAGAAAACCCCACAAAATCATGCAAATCAAGAGGGTCAAACCTTCGAGTTCACTTTAAGAACACCCGGGAAACTGCCCAGGCCATCAAGGGTATGCATATCTGCAAAGCCACCAAGTATCTGAAGGATGCCACTTTAAAGAAGCAATGTGTGCCATTCCGGTGGTATAATGGTGGAGTCGGTAGGTGCGCCCAGGCCAAACAGTGGGGCTGGACACAGAATTGGTGGCCAAAAAAAGAGTGCTGAATTTTTACTGCACATGCTTAAAACTGCAGAGAGTAACGCTGAACTTAAGGGTTTAGACGTAGATTCTCTAGTCATTGAATACATCCAGGTGAACAAGGCACCTAAGATGCGCCGACGAACCTACAGAGCTCATGGCCGGATTAACCCGTACATGAGCTCCTCCTGCCACATTGAGATGATCCTCACTGAGAAGGAACAGATCGTTCCAAAGCCAGAAGAGGAGGCTGCACAGAAGAAAAAGATATCCCAGAAGAAACTGAGGAAACAAAAACTCATGGCCCAGGAATAAATTCAGCATAAAATAAATGCAGATAAAGTTAAAAAAAAAAAAGCGAAGAATAACAGAAGTCGCTAAAATCAACTTATGCACACACAAGATCATGGGCTCATACATATACCATGCATGTAGCACATACTTATATGAACATAAAACTGACAGGAAAAGACTGGACTGTTTAATCACTTTAGCACAAGGCTCAAGAGAACTTTGCTTTCTTTTAAATAGATTCTTTTTCTTGAATTCCATGGAAAATTTTTGGCAATCTGCTAAAAGAATCAAAATTTTTATTTTTTAAAGGAACTAAATATTAATGGTCACATACTTCCTCACCCTCTCATTTAAATATTATTTTAAATTTACTGATAAGTTTGTGTATTAGCATATAACATAACATTTTGACATGCATATACGTTTAAAAAAAGGCTAAATCAAGGTATGTGTACCACTTCACAAACCTTCTTTGATAAAGACACTTAAATATATTCTCAGGGCTGGTGAAGTGGCTCAGAAGATAAGGGTGTTTGTCACACAAACCAGGCAATCTGATTTCAGTCCCCAGACTGCACATTAAGGTGAAAGAAGAAAATCAACTTCAATTGCACACACACACACACACACACACACACACACAAATTTGGGGGAAAACAAAACCAAACCAGAAACGTTCTCAGTAATTTTGCAAATATACGACACTTTATTACTAATTGTACAAACTACGATATAAATAAAGAACAATAAGCCTTCCTTGGAATTGTTTCTTTTTTATTGGAATTGTGACCTTTAACCTGTATCTCCTCAGCCTCTACCATCACAGCCCTGTGTGCAAGCCATTCCTCTTGTATGAGTGCAGTGATTTCATTGCCGTACGAAACAAGGTCAGGTAAGACTGCCTTCCTGTATGTGTCTGCCTTCCTTCACTTGGGTTGCTAAAAACAGCAGTGTGTTTCATTCTGAAAACGAGTAAAGTATTACAGCCCTTTTAAAATCCCAGTCATCTGCTGGGATACACTTAAACTGATCCCATATCTGGTCTTCTGTGAATGCTGCTAAAACAAACATACATACAAGGATAGCAATCTTGATATACTGAATTTCATATCATTTAAATATGTACCTAGGGGAACTGTACTTTTAAGGAACGCCCATACTTTTGTCCATAATGGCTTTAAAAGTGTTGTTTTTGTTTTGTTTTAAATATGTATGCTTTAAATATACAATAGTCAGCCATCACAGGTCAAGAACTATATACATACACATACACACACATCAAGTAAAGAAGCAGAACTTACAAATATACAGAAGATTCAGTAGATAAATTTTACTTTAATTTTGGTACAACTATCAGACAAAGCAAACAAAATTGGCAAGTGGTTTCCAACCCACCCACAAATATGTCTTCAATGGCACTGCTGCCACAGGAGATGCACTGCACTGCCATACCACAAGCACATAGTTAACACATAACTACAATTATAGCTCATTTGTTAATTGTAGCATTATTCTTTAAGAAACAAAATTTTAGACTTCTGCATACTATTTATATATCCTTTATTAGGTGGCTAATTTGCCTTTCACCATGTTAAACCTTAGGCTACAAGATATCACACATACAGGAAATATATAAATATTGCCTATAAAACTACAAAAAGGTATTGGCTCAATAAAAAAAAAAAAAAAAAAACAAGGAAAAGAAAAGCTGGCCAACTTGTGTTTACAGGAGGGGAGCATGGGTCAGCTCACTGTTAACTAGGCTCATAAAATTAAAACAAGATTATAATGAAGTACACATAAAAGGCCCACCAACACCCAACACTGCTCAGGTTCACTGTACCTGCACTTCCCTGTCTCCTGAAGGGAAGTGCATATTTAAAAACCACTGCAGAGAAGAATCCAGCAAGATTTACTCAATTTCAAGTTATCTTCATTCTATAATCCAGCAATCCTACTCACAGAAATGGACAAAGGATTTTTTTAAAGATCTCTCTCTCTCTCTCTCTCTCTCTCTCATGTAAGTACACTGTGGCTGTCTTCAGACACTCCAGAAGAGGGTGTCAGATCTCATTACGGATGGTTGTGAGCCACCATGTGGTTGCTGGGATTTGAACTCAGGACCTTCAGAAGAGCAGTTGGTACTCTTAACTGCTGAGCCATCTCTCCAGCCCCTGGACAAAGGATTTTAACACACATTCTCTAAATCAGATAAGCAAACTATAATAAATGTAGGAGATGAAAACCAGGCATGGTGGCGCACGCCTTTAATGCCAGCACTCCGGAGGCAGAGGCAGGCGAATTTCTGAGTTCGAGGCCAGCCTGGTCTACAAAGTGAGTTCCAGGACAGCTAGGGCTATACAGAGAAACCCTGTCTCAAAAAAACAAAAACAAAAACAAAGCATGTAGGAGATGAGGAGCTGTGACTCTTACAGACTGGTATATAGTTAGTATCTGTATGAATGGTTGGGCAATAACTCAGTAGCAGACACATTCAAAGTCCTATTAAATCCTGACCATTCTCTCTAGTGAGGAGGTTGGTTATAATATGTGATAACACATCTTGTATATTCTAAATATATCCCCAGCAACCAAAGCAATATTCAAATTAACTGTTCATTCGGGCTGCAGCGAGAGCTCAGTAGTTAAGAGTATATGCTGCTTTTTTGTGTAGGACCCAGGTTCAATTCCCAAAACCCACATGGTGGATACAACCACTTGCAACTTAAGTTCCAGGAAATGTAGTGCCCTCTTCTGGCCTCCAGGGACCACCACATTTGTATGAAGGACACATGTATCATGACACACAAGCACACACACACTTTTTAAAAATTAAAGTTAACTGCTCACCAGGACAAGTAAAATATGCACACACAACATGACCAAACATAAGGCAGAACATGTTTTAACAGTTTTTACAGAGCATCTTTTTTGAGGTGGAAAACCCTGTTTAGGTATTTATCATGTCAATAGCTTCAGTCAAGCACAGCAAAGCAGTGCACCATAGCACATATGCGGAAGATAGAGGTCAGAGGACAATAAAGCAGTCAGTTCTCTCCTGCCACCAAATGGGTTTCCGGATCAAACACAGTCATAGGCCTGGCACCAAGAGCCTTTACTTTCTGAGCCATCTTGCCATCCCTGAATAACCCTGTCTAATTAGATATTAAGTTTGGACCAGAGGAGAAATTAGAAACTACCACTTACTCGAGTGTCCTAGGTTTGCTTTCCACTGCTGTGATAAACATCACATTCAGAACTGACACGGGGAGGAGGGGGTTATTCCATCTTATAGCTTACAGTCTGCTTATGAATGGAGTCTCCTGGCAGGGGACATGGAGCAACCCTGAATACTGGCTTGCATTTTATTGCTGAGTGCTACCTTTTCATACAACCCACGAAGACCACCGATCTAGGACTGGCACTGCCCATAGTGGGCTGAGTCTTCTCAGATCAATCATTAAGAAATTCCCCCCACAGACTTACCTACAGGCCAATCTGATGAAGGTTAACTCCTTAGCTGAAGTTCCCTCTTCCAAAATGACTTTAGCTGAGAAGCACACTACGCAGCAGAGCAAGTGAGCACTAGCAGGTACTCACGAGTGGTGGCTCTCCTACTCAACTAGGAGGGAGGGAGTGCCACAGGAAATAACACAACCCTACATAGACACCAAAGGTTTCTAATATGCTGAAACTCGCAAGGAAACGGAGACTCACGGTGATCCTCCTGCTCCAGCCTCCCAAAGGATGCAATTATAGGTGTGTGTCCTGCACCCAGCCTCAAATCTTTACAATGCTTTTCAACTTCATTACCTTCACCTCATACTTAGAATATGTCCTTAGTTCCTCCTCTTTGAAAGGAAAAATAGCAGAAGTCAAGTAAAAGTCCCTACCAAAATCTCTGACAACTCATTAAAACAAGAATTTACTGGTTAAATGCTGACCCTCTCCCCAGTGCTCTTTGGTGTATCCCAACTGCCACACTACCAGTAAAATGAAAACACTAACAACCTTCATGAGCTGAAAATAAAACTTCTACTCTCTTATTTGCTATAACAGAGTTTCAGATTCAGTGAGGAACAAAGTTGACCTTTATTTTTGTCAACTACTTTTTTCTCTGCCACTTCAAAAATCTTAAAATCTGCAAGGCTTATTCATGGTCCTGGAGGCCAGACAGTTAACGCTGGCCTGCTGAGATTATTTGGGGGCGCTGTTTGGTATGATCACCTTTGGAGACCAGTTATACTACAATATCCATAATATCTTATAAGCAAGCTTGTCTCAACTCTGGTTTCCTGAAATACTTTCTCCGGGAGTAAATTCTCACTGAAGAAGAAGCCCAACTACATTGACCAACTTGAAGCACGCAGTGGCACAGGGGACACGTGTATGTGTCTGCCGGCTGGGCAGTTCCAAGCCTAGACTGCCAGGTATTCTGGCCGATGCATCAGATAACAAAGCACTCACCAGGACTCTCTAGTTGAACGTTAGACGGGAGCCTACCCCGCCCAAACTCCTGCCCCACAAATGATATGAGGTTTAACAACAAGAGTGCTTTAAATCCTTGAGTTTTAAGTGTCATTTTCTTTCAATCAGATTTGGTCAATGAGGTTGTATAACACAGTAAGTATTTAGCCTTAACTTCCAGCTTTGTACAGTGGCAGTCTCAAATAACTGCTTTAAAACTATCCAGATAAACTTTTCATTTCTGTCAATGTATGTTGCATGTTTGTGTGTGAGCATATGTATGTGTGTGGTGTGCAGCCATGTGTGTACATGTGCATGTGTAAGTCAAGGATTGAAACTGGGTGTCTTGCTCAACTGCTTTCCGCTTTATTTTTTGAGACAGAGTCTCTGCCTGAGCCCGTATTACACTAACTAGTTTGATAAGCCCTGGGGCTTGGCTTGTCTCCACCCTGTCAGTTCTGGGGATCAAACTCAGGAACAGGAACCCCAGGCCCTCAGACACAGCTTTATACTTTTGGAACAGTATGTGCTGTCCTAAGACAAATACTGAAGAATGTTATTAAGATGCAGAAATACTGGGGACTGAACCACCACTCAAAGAGCATACACAGGCTGGACATAGCCACTGCCACCACCACCACCACCACCACCAGCAGCCACCCCTGAATGTAGCCCCCTGAACAAATGGAGTGGGGACTATCCCTAAAGCTGTTGCCTATCCGGAATAGGCTCCTCTAACTGGGCTGCCTTGTCTGGCTTCAATGGGAGAGGATGTATCTAGCCCTACACAGACTTGATGTACCAGAGGAGGGTACTCAGGAGGGGGGAGCAATCAGGGTGTAAGATAGATAGATAGACAGATAAGTAGATAGATAGATCAATTGAACAGAAATACACAAAATAACCTGCCTGACTGGGGCACTGAATAAAATATACTATTAACTGCTTTTTATAAAAATTACTTATGTGAAAACTGGCCATATGTGATATTACATTATTTTAGAGGGTACATATATACAGAGATTTCACTGTGTATATTTATAAAAAATTGGTCATATCTGTAATCACTACATAAATTAACACCAGAAAGAAGGTTATTATCCATCCAATTAAAAAAACGGATTTCATTGTCAGGTAGTGGCAACGCACGCCTTTAATCCCAGCGCGTGGGAGGGGGAGGCAGGGGATCTCTGAGTGTGAGGCCAGGCTGGTCTGCAAAGGGAGTTCTAGAAACCAGGACTACACAGAGAAAAACAAACAAACAAACAAACAAACACCAAAACCAAAAGGATATTATTATAAAATGTAACCAGAAATCACACTGTTGCATGTTTCTACTATTCTTAAACTATATTGAAAACCAAAAAAATGTGTAGTAAACAAGTATTTAATGTTGTATGCATGATCTGATTTCAATTCACAAATGTGTACATTTATGACGTGCAGATGTGAACACGCGAGGCTGGTTGGGTAGTACAGGTCTATAGTACTAGTTACTCTTGGGGCTACAACGGAGCGTGGCAAGGAAGGGGGCAGGGCAGGGCAGGGCGGAACCTCCAGAGAGCTAAACCCAAGAGGACTTAGTTGTGTAGTAGAGTAAGAAACTGCTCACAGGCCTGTTTTGATCACAGTACTATCCAAACTCACAAGTAGCCATTGCAATCCACTTGCTAAAACCTGCACATCCTAAATCTAGTTGTGACGAAATACCAAGCAATCTCAAATTCATCCTACAAAATAAATGGCTAGTAACTTTTAAGTTCTGGTGTCATCCGGTCGGAGAGTGCTGTAAGGAACGATTTTGTGTCAGAATAAGAGAAGAACCCCAAAGACTAATTTTTAAGTGCAATGTTTCATCTTAGACTGGGCAAGGGGAAAATTACTGTATGATGTATGTATATGCACGTACACGTATATAAATTACAATTTGCTGCATCTATTTCTGTTTTTGTATATATAGTTTCAGGGCTGACCAGTTTGTATTATAGTGTATGTATCAACAATAATAAAAAGAGATTATTAATTTGAGAGTTAGGGGTAGGAAGAGTTGAAGAAAGGGTACCACTGAGGGGATGGAGAGAGGAAAGTGATGCAATTTTATTTTAATTAAAAATATATTAAGGGGAGGGGGAAGAGGATGGATGTGGGATGGGAGGTTTGTGGAGGGGTAGCCAGGAAGTGGGAAGAGATGTAAACGATATATATATATATATATATATATATATATATATATATATGAATAAATAATAAAGGGGGGATCAGCTGTTAAAAACACTGCTCTTCCAGAAGACTCATGTTCAATTCTCAGCTAAAACTACACAGTGGCTCACAATCATCTGGAACTCCAGCTCCAAGTGATCTGATGTCTCTTTCTGGCCTCCGTGGACACTGCGAATGCATATGGTGCAGACATGCAAACTGCCTATACACATAAAATAAAAACCCCCAAAAATTAATGTATTAGAAAATAGAGTAAAATCGCTCTATGGTGAGAGAGTGGCTGTACGTGTCCATTCCCTGACTGTGGTCACACACTCCCTCAGGAGCTTTATCTGGAGAGTTAACCTTTGACTTAGTTGACTGTACTTTGTACTTTGCAGCTTTGTTAAATGGCTCGGTAGAGAAAATGTCACACAGAGATACAATATATAACAAACAGCAAACTACTAAGAAATATGAATCTGAGAGGGTATTCGGAAATTCTCTGTAGCATTTTAACTTCTCTATATATTTTAAATTACTTCAAAAAAAGTTGACAGGAGCAATAGCCTTTTCTGAAAATTTTCCATACACAAAATATAGAATTCATGATATTTAAGATTTTCTCCCAAGTTCTAGGACATACCAAATGCTTACCAAATACCTAATAAAAATACTAAGCCTGATCTAAACAAGTGTAAGGTACAGCATCTATGCTCAAGGAGTCTCCATTCTGGTGAGGTATGTTGTAGAAGCAGTCCAAGAGTGACTGCTGAGTACGTGCTGGGAAGTTGAAGGGACCACGGAACGAAAAGAACGAACTCCCTAAAAGAAAAAGAAAAAAAAAATCTGACCTCAGTCTGGAAGCCTAGAAATTGACTAGTCAAAATGGATAAGGAAATTCCAAAGTGGTAGAATAACTGACTAAATCAATGAATAATAAAGACTAAATACACAATCTGCTAACACTTGGCTGGAAGAGAGGCTGTGGCTAAACTACAGAGCTATCTCTCTGCCTGCCTACTGCCTTCCCAGACCCCAGAAACAGAGCAACCTCATACTACAGCCATAGCCAACTGATGAATGACCAACCTCATACTACAGCCATAGCCAACTGATGAATGATTCTGCAAGAGCACTATACAAGTCAGCTCGCCATCTACAATCTAATTCCATCATTCTGACAATTCCTTAGAAAACTCTCCTATTGTGCTGACAGAGATCTACTGGTTGCTGCATTCAAGCCTCCCTGGTTCAGTCCCCAAGCCCCGTGTATCACTGAGAATCAACGCTAGGTTTGGCAAGCAGGAGGCTGGAGTAGCACTGATTGTATACATGGTCCCTACACAGCATCACTCTACACCTCTATTACCAAACCAAAACTGGTTTACTTTTAGTTCTATCTTTTCCACACCGAATACAAAAGTGTAAACTCTCACTGATGAACTCCAAGTACATAAAGACAGACTGATTTTATTACTGTTGATTTGTCAACACTAACATTTTCATTAAATATTTTAATTCACAGTCATATATCAGTGATCACATCTGGAAGTGGTTTCTCCTTGCTCAGAAGCCAAACTTTAACTAAATGCATTCTACAAGGTCAAATTTATGAATGTCAAAACATATTCTAAGAAGCCAATTTTGTAAATTTAGGATGGATGGTCTTCTGAAAGCTCTTCATTTAATTTTCAACGCCCCTTCCACTCAGCTGAAGAATCAAATTACCTCAGAATCCAATTATCAAAAAGAAACTGACAGCTGGCAGTTCATCTGACAACCAGACATGGTGGGATACCTGCAATCCCACAGTAACTGGAGGTGGAAACAAGAGGAGCAGAACTCTGAGGCCAGCAGAAGCTACACAGTGAGAGCCTGTTTCTCTGCTCTTAGAGAGCGGTCAGAGTGGAGCTATGACACTCACCACCTAGGGTGGCTCATAACCACTTGTAACTTCAGCTCCACGGAGCTGACCCTCCTCCCGTCTCCGTGGGCACCCAGTAGTTACATAGCCAAAAAATAGAGCCGGGCAGTGGTGGCGCATGCCTGTAATCCCAGCACTTGGGAGGCAGAGGTAGGTGGATTTCTGAGTTCGAGGCCAGTCTGGTCTACAGAGTGAGTTCCAGGACAGCCAGGGCTATACAGAGAAACCCTGTCTCGAAAAACCAAAAAAAAAAAATAAATAAAATAAAATATAGGTCAAACTGACAATTCCTTACAAATAATGAGATGAATATTTATGATTTCTAAAAAACGTCTGCTGGATCTGGTAGTGCACACCTGTAATCCCAGCACTAGAAATTACAGCAGGAAGACTGAGTTAAAGACCAGCCTAGATTATATGTCTCTCCTGTGTATGTATATGAACATACACAACCGAAAACATGTGAGATTGTAAGTAGAGGTATAAAATCAAAGTCCTATAATCTTCTATTTCTGATGAAAATAACATTTACCTACATAAGTTTCTAATTTGTAACTACAGCAAATAAAACTAGTTTATTCTTTAAAACTATTACAAGAATTCTCCATGTTTATTATCCAACAGAGAACAATTACAGCCAGCATTTCAGCTGTAAGTTACCACCCACAAGTCAACTCTAATCATATCACTTGTTTATATGAAGTAAGAATAATTTTTATGTTTTTAAATAGATGCAAATTATTCAAGGAACAATATTTTATGATCCACAAAGATTATATGAAAATTATATTGTTTTGTAAGGACATATATCCATTGTTCTTAATATTTTCTTTTATAAATTTTTACTTCATTTTAGGAGTAGCCATTTTGCCTGACTGTACACTGTACCTTCAGAGAACAGAAGAGGGCACTGGATCCTAGAACTGGAGTTACAGATGGTCTTGAAACACCATATGGATGCTGGGAATTGAACCCAGGGCCTCTGGAAGAGCAGATGGTACTCTGCGTTCTCTCTCTAGCCTGTTTAGATATTTTGTTTAGTTGTCTTGCAAAAATAGCAAAAATATGCTTTAGTTGGTCCTTTGCCCAAGAAGGCGGCCCACTCATGATGCATAGATGAAATTAAATGCAGTAGCAGCAAGGTCAAAGCAACCAGGTTCAAAACTGTCTGTGATGTAATGTGTTTGGTTATGCAGCTAGTCTAGTCATCAGGTAGTTATAAAAATAATTCCTAGTTTAAAAAATTATTTGTTTATAAAGGGATAAACATATGCAAAGTGCTTAGCACTCTATCTGTATACAGGATTAAGTAGCCCTAATGTTAGGTGGTTTTACACTTTTCTTATTACAAGCACTAGTCAAATCAAACCAGCTAACACTTCTGTCACCTAATCTATTCCTTTGTTTGTATTAACATTTAAGAGCTTTTTTTTTTTTTTTTTTTTTTTTTTAAAGATGCTTAGAAACTCACCCTGTTGGCACTGTGTGGTCACCACAGCCCAATCCTCTCTCTCCTCTGACAGCATCTGTCCTCTTTCCCCAGTTCCCCACTCCTCCAACAGCCTTTGGCCACTCTCATCCTCGATACTGTTGTGACTCACTTTCTCCAGTTCCACATGTAATGTCACCCAGTTCTCTGGCTTAGTCTGTTTAGTCTAACCGCCTCTAGAGCTAAACTACAGAAACACCCCCCCACCCCCCGCCTTTAAAGTCAAATGGTACTTTATTATATATGCACATGCCATATTTCAAAATCCATCTGTTAACAGGCACCTCACTGATTTCTGCTTCAACTACTGTGAAGAATGCTTTAGTGATTTCAATTCAATTTTTTCTAAAGGTTTCAGTCTTAAGATCAACTTCATAGACTGAACACTGGTGAGATGGTGGTAGGTGAAGGTGTTTACCACCAAGCCTGACAGCCCGAGTTCAATCCTCAGAGCCCGTGGGTGGAAGGAGAACCAGCTCCTGAAACTTGTCCTCTGACTTCCACACATGTGCTGCACACATGCAAATATACACAATTGATAAATATAAAAAGTGTACTGCACTGCCACGCTGCTGCTCTGGGCGACACCAGAGAGTGTGACTTGTTTCAGTTACCAAGATCATACCAGGAGAGCAGAAGAGGCAGTCCACAGTGCTGAGAAGTCACAGCAGAAATGCTGAGTAAATTATGCTTGTCATATTCCTGTCTTCCCGCTTGGAAATTTTAGTTCTTTATGTACTATTTTTTCCCACCAAAGATTCAATGAAAGGCATGCCAATGTTATCATATGAGTGTCTGTAAAACAAGCCAAAAAAAAAAAAAAAGATTCCTTCAGATATGAATTCAAAATTGTTATGAAATTTAGAGCCAAACAGCTAAACTTGAGGATTGCGGTCTCTAGAAAGCAAGTTTATGAGTGTTCGGACACTCTCTCTTCAACTACAGCAGGAGGGAAGGAAAGTGGTCACCATCACCAATGAATAAGAATGTGGTATTTGTTGAATAAATTAAACGTTTCCCAAATTACAAGCCAGCATTCAAAGTCAGACACGCAGAATCTATAGCTTACCAGTCACATGTACTGCATAGGTCAGAAATGATAATCCTTGAGCCTTCCCCATATCCACACACAGATAGCGCTCCCCTAAATTTCAGCAAGCTAATTACTTAGAGATTGTTATAAAGACTAATACCCGTTTTGATGAGTCTTTTGAAGCTTGCACAAATGAATTCATGATACCACCAGAAAACCAACTGCACCCCTTTGGTGCTCCATCACATATCCACCATCTGGCTGGTAAGTAACAGAACAAGGATTCCTTCCCTACTTGTCCTCTCTCCCAATAGGATGGCCACTTCCAACCCTTCACTATGCATGCCCTTGGCAATGTTCTTTCACAAATAAACTCAAAGCAAAGAGGGTGTTCTGAGAGACATCACTTCCACGCTCGCTGAGTAAAAATGGCAGCTGCTCACTGGCTCCCTTTCACACAGAAGATCTATCTTCCTACTGTGGCACACGTGGCTACTCCAGAGTGTCTGTCCTGTTACACCTTTCCTCCTTGTAATTAGATCCTAACTGACTTAATCATTCATCATTATCCACAATCCCATTTCCCACTGTCCAAATTACAGACAAGATTTAATGCTAGACTGACCACCTAACTAGTTTTCCAGCACCGCCGGTCTGAGCAGTTCAGAGGACCCTGTGATCATCTCTGTTCTTTGACTTAAGGAGTGGACAGACACCTGGCTACAGTTCATTCTGTTCACTCCTCTCCTGCATAATCCACCTCTCTGACCACTTACCTTACCACCCACAGCAGCATCTCATCCTAAGCTTTTAGCCTTAGTCTTGGAAAACAAATTGCTTTCATGTTTTTAATTGCCCCCACTTCATCACACTTTATCTTTTCTGTTTGCTCCCGAAACCTTCAACCCACCTATACCCCATAAAAGACAGGCAGGCCTCTTTCCCTTTCTAGCTCTAGTTTTGCCCCAGGGTCTCTGTTGCATTGCAGAAGACAGATCTGAATTCTCTTGCCACTCCCTGCCAGCCTAAGTGGAATGCATTCAGAGTAGGCGTGGCTAATTAAACTTGCTCATAGAAAAGCATCCGTGGTCTAGACTTGTTGTTGACTGCAATGGACTCTCCACCTGTCCTTTGGATTCACCAATTCTATTATCAAAGTCTGAACTTCAGAAAGAAAAGGAGGCATCTGCTTTATGTCGTGTCCATTGCTTGTTAGAGCCTAGTTAGAGGAAGCTGAAATGGCTAACACTCCACCTTTAAATATCCACTATGAATGTCAACAGGTAATGATCATCAATACAAAATTACAGTGAATTAAGTACACATTAAGCATTAGACACTCTTTTTATGTCCTTTAGAAACTTAGGTTCTGAGACTAAATCTCGTAGTCTGGGCTAGTCTTGAACTTGCTATGTAATAGAAAATGACTTTGAAACCTCTGATCTCCTTGCCTCCCCCTCCCCCTCCTGGGGAATACAGTTGTGCAATACGCTGTCCAGTTAATGTGGTGCTGGGGAATCTAACCCAGGCCCTCAAGATGCTACTAGACAAGCACTCTACCAACCAAGCTATATCCCCAGTCCCAAGATAAATGTTTTTATGTAGATTCATTAGAATTCAGACATTCACTTAAATGAATACTCAGTGATATATTTGTCCAATCTTCCAAAGTAAATTCTAGAAACAAGGAACAACCCTCAGATCTCTGATTCCAAAATTATTAGCTAACTATAATAGTCACCTCAACTCCATGAAAATAAAATACATTAAGTTTAAGCACGATGTGGTAGTACAACCAAATTTAAACAGCTATCAAAGATAAACTTTCATCTGCCAAGAAGTAAATGATGTTCCATCTGGTTAGTGAAGTACTGGGTTTACAAAGAAAACGGTTATTGAAAAATGATTAACTTTAATAACACCTGGGACAATAAAGACTGGAGAAACACAGTCTCCAACAGTCTGATGCTCCCTGTCCGTCCAGGCTTCCTGTAGTAAATATGTTATGTTGCAATAAAGCTCCTTGAAAAATGAGTCATCTGGAACCAAACATAATCAACAAGATAATGATTAACCAAAAACTGGCACAAATCCTAAGAGAGTAATAAAATTAAAATTCAGCCCTTTGAGAGATCGCTCATGTTTAAATGCTGCTATCTCAAAAATGCAAGACAACTGGGTTTATGTAATATGTTTACATGTTTATATAATGGTTCTGGCATAAGTATTTCAAACATAAGAACTATGTTTGAAAATTTTGTCTTAAAATTTATATTTAACCATGTCACCACAAAATTTAACAATGAAAGGATTTTATTTTCAGCTCAATAGTTCTGATTCTAGAGAGGCTGAAGCAATGGCTCAGAGGTTAAGAACATTTGCTGTTTTTGCCTGAGGACCTAGATTCAGTTCCTAGCACTCACATGGTGGTGTACCATCATCCCTAACTCCACACTCACATGGTGGAGTGCCATCATCCCTAACTCCACACTCACATGGTAGAGTGCCATCATCCCTAACTCCACACTCACATGGTGGAGTGCCACCATCCGTAAGTCCAGTCCCAGGGCATCCAGTTCCTCCTTCTGGCCTTCTCAGACACCAGGTACACACACAGTACACTTACATACAT
Organism: Mus caroli; assembly: GCF_978045245.1. NCBI lineage: Eukaryota > Metazoa > Chordata > Mammalia > Rodentia > Muridae > Mus > Mus caroli. The sequence continues at coordinate 11,467,162 of NW_028227273.1, forward strand.
GCAAACAAAATATTTTACAAGTAAAATAAAATAAATCTTAAAAGTTTACTAAAATTAATGCATTTATGTAATTTTTGGTATGGTGTAGTAACTCAGCATTCTACCATCAGCACCATATGAGTATTCTAGATCTTTTAAATATATAAAGGAGTATTATATCCTTTAAAATATAACACATCATCTTTCATACAACAGTGCATTAGTGATTACTATGCAAGGTATATGTGCTAATGTCTTGTCAATAGCACAGCAGAGTGATCATAAACCTCTTCAGAGCAGAAAGGAACACATTATTCCAAGGCCACAAAACCAGTTCTATAAATCTGTCATCAAAAGCACAGTTACCGCAACCAGCGAGCGATCTTGCTAATCATGTAACTACCTAGGACAGACTGGGGTTGAAGATTCAGCTCAGAGCGCTTATCTAGCACGTGCAAGTTCAGAGGGATAGATGGAGGGAGAAAGACAGAGGGAAGGAAGAGGATTTTATTACAGACTGTTTAAACTTTAATAGGAAATAAGGCAATCTTTAATAACTTTAACAAGGATGTTGGTAAGGAAAAAAAACAACTTTAGCTCTTATCATACACTAAATAAAAACAATCTAAAGTAAATCATAGATCCAATGAACAAATACTACTAGCCCTAATGAATAAATAATAACTTTTACTTCATCAACCAGGCACTCTGATGCACATTTGTAATCCTAGCCCTTCAGGGACTATGGCAGGAGGATTGCATGTTTCAGAACGACCTGGGTTCCATATCTAGATTGTATCTCGAAAGAATAAAAAAAATTTTTTTAAATTAGATTTTATCAAAATTAAAAGTCCCTACTCAATCAAAAGTTGTCAGTGAGAAATAATCAGGAAAGTCCCAAGGACAGGAAAACAGTTGCAGCACACAGCACACAGGATTTGTCTGTAGCCTCAAGCACTTATGTTCATTAAGTCAATAATATCAATCCAGTGAAAAGAAATGTGAAGTAGAAGATAAGAAATGTACTTTAAAATTTTTTATCACATTTAATTATTTGGCTTTTGTGCCTCAATGTCACCCCAACCCCAACCCCCCCAGCACCCTACATACACCCCCATAGAGAATGGTGGAGGTCAGAGGACACCTGGTAGGGTAAGTTCTCTCCTTGCCCCCATGTAGTATCGGCCATCATGCTTGGCAGCAGGTGCCTTTACCCACTGAGCCATCTAAGATAGCCAAGAAAGCTATCTATCTATCTATCTATCTATCTATCTATCTATCTATCTATCTATCTAAAGTTTTTTAAGACAGGGTTTCTTTGTGTAATCCTAGGAGTCCTGGATTCACTTTGTGGCTAAACTGGCCTCGAACTCACAGAGAGCTGCCTGCCTCTGCCTACTAAGTGATGGGATTAAAGGTGTGTGTACCACCTCACCCAACTTGAAAGCAATTACTAAAACTACAAATGTCATTTGCCTAATTTAAAAGGACTTGATGTACTTTACCAAATATTACAACAGAAATTCCAGTTTTAAGCAAATCAGTAACATCATAAATAAAAAGTTTAATAATGATCATTTTGTATATATTTATGCGTGTAAAAATAATTATAAATATAATTTGAAATAAACAAAACATCACATTAAAAATGTTAAAACAGAAGTACTACATCTGACAAATACCAATATAATTAATAACAAAGCATATAATGATTCAACAAATAACCAAAGTAAAAGAAAATATACACAATGTCTAAGAAGTAAAAATTTAAGCTGGGCAGTGGTGGCGCACACCTTTAATCCCAGCACTTGGGAGGCACAGGCAGGCAGATTTCTGAGTTCGAGGTTCGAGGCCAGCCTGGTCAAAACTTTTAAAACTGTGATAATTTAATTTAAATCATTTTAGTTATAATTATAATATTATATAGGTCTTAAGAAATAAAATTACAATAGCAGTTTCTTTCCTAAGAAATTTTTCTAGTCAGTCTAAACAATTACACAGTAAATCTAATTATGATTTCTTTTTTTATTTTCCTCTAAAACTTATTACTAACTTTCCTTCAGTAGAATGCATTTCTTTATTACTGCAGGAATATGCTGATTCATCAACATTATCTTTACATCTTGAGCCTCTTTTTGTGACTATATTGGTGGTCTTTCTACTGACATGTCTTGCTTGAGAGGGGTCTCCTTGTGTAACACAGGTTGGATGGGCCTTGAAGCTTGCCCTGTCCTGCTCAGCTCCATTGAGATGGTCTCCCCCCATCCCCCGCCCACTTCCCTTCCTCTCCCTCTCCCCTTGCCCCCCCCCACTTCTTCTTTTTAATTCTCTGGAGAATTTACTTATCTTATATTGATCCCAATCCCAGTTCCCTTGCACTTTTACTCTCTGATCAGTAAATCTCACATGACTTGTACTAACCCCCAAGAACTATTAGTAGTAAGTTTGATCTCCTCTCTTGAGCTCCAACACCTGCACTATCTCTATGGTTTTCTAGTGTGTCTAGCTTCCGTCTCGAGTTAGTTTTCAGTCTTCTCTAGCCTCCACCATTTACCTATAATAGGTGGATTCTGAGGCTCAAATGAAGAGCCTAGTTGGCAGAAAGGAGAGAAAGAGAAGAGAGGTCTCCTTGGGGAGGGAGTTGGGGGATTTCAAGCACTCATGTTGCTTCCAGCAATTTTGACCACAGAGTGGGGACCTTGTAGGAAGAAGCAGATGTTCATTTGCTTACAGACCTGTTGGCATCCTGGAGTTTCAAGGTTGGGAGGCTGGGCAAGTGAAGCCTGTGAAGCTGTAGACCCTGCAGGGTTCCTGCTCATACAGATCACATTCTCTATCTGCTTTGTCATCCATACTAGTAGTGTTTGCCATTTATGGGACTTATTGAGCTTTTTTGGTTGTTTATTTAATTTCTCATTAGTAGCTTTCGTTATCTTTCTACTTGCAGTTCACTCAGCTGCCTCTCGTTTAATTCTTTTGAGTTCTTTGTCAAGAATTCCATGTACTTCGATATCTTTCAAGTCAGTTTCCAGAGTTCCTAACTTTGGTGGAATCATGTTTGTAGGGTGTGGTTTTGATGCTAAGGTCCTGTCTCCAATTGGCTCCTGATTGGTCAATAAAGATGCCAGGGACCAATTTCTGGGCGGAAGGAAAGAAGAGGGACGTCCATGTCCCCCTGCAGGCAGGCTAAGAGATGCTGGAAGAGAGCGTTTTTGCCACGCTTTGGAGGGAGAGAAGGTGTCGGCCATGTGAGACTTTGGACAGAGTGGTCATATTTACTTCCCCAGGCTGAACAAGGAGGTAACTGAACAACTAAAGCTGAGGGCAGATTTGGGGTGCTGAGCATTGGGAAGGGGACCCTAGCCGTGGGAGATTAGAAGCACCCAGCAATTGAGCCAATAAGGCAGGTTGAAAAATAAGCTTGTGTGTCTGTCTGTCTGTCTGTCTTTTGTCCGCAGATTCGAGGGAACCTGGGCAGGGCTGGTAGCGCAGTCTTCCCAGAGCATAAAGCCGGATAACAAAAACTACTCACTACACATGCTGCCTTGTATTTTCATATTTTTTGTGCTTCTAGTTTTCAAATATGCCCAAAGTAATGCTAAGGATGTACTGGCTGTTGTTATGATACCTTAAGTGTAACAAGTCTGAAAATACCAGAGGAGACAGTGACATTCTTCTTTTTTTTAGTAAATTTAAAAATGATTTTATTTTTATGTATATTGGTGTTTTGCCTGCATGTGTATCTGTGTGGGTATCTGATCCCCTGGAACTGGAGTAACAGACAGGTATGAACTGCTTTATGGGTGCTAGGAATTGAATCCGGGTCCTCTAGAAGAGCAGACAGTGTTCTTAACTGCTGAGCTGTCTCCAGCCCTGAGAAGAGAGATCCTGTGCATGCTCGCACAGACAGACAGACACACAGACAAGACACACACACACACAGAGAGAGAGAGAGAGAGAGAGACTGACTCACTGCTATGTTGAAACACTCAACTTCATAATTCAAACACTACTGGACATAAAGTATAATATATTAACAGTGATTTTAACAAAATGCTATTTTACCTGAAGATGCTGTTGGGTAAAGAGGGAGCTCAACCGAGAAGCATTACACGACTCTGTAGGTCACATGGGTTTAGTAGATTATCTCCAGCGTATTCCAGCCAACAGCTACAGAACATACACTCTCTTCATCTACTTGTAGTGTTTGAGAATGTCCCCTTGGGCTCAGGTATTTCAACAACAACAACAACACAACTGATGACACTTGGGTAGATTTAGGAGGTGTGGCCTTCCTAGAGGAAACATGTCACTTGAGGCAGGCTTTGAGGTTTGTAAGCTACATACCAGTACCAGTTCACTTTCTCTGCTTTCTGCTTGAGTTTGAAGATGTGGGACTCTTCATGTGTGCCAGCCACTTGTCTGCCTGTTGCCACCCTTCCCTGTGACACTGATGGCTTCTTATCCCTCCAGAACCATTAGCCCAAATAAATCCTTCTATAAGTGGCCTTGGCCACAGCAACAAAAAGAAGCAAAGTCACAGATGTCTTATGGCATGAAACAAGTTGGGTTGGGTGGAGCTATTCTATCTTACCACATTGTAATAGAATAAAACTAGAAAGCAACAGCAGAAATAACTATGAAAAGGGGAGACTGAACAGAACAGTTTAAATGAACAGTGACTCACTGAAGAAAAATGGGACATTTTTTAAATTATGGATTCAAATTATAGAAACCATACAAATAAATCTATGGGATACCAAAAATGCAATCTAAAATGGAAGTTTGTAGCTCTGAGTACCGGAGGGATGAAGGATGAGTTATCTAACAATGCATCTCCAGGTCTTAAACAGCAAGAACAAACCAAATCCCAAATCAGCAGAAGAAAATGAAGATCAAAGCAGTAGTGAGTCAGAGACCAAAATAAAAAACAAAACAAAACAAAAAAAACAAATAACAAAAATAACAAAGAAACAGTTGGATCTTTGAGAAGATAAACAAGAGCTACAAACCCAATGCCAAAGTAAAGTGGAAGAGGGAAGTAACACAGTTAAAGGAGAGGATGGGGTCATTATAAGATATAACTGAAATCCAGATATCATTTGAGAATATTTTTTTAAACTGTATTACAATGAACAGAAAATTTTAGAAGAAACAGGGAAATTTCCAGATAACCCACCAAAATTTACCTAAATACAAAACAGAGCAGTAGCAGCCAGTGACACTGTGATTAAAGCTCGGGCTTGACAGACATGCTCCTGAACTCTTCTGAACTGTTAAAGGCAAGACAATGAGAGGGAAGCAGAGGGGAACCCATCCCTGCTGGCAGACCATAGTCCTGAAAGAAACTACAGCCTTTGAGAACTGAAACAAAGTCAACAATGTAGCAGGACAAAGAACAACACACAAAGCCTAGTAGCTTGACTTTATACTCTAGGAGCTGATCAAGAAATAAGTTGTAGCCGGGCGTGGTGGCGCACGCCTTTAATCCCAGCACTCAGGAGGCAGAGGCAGGCGGATTTCTGAGTTCGAGGCCAGCCTGGTCTACAAAGTGAGTTCCAGGACAGCCAGAGCTATACAGAGAAACCCTGTCTCGAAAAAAAAAAAAAAAAAAACCAAAAAAAAAAAAAAAAAAGTTGTAAGAAAAATCCCATTCACAGTAACTTAAAATAAATTATTTATATATATATATGTGTGTGTGTGTGTGTGTGTGTGTGTGTGTGTGTGTGTGTGTGTGTATACTCCCATTCATTCTAAGAAATCACCTAACCAAGGTGGAAGATCACTAAAATAAAAACTACTGAGTGCTGGAAAAGAAAGTGAACACTAGAAGACAGAAGGACACCCCGTGGTAACACTGAAAATGGCCATATTACCAACCAAAATTGGTATGGATTCTATGCAATACCATCAAAATGCCAACAATCTTCCTCACAAAGAGTAAGCAAGAAAGATTTTATTTGGAAACACAACAGCCGCAGACAGAGTACCCACTCAGTACAGAGTACCCAGTCATACAGAGTACCCACTCAGTACAGAGTACCCACTCAGTACAGAGTACCCAGTCATACAGAGTACCCACTCAGTACAGAGTACCCAGTCATACAGAGTACCCACTCAGTACAGAGTACCCAGTCATACAGAGTACCCACTCAGTACAGAGTACCCAGTCATACAGAGGTTTGCTCTCACATATGGCATCTTAAAAGCAAAACCAAATACTCTGAAAGAAGAGAAGGAATGAAGAAAAGAAAAAGGCTGGAGAAAGAAAGGGAGAAGCCAGAGCCTACATTTACTAGATCTGAATAAATATATGTGCATATGGAAACAATACAGAAAAAATTCATTATTCTGTAAAATTCCTGAGTTAATAAACAATTACCCCAAAATAAAAACAAACCTCAGTAAATGTGGTCCTTGCTACCATCTCTCTAGCTTTCATCTATTAAAGTATGAAGTTGCAGGGCGTGGTGGCGCATGCCTTTAATCCCAGCACTCGGGAGGCAGAGGCAGGCGGATTTCTGAGTTCGAAGCCAGCCTAGTCTACAAAGTGAGTTCCAGGACAGCCAGGGCTACACAGAGAAACCCTGTCTCGAAAAACCAAAACCAAAACAAAACAAATAAAGTATGAAGTTATTAGTGCTTCCTTAACAGTCCTGAATATCCTATGTTAGCTCAGTACAAGAATAGCACTTTTATCTTTTTTAATTACTTGAGACAGCTTCTCTCTATATAGCCTTGTCTGGCCATATAGACCAGACTAGCCTTGAACTCAGAGAGATCAATCTGACTGCTGGGATTAAAAGTGTGTACCATTGGGGGTTGGTGAGATGGCTCAGTGATTAAGAGTGCCGACTGCTCTTCCAAAGGTCCTGAGTTCAAATCCCAGCAACCACATGGTGGCTCACAACCATTCGTAATGAAATCTGATGCCATTTTCTGGAGTGTCTGAAGACAGCTACAGTGTACAGTGTACAGTGTGTAAGTAAACAAATAAATAAATATTTTTAAAAAGTGTGTACCATCACACCCAGCTTGTAAGTTTATTTTAAATAAGTGGGTCAGAACCCTATGGAGAGCACAGGACTTCAAGCCATTCTGTTTCTGTCCTTACTAATTCACTCACAAATGTTACATGGAAGCGTTAGAGCAGCTATAACAACCCTAAACAGGTGAGCATGCCTATGTCCTAATAATGCAATGTGACCTATCTTAAGTCTGAATTTCACTTTTTTTTTTAATGATTTCTACTTTCAGCCACTTAAAAATGCAGAAACCATTCTTGACACTAAACAAAAGGGCTGGGAATGTAGCTTGCTGGTAGGGTGCTGGTCTAGCAAACACCAAGTCTTGGGTTCCATCTAGCACCACAACACACACACACACACACACCTTGGTACGGGTATGGCTTGCACCAAGTAGCACTTTGCTAACTCCCACTACATCACAGGTTTATCATTTCACACAAAGAAGAAAATACGAACTGATAAAAATGTAAAGTTTAAGACAATTCTATTGATTCACTCATGCATTCCATAGTTTTCCCCACTCGTGGAAATGTGAGCAGTTACTATTCAAGGTGCAGAATGTTGGGTGCAATAAATATTCAATTAGCCAAGGCCTAGTGGCACATGCCTGATCCCAGCACTTGTAGGATAAAGCAAAAGGGTTCACCAGGAGGCCCGCGTAGGCTACGTATCAGTTACACGGTTCAGTGGGTAAAGGTCAAAGGTGCTTGCTACCAAGCAGGATGACCTGAGTTCAATCCCAGGCCCAACAAAAAGGCAAGAGAACCAACTTTGACAAGTCATCCTCAGACTGCCACATACGGACGCACCGAGGCAGCTGTACAGCCATAGACAGACGGACACACACACAAAGTAATGAAAATAAATGGGGTCTAAAGATTTGGCTCAGTGGTTAAGAGTGTTTTTGCAGGGGACTTGAATTCATTTTCCAGTACCCATGTTAGGCAGCAGCTCATAGCTACCTGTAACTCCAGCCCCAGGGGATACATCCTTCTGGCCTGCTCAGGCACTTGAATTCACTTATGCACATTTCCACACAGACAGACATACATACAAATAATTAAAAACAAGCATATCTCCAATAAATAAATAAATGGAATTAAACAATCCTACCAAACACAAGATACCTTTGCATCCCTATGGAATGCACTACCTAACGAAGATGAAGCCAGGTAAACCCAAGTAACCAAACGACAGTCAGATGACACATGCTGAACAAGGTAAGGTGCAGACTGCTTTCTGTGATACCAAATGTATATGGACCCATCAGAGATGAAAATCTCCAAAAGGCTGAAGTACTGAAAGGAAGGGGTGGTACTTAACACCAGTTCTTGATGAACAGGAGTTAGCAAGACAAATGGAAACTATAAATGACAGATGGATCAGAAACAAGATGGCAAGGGAAGGAGAAGGGGATAAAGAGAAGCAGTAAGAGTGGGCACTGCATTAGTGAGAGAAACTAGAGCACCCTGTGTAAGAAGGAACAGGGAGCAAGAAAGATAGCAGCAGCCAGGGGGAAGCTAAGGAGCAAGCTTGGCCAGAATACAGGCCAATCTAAAGACCCAGCTAAGAGTTCATGTCCTAACAACACTGTGGTAAACAAGCTCTTAAACTGGGAGCAACGATACTCATGACACAGTAAGAAAGAAAAGGCTAATGGCCGAGTGTGGGTTTAGTGAAAACATAAGAGGGTCAAATTCAGAGTAGACATTACAACACTGCCTGGAATGGGCCAGAACCGGAAAGCCATACTATGGACTGTTTTCAGTCTACTGAAACAACTCCATTCAGTTGCTAAAACGGAAACTACACCCTTGAAAGTCTCATCCAAAAACAAACAACAAGAAGTAACATCATTATATGGATGAACTATTAAACAACTCTCTTTGGCACAGTTGACAGCCAAAACTGCTTTCAATACCAAAGTAGGTGTTAAAATCCGGAAAGAAAGAGCCAGAAGGTGGAAACGGGTGACCTCATCCTGGTCACACAACCCACTGTTTGCCTCTATCATCGCCACCACCCACAAACAGCTGTCTCAAGATCTGGGTAGCATCACAGGAATTCTGAGTAATTGGTTAGGGGTCTTGAATCCAGATTGACCAACAATCTACAATAATTCACCTGAAAACAAGAATTTTATCAAAACAGAAAGGAAACACATGCTCAAATACATAACGGTAGTTTAGCAAACTCAGACAGCAAGGCTTTAAAAGCACAGAGGCCCTCATAACATCAGCCACTGGCAAGCTCTAGATCTAGCACACCTATCAGTGTGCCACCACCTCGCCCCAGCTTGTCTTGAGTGCCTGTGCTCCAGCAGTCACCGTTAGCTGGGACTACAGAAATGTCAGAGCTTTGCATGTCCCAGGTGACTCTTCTGTAAGTTTATCTGCCACAATCAGACTCTAACATCCATTCTAAGAAACCATTTATAGGTACATTATAATCGATAATGTAGCCACCAACATATATATGCCACTGTCCTCCTAACGGACAGTGAACTTAATGAAAATGGCTTATTATCTAATAAGCTTCATGAGAACAAGGATTTGTTTTGTTCACGGATATAGTCCCAGTAATAAAATAATGTCTGAAATGACGCATTTGTGTAATAGTTATTAAATGATTAGATAGGTAACTGTTTAACAACAGATTTCTCATGCTAGGACTATAGTTAATATTAATTACCAAAAAGCTGCAACAGTTATTACATATTGAGCATTCCTTACCCAAAACGCTTGGGTCTGGAAGGGTTTCTGATTGATACGTTAGGGTTTTTTTTTTTTTTTTTTTTTTTTTTTTTGGTGGGGGGGTGGATTTTTGTTTTGTTTGGGGTATTTCATATACTAGACTGAGCACCCATAATCTAAAAATCCAGTGTTCCTATATCTTCAAAGTTTGTTTGTTCACAGTTCTGGGTTTGGAACGTTTAACACTTCTGTACTGAGATGCTTCATTTCTATGATGGTCATCCACAGATGAAGGCGTTAATGTGGGGACAGTTTTACTCAAGCTATTGAACTGTTAATAAGGTTTTAAGCTTTAATGTATGTGTTAGGCTCAAATGAAGATGTTTCGGGCCCTTTAGAAAGTTAGTACAGCTATCAATAAAGTTCCTGACTCCCCGGACTCCCTGTGAGCCCCTGGTCTGAGCTCCGACCTTAGCCTCCTCAGGGCCGAGATGAAAGGCCCTCAAACACCATATCCTGCAACAATAATTGCTTAAAGCAAACATACCACACGAATCCTAAGACTCATAATCAAAACCAAAGAAGAAGCGAGTATCTGTGAAAGTTATATCACTGACATAAGTAACACAGATGACAGAGCCCCAAAACTCTGTAACAACTGAGAATGCCAGCAGACAGGCACAGCTAACAGTCACACCTACACTGAAACTGCAGCTAACCGTGAGCTGCTCTGTCTGTCCTTTCCTGGGGGTTTGTGGCAGAGTGGGAGCAGACGTGGCAAGTAAACATTCCTCTCTGTTCTATCTCAGGAAGACACTATGGCCTGACCTGTTTTCCTGCTAAAACACAGATCTGAAATTGAGGGAAATGCCTGACAACAGAGGCCTAAGATAAACCTCCAGGCTCCTAAAGCTTTCTATACTTCACCCAAATGATTCCTACCACTCTGTTTTCAAAGCCTACATTATAAACCCATAAGGACTTTGTTTATAGCTGGAAGAGTGCTGAGCACATACCAAGCATTCAATAAATATTTCCTGACTAAATATTGCCTGAACCCTCCACAGAATTACACCCTTGTGAGAGCAGGGGTTTCCAGCAGCTCACTCACTGGTTCTCATTACACGCAGTGAGGATGTGAGCTGCAGACGGTAAGAAAACCCTCTTTACTACAGAGTGTATGTAGGATTTGGAATCACAGTACTATGCTGCCTGCATAAGACTCAAACTCCATAATCTTAACCCTACTGCACTGAGCCAAGGAAAGGAGTTTCAAAGAAAGCAAGTTTCAGTATAATCATTAAATCCCATTCACAGTCATGATTAATATTTTAAAGTAAATACTACCTTTCTAATAATCTGTCCTAAAGGTTGCTCCCTAGTATCTGATCTCAACCTACATTATTAGATTTTAAAGTGGGAAGTCACCCATTGTCTGCACACAAACAAATTTATACCAATCATGACTGAAGACTGAAAAATTAAGCTGCCAATGGACGCCAAGTATGAAAAACACTCACAGCTATGTCGCACCTAAACTGTAAACAGGATGCCCTTCAAAGTGATTTTTTTCAAGCAGACCTCCCACTCACTCATCAATAGAAGTCAGTTGTGTTACTTTTCTGGAACAAATGACTCAATGAAAAACTCAAATTTTGTCATTTGCTCTCAAGTATCACTCAGAAAACCAGTATAGAATAGCCACTTCAAAATCAACATGGAAAAATAAATATCAGAGACAAAAATACTTGAAAATAATATTGAATATGTATGTCTTTTAAAACAGGAAGTCATCTTAACTTTAGGAAGTCAGAAAAGTACTCTTCCAGCTGCTTCTCAACTGTGAGTTGCCACCCCAATATCCTACATATCAGATATTTACATTGCAATTCATAACTGCAGCAAAATTGCAGTTATTATGTAGCAATGAAACTTACTAATGCTGCAACCCTTGAATACAGTCCCTCATGTTGTGGTAATGCCCCCCCTCAACCATGAGATTATTTCATCCTACTTTATAACTGTATCTGAATCTTAGATACAGGGTATCAGGTCTGTGACCCCTGAGCCGAAAGAGATAGCAAAGCACAGCTTGAGAAGCACTGCTCTAGAGAAAAGAAGTGTACTCCCATGAAGTAGACAGTCTGACCTCTGATAGAACAGCTCACTCACAGACATTCAACTGATCATCTTCAAACAACATACACAGACAGTGGTGGCTCAGCAGGTCAAATGCACGCCGGGCAGGGGCAGGCGTGCCGACCCGGTCAATCCCTAGATCCCAAAGTGAAACGTTAGAACCAACACCTCCAAGTTCTCTTCTAACCTCCAATGTGATCCATATATACAACAAGGAATGTGTGTACTCACACTCTCCCACACACTCAAAATTGTAACACACAATAAACTTAAAGAAAAAGTATACCGTGTAAATTGGACTGTAAACTTTTACTGTGTACATATAAATACACATATTAACAAATCTATGGACTTAAAAACTCATACATTAGCCGGGCGTGGTGGTGCACGCCTTTAATCCCAGCACTTGGGAGGCAGAGGCAGGCGAATTTCTGAGTTCAAGGCCAGCCTGGTCTACAAAGTGAGTTCCAGGACAGCCAGATACAGAGAAACCCTGTCTCGAAAAGAACAAAAACAAAACAAACAAACAAAACAAAACAAACAAAACAAACCACCTCATACACTTTACTAAGGACCACCTCACTCAGACTATTCTTAACAGCATCTGATATCCTGCTATTGCTCTCATTACAAATGTAAGTAAGTTGTGGTTATTTGTTGGACATATAGTTTAAAGTCATATGGCATCAATTCTGAGGTTCAAAACAATCCTTACATGCAGACAGGCTTTGCTACTTGTTCCCCAGCCTACAACAGGGTTAAAACTGGAAAAAAGAAAAGAGGAGCCGGTGAGATCGTTCAGTGAGTAAAGCTGAACAGCTGGGTCCCATTCCTGGTACCCACATGGTAGAAAGAGCAGACTCTGACAAAGTGTGCATATGTATACACACAGAGAGGAGGCTGGGGGCAGGGGATAAATAGATTTATTTCTTTAAAAAACAGTAAGTCTAAATAAAAAGGGAAAAATCAGAAACACTGATCCAATAGCATACACACCTCTAGAGTCAAGTCTACCGTGTCTGTATTTAAAAAAGAACACCCAACTTACTGCAGAAATAGCTGACTTCAGAAGTAGACTGAGATGCTGGGAACTGTATTCGGTGCATTTCTGTTACTGTGATAAAATACCATGACAGAAGAATTCCAGAGGGAATGGGAGGGATGTGGCAGCGCTGAGGAAGCAGGGTGGAAGGAAGCAGGAAGCTGAGAGCTTACATCCTTAAATGCAAGCAAGAAGCAGAAAGCTGGAAATGTCATGAGGCTTTTAACTCTCAATGTCCAACTCCAGGAGGACACCTCCTCCAACAAGGCCATACCTCCCTAAATCTTCTCTAACAGTGCTACCAACTGGGGACCAAATGTTCAAGTATTTGACCCTCTCAGGGATGTTCACATTCACACCACTGCAGGAACATTCTGTCACATCCAAAAGCCAAGGGAAACCATTTTACTCGAACTCACAGAAGCTCGGGATCCCCACACAAGCTTGGGCCCACAAACACCCTCCCTGATGGTTTATATGCAGCTCATGGTTGACAGGGGAGAGCCATTCTCTTCAGTTGTGTGGCCACTGGTAAAGTGTCCTTACACCTATAAAGTCTATTGAATTTATTAGATGCGCGCGCACACACACACACACACACACACACACGCACGAAGATAAAAATAGAAAGGGAGACTGCTAGGGAAGAGGAAGTGGAAAGATGGGGGAGATTTGTGAATGTGATAAAAATATACTGTACAATGTATGGAAATGTCTAATGAAACCCATTATTATGTGTTATTTAACACAGGTTAGTAAAAAAAAAAAATTAAAATACCCAGAAGTGGTGATGTATGCCTTTAATTCCAATACTTGGGAGGATCATGAATTCAAGACCAGCCTAAATACCTTTCTCAAAACCAACCTCACCCATCCTAAAGTCACCGAGAGAAAGAGTAAAAGAGGCGTGGGAAGAAGACATTGAGGCAGGAGTAGCCCAACAGAGGGTGTCAAAGGCCTGTGCAGGTGTCAACATCCAGGTGAATGAAAAAGGCCCCTGCCCTCTCATGCTGGAGCCCAAAGAAGATGAAGATGTCTACACGAAGGAGTTAAGCTAGGAGCTGGTGAGGAATTGCTTAAGCAAACTGAAGACCAGATTCATCACAATTTGAAAAATTAGTTACAAATATGTTGAGAAAACTAAAACAAGCCCTACCCAGTTATAAAACAAACCATCACAGGTGTAAATTCACGTTCCCTCCACAAGCACACTCTATCTCTGATTACTCTGCGATAATGACAGCTATTCATACAGCTAGAACAAAGCTGGCCTTTAAATACCATTCTCCACAAAGATTATTAAGTCTCCTTGAAATGACGGCTACTCCAGTACTGGAGCAGGAAGAGCACAAGGCAAACTGGATCACTAAAACTGTCAAAACTGGATCATCAAAACTGTTGGGTATACCTCAGCTAAAGAGCAATGTCATTGGCTCACAGGAAATAACAAAAAATGTTCAGAGGGTGATGGGCATCAGCTCAGAATCTTGCCTGGTGTCTGCAGTGGTCAGAGTGTCAGGGCCCTGGAACTGCAGTTACAGACAATTATAAGCTGCCATGTGAGTGCTGGGAATCAAATCCAGGTCCTCTGCAAGAGGTAACAGTGGTCTTAATGGCTAAGCAGTCTCTCCAGTCCAATTCCTCAATTTTTCAAACACCCGAAGGACTGAACAAAACATATAATGTCTGTCTGCTAAGTCTGCAGCCTCTGGCCCAAAGGCATATTTCTCAAAGTGAAGCCTAGGGATACAAAGACGCCACTTGATATACACACTGACAACATTCTCACAGGCAGTTTTATCTCAAGGGTGTGGAATTTTCTGAGAGACAGCTAGTTCCATATTTTTTTAATGCTATACATCATGGAATATTGTATTGTTCATACATTTTTTAGATTTATTTATTTTATGTATATGAGTACACTGTAGTTGTCTTCAGACACACCAGAAGAAGGTGTCAGATCCCATTACAGATGATGGTGAGCCACCATGTGTTTGCTGGGAAATAAACTCAGGACCTCTGGAAGAGCAGTCAGTGCTCTTAACCACTGAGCCATCTATCTCTCCAGCCCATTTATACAATTTTTAAAAACCCTGTATTGGAAAATGCCAGGGTCACAGAAAAGCCGCAAGAACAGTAGTAATAAAAAACAAAACAAAACAAAACAAAACACCACCCATATGCTATTAACAAATTCACTCACAGGTAACACTGTCTGTCTATCTGTATATGTTTGGCTTTTTACATATGTATATATTCACCTATAAAACATAAAAATTTTAAATGAACCATTTAAAAGTTAGGCACAGTAGGTGTGTAGTGTTCTCTGAGGCTGAGACAGGACTATGGCAGTGTGGGCGGGCTATCCAGTGAGTTTTGGCTCAGCCTAAGACACACAGTGAGCCCTGCCACAAACAAGAGCAAGTTACAGACACATGGTTCCTTCTCCCTACCAACTGTAGTGTCTATGTCCTAAGAATAAAAATATCTCCATGCACAGCTGTAGGATAGCTATCAATGTTAGTAAGTTAAACACTGATATAATAATACTTTGATCTCTTTTACCACGTAAACTCCAGTGTTGATTCAATAATATTTTTTGTTGTATTTTTCTCTCGAAAACATAGTCCAATGTTTTAGTCTCCTTTAATACAGACCATTTCCAAAAACTCTAAAGTGTGTGTGTGTACTATTCACTCATGGCAGAGGCACACAATGTCTACTGGCAGTATTTGTTCTCATTATGTGTTTACTGTGCTGTCTGACTGTGCAGTTACTATTTTCCCTTGCAACCACTAAGCACACAATAGGCAGAACTGTAAGGCCATGCAGACATCCTGCTTTTCAGCACATTCCCATGTAGGCTGTGAGCTACTGATTCCTGTCTTATTTGGTCACTGATTCTTACTTTGGTCTCAAAATAATCACATGAATTATTCATGAAGATAAACATAAAATTTTAAATTAAACAGGTTTCAACTTTTGAGTACAGCTCCATATGCTTTAGATATTAAGTACAAATTCACCACTTTAGGAAGACAGACTAGAGAACAAGGAGCAGACTCCAGGATAAAGACAAACCTGAGTTGGACACTGAAAAGTGAGATTCTATTTAGAACTATTTAATTAGTAAATCAAGGCAGACAATTGCATTTAGAAAGTTAAAAAGGGGGTGAAGAAATGCTGCAGGGCTGAAAGCACACTATTCTTGCAGGGGACCCCAGTTTAGTTCCCAGCACCCATATAAGCAGGCTCCAACTGCTTTTATCTCCAGTTCCCGGAGACCTGGTGCTGTCTTCTGACCTCTCAGGGACCTGCACTCACATGCACATACCCAACCCTCACACACAAACATATAACTGAAAAGTTAAAAAAATTAAAGCTAAAATAATAGATGGTAAATCTAAATCCTCTTACAAGTCAAAGAATCATTAGACAAAGCAAATTATCATATTCTATCTACCAATTTTATAAAATCATATTATAATGCACCAAATCTGTCTTCCTTCACTTCATCCAGAAGTTTTAAAGAGATAGCTAGCATCCTCCTCATTGTAGCTTCTAAAGCTCACTATGTTCATATGTCCGCACTCCTATCTCCTCTCTTACACATAGAGCTTAGCCTCCAAAAATGTTTACCTGGCAAAATGTTTTACCCACAGAAGTTTACACTACAGTCTAAATCAAACACACAAAACTGAAATTTAAAGTTCCACTCATTATCATGTGGAGTACTCTCTCCTCCCGTCGTCTTTTTAAATGTTGGTCTTGACCATTAATAAACTGATTTCAGAATCAATTAATAGGTCATACACATGACTTGCAACTCAAAGCATCACCCCAGAACCTGGGCCAGAATTCTTTATTGGACTGAATCAAATTTAATATAATCCAAGTATAGAATAAAAAAATGTATGAATTACAGTGGTAGAAAAGAAATCCAAAGAGTTAAGAAAAGGTAACAAACACCGAACATTGTGGTGAACACCTTTAATCCGAGCACTCACAAGGCAGAGGGAGTTCTGGATTTGAGGCCTACCTGTTCTACAACATACATGAGTTTCAGGAATACACAGAGAAACCCTGTCTTGAAAAAACATACAAACAAGCACACAGAAAGAGGGGGAGGAAGAGACAGCTACCGAGATGGCTGAGGATGTAGCTCAGTGGCAGGTCACCTGCCTGTTATGCATGTAACCCTAGGTCCAATCCCCCAGTACTAAGAAGAAAAATAATTGACAAAAACAAAGAAGCTGGATATAATGGCACACACCTATAATCCCAGCATCTAGGAGGTAGAAGTGAGTACATTAGTAGAAGTTCAAGGCCAGCCTAAGTTATATTGCAAGTTTGAGGCTAGCCTGGGCTACATGAGACCCTGTCTTTTTTTAAAGTGGGGGAGGGGTGTGAGATAAGAAGTAATGATACTGGCTGGAGAGTTGGCTCAGCAGTTAAGAGCACTGATTGCTCTTCCAGAGGTCCTGAGTTCAATTCCCAGCAACCACATGGTGGCTCACAACCATCTATAATGAGATCCAATGCCCTCTTCTGGTGTGTCTGAAGACAGCCACAGTGTACTAATAACATTAAATAAATAAATCTTTGATAATGATGAAGAAGAAGAAGAAGAAGTAGTAGAAGTAGTAGTAGTAATGTTACAAACTGTATGTCTTTAAAGACATTTTTAATTTGGCAGGGGGCCGGGAATGGCAAGGAATTAAACATCCTGTGACTTCAAGTCTGGGTGATAAAGTATTTCATGTAAACACACACACATTTATATAATTCATAACTTCAATGTAGCATTTATAAAATGGCCAGTGACTTAGCATCCTTGTCTATGATTTCAAAAACCACTGCAGAGCCTCAATTGCTATTCGATGTAAAATGCAAATAGAGTGTTTTCCTTATCTAAACACTCATCAACCAAGGGCAAAGTCTGAACTTCAAGGGTTTAACTTTACAAAACTGCCATTTTATAAGAAACAAAGTAGAGTGCTTTAACAGTATAAATCTACAAAAACTGATTTAAGAGGCTTCAAAAGTCAATCATTTTGAAAGGAAAACCTGATTTTGAGGAGAAAGATTCTAGATTTGGTTGTTAGAGAAAGAAAAATAAGCCTTCCTTATTCATATAGCTTTAGAAATAACCTCAGACTCTCTGAACCTCAATTCCATCTACAAAGGGGTAACAATTTAGACCGTAAGACCGCCATACAGATTTTAAAGGATAAAGGTTCTTTGTAAACGACAAGGCAGTATGCTAAGTTAAGGTGTTGTCCTAATCTAAAGCACCCAGAACTATAACATAACATACATACATAAGACCCACAACAACCTGGGAACCTGCCACATGGAGAAGTCGTTGCCAGCTGCTTCCTTCAACTTCAATGTGGTCGTATGAGCCATCTATTTAAATATCAAATTGTTTTCACACTTGCTATGAACAAACAGTGAGGTTTTATATAATATAGATATGAGCTCTCATTAAGACAGCTTTCCTATATCTAATTCAGATATAGAAAATAAAAATTAAAACAGATAAAGACCTAGTCATACAATCCCTGGAATTTAGACTGCTAAATAAATTATTTCATAACTTGAAAACGCCAGACTTTATAGCTAGACATCTAGCAATCTCCAGATGTTCGCTTTCAGCAGTCACTTGCTCTGATACACAGCAAAGCGTCCGACATGGCGCTGCCTTCCTTTGCCTCTGTCCCTGGTATCTTCCTCACTTAATAAACATTTCTAGATGCCTATGTAAAGTCAGCAGTCAGCTCCTAAAGGACAAAAGCATGCGCTTTTCTTGTCCTTTCTTTAAGGGTAAAAAGCATAGAGCTGGAGGTCCATCTATGACATTACCCACACATTTAGTAATAGTCTAGCACACTCATGCTGTAAATATTGTACCACATTTGAGTTACTATTCCCATCATGTTACATATATTCTCTTCTTGCACGTGCTAGTGTGTGTGGTATGTTCGCATGTTCAAGTATATACGGGTGCAACTGTGTGTGCATATGGAGGCCTGAGGCAGATATCAGGCGTCTGTCTCCATCATTTGTCACTGAACCTAGAACTTGATAGTACGGAAAGTAGAATTACAGGCTCACTGCCACACCCATACATTTAGATGGGTGCTGGAAAGCTGAACTCCTATTCAACAAGCAATTTATCTACTGAACCATCACCTAGGCCCACTTAAGGGTACCTTCAGCCCTTCAAGACAACCAATAAGAAATTAAACTGCTTAGGAAAAAACCCAAATGATTACATGAAAGTTAAAAAAAAAAAAAAAAGGCTTACTGAATATTTAAAGGATGTTTAAAACTAGATTAGTATTGAAAACCAGGCAGGCATGATGGCATGGTGGCATGTGCCAGTAGTTCCAGTTACTGAAGAAGCAGCTCAGGCAGCACGGTGGCTTGAGCCCAAGAGTTTAAGACCAGTTAAGACAACATAGCATGAGTTTGTCTTACAAATATATTTTAAAACTTTAAAAGGGCTTGATGTAGTAGAACACTCCTCTAAGTCTGGAGGTAAAGACAGGGGGTCAACAGTTCAAGGCCAACCCCAGCAACGAAGTGAGTTCAAGACCCACCGGGCTACGTTAGAGCCTGTTCAGAAATATAAAAATGAAGTACTGCAGTTGCTTGCTTGCAAGGAAGGCAAGATTTAAGCCGAGGATGTAGTTCAGTTGGTAGACTGCTTGCCTACCATTACAAAGTCCTGGGTTCAGCCCTCAGTACTCCACACACCAAGGAGCACCTATAAACATTATAGTGACACACACTCAGTTAGATAGACACAGACCAGTCAGCCCAGGATGCATGATACTTACACATAATACTGAATTTTATATTGTAACTGGCATGATTAAGTTTATACTTTCTTTAAGTTCAATGCAAATGTTCATGTTTAGGCTAATCCCAAAATAAATATATTAAAATTAAAACTTTCATTACAAAAAAAGTGGGTGTTAATCTAGCACTTGGGATACTGACAGTGAAACAGCCACAAGTTCAAGGTAGCCTGGGCTACATAGTTAAGACCCTGTCTTGAGGGTGGGGTTTTAAAACCAACAACCACTACCACCAAACAACACAACACAAAACAACAAAAACTGACTTAAAACCTGAAACAAGAAAAAGATGCTAAAAGAAGACTAAGCATAAAATGTATCCAACTCCTACCTTAAAAGTCAGTAAGATCAGCAAGAAAGGCTTTATTTATTGGTAGTTTCCTGCTTTTGCAAACACACCTGAGGTTTAAAATGCATACGGTGAGACATGTTGTGTGTATACCCATACTGAGATGTGGTGACAACGCACCAAAACAGCGTAGGGTACCTTTAAAAACTTGTTTCCCAAGTGCTGCCTTTCAAATGACCCTAATGTAGGTACTGAAAGATACTAGGAGATACTATGTAACTAGGAGAAACTGCATAGTACAAGTACCGGCTAGCCACACTACTGGAATTCATCAGCTGCAGAGAGTAAACGGATCCTTCAGTTGCTTTTATGTAAAACAAGGGTAATACAAGAAATGTGTAACTTCAACGTGGCAGCAAAATGGCTAATCATTTAACATTCCCATCTCTGGTTTCCAAATCCCCTATGTAGGTGTCTTATAGAATGCATGTTTTTCTTATCTAATCACTCTAACCACAGCCATAGTTTGGGTTTCCTTAAATTCCCTTAAATAATCAGCTTTTACAGACTCATTCTGCTGATAAAAGCACTGAATTTTTTTGCTTATGAAAATGTAGTCTTCTCACAATTTTCCAAATCCCTCTCTAGTATGTGAAAGGAGATAGAAGCAGCCACACTTCCTTGAGAAAAAACCGCTTTCCATGTTACCCCAGAAGAACTTCACATGTTTTGAATTTTTTAAGTTGAAAAAAGAAGTCTTTACACATAAGTGCTTTCTTTTACGCTAATGGCTCTCTTGATGATAAAATAAAGATCAATGTAACTCTAAGCTCCAGGCTAACGAACTGCAGGGGACAGAAACAAGCAATTTGGCAGAGCTCTGCTAAAAGGCTACTAGTAAAATATACCAGCTCCCCCTCCCCCCTCCCCCACCCCTTTAAGGTTTCAATTAAGATGGGGCCTAGTTTTACTCATAGAAAGCCACAGAAAGAGAAAGCACAACTCCTGTTACAAAGTCTCTTCATCGAAGGCAACTCCAGAAAGGAGACAAAAACCATCCCCTTCCTTTACCACTCAAAAGATGGCAATTCAGTGCTCCGATCACAGAAGATGGCGTGAAATGAATGTTTAGCGTCATTATGTCTCTTTAACACAACATAAAAATGAGGTTTGTTTTCCTGATTGCAACTCTTTCTGTTGTCTCTACTGGATTAGTTACGGATAAACTTGTTTAACAAGGCATATACGCTTTCAAAATTAACTTAAGTGTTTCAATTGGTGAAAAAGGCACTTTTAAAGCCCTCCAGAATTCCTCAGCACAAGCACAAGAGTAAAGATCACATTACATACAGAGATTATCACAGTCCCCCAAAGATACCCAATCTGCATGTTAGCAGACATGCAGGCCAGTCTTCCAGCCAATATGAACTGGGGAAATGAACCCAGTCACAAAACCAAAAAAGAACAAATTAAGAGTTAATGCCTGGCTAAAAGGAGGCCGAGAAGGAAGTAACTTCACTATGTAAGGAATTACAAAACATCAAAGGTTAGATAATGGACAACAGGTGTCTTTGAAGAGAAAAGAGCCACAATGCATTGCTCCTATTTTAGGATTTCCATTCTCAAAGCAGTATAACAACAATGATTTTTTTTTCCCCTCAAGAAAGTCAAGACCAAAACTGTGCCTTTACTATTTAACAACTGTAAGAGCCTGATGCTCTTCTGTTTACTTTTTAACTTTACTTAAAAAAAAAAAAAATCCATCTAATCCCAATCTTGTGTGGGCAGATTAAAATATGGCTTAGTGCCAGATGGTTTGCTGATCAGTGAACATTAACTAACTAGAGATTTATTATCACGAAATGGAAAAAGAAAAGCATCCGACTATACACGCTACTACCACATAAACTAGTCAAATATACAAATCAAATCCAGTCGCTGGTATCACAGAACCGCAGTATCAGCAAAAACAGAATCGTTTCTCTCACCGTAACACTTACATCTCTACAGTAACTGGATTCCAGTGGCCTCAAAGAATAGCAATTCCAGACACAGGTACTGGTTACCCTGGAGTTCTGTTCCTCAAGCCAGTCACAAAATTTAGCACCTGTACTCTGGTTAAATGGAACACTGAGAAACCACTTCAGCCAACAGGCTAACCTATCCCTTTCTCTCCATTCCACAAAGACAGCATATTCCAAAAATGGAGAATCCTTTCTTTTCCGATTGAGGCCCCCTCTTATGGGTTCAGTGGGCAGGATTACTTCTCTCCAGCACGCATGGAGAACATACTTCTGCTTTCACTCTTAAAGAGGGTCCCCCAACACAGATGCGCCTCTTCCTTCCCTGTATTGAGTAGATGATAGTGCTCTCTACCACTGCAAAACGTTCGGGGAAGTGGAGGGAAGTTGTCAGTTACTGAGGGCTACTTAATCAATCTTCAAATATAAAGACTGAAAGGGGTGACTCCAATCCAGAAGTGGGACTGGGAATCCTACTCCCTGCGGAAAGGCTGCCCCAACCTTGCCTATCATTCCGTTTAAGTGGGGAGATGTACTCAGAGGGAGTCTGTATTTGATGAAGGGGTGCCCCGACTTTAACGGGGGGTCAGAAGAAGGTGCTAAGTGTACCGGGAGGGACGTAGCAGCGGCTGGAGGGTCGTTGAGGGGAAGGAGGGCCCCCCGCACTGAACGGGGCTCTGGGAAGAAGGGAGGGTCTGGAGGCAAGGGCTGCATGGGGGGAGGGGCCGCCCGTCCCGGAGGCGGCGGCGGGGCTGCAGCCTCGCGGGGACCATGTGCCGGGAGCGGCGGCCACCCGCAGGGGCAGCCCGGGGAGCAGGGCCCGCGGCGCGCGCGCGCGCAGGAAGCCGGGGTCCCGGGTTACGCACGAGGGGCGCGAGCCCGCGGCCGGACTCACCGAGGCTGCCGGCGAAACCGTCCATCTTGCGGGGACCGCGCCGGGCTCGGGGCTCAGCGGGGCGGGCGCTTCATTCAGCGCCCCGACCAAGCGGCGGCCGCGGGACCTGACCCGCCGGTTCTCAGCGTCGCTCGGCGCGGCTTCCAACTCCCGCCGCCGCCGTCCGCCGGTCAGCCCGTCAGCCCCGAGGGTCAGTCGGTCAACCAGGTTGAGAGCCGCGCCGCCCGCCCGGCCTCTCTCTCCCTCTCTCTCTCTCTCTCTCTCTCCTAAGCCGCAGCCGTGAGCGCCGCGCCGCGCCCCGCCCCCGCGCCCGCGCGCAGCCACGGCTCCGCCCCCGCGCACGCCGTCACGCTTCCGATCCCGCCCCCCACGTGACGGAACGGGGCGGGGCTTCCCGCGACACGCCCCTCCCTCTCTGCCCTGCCTCCGCAGCCGCAGAGAACACACTTGAGAGTTAGGGAGGCCATTGGTTGTACTTGTGTTCCTGGCCCGGTTCCCCACGAGGGTTCTCCAGCCCGAAACTGGGTCTGAGTGGACGGGGCTCGTGGGTGTCCTGCTGCTAGAAAGCTGACCTGCACCGTGGGATTCTTTCCCTCTGGGAAGCCCGCGGAGTACGGTTCTAGAGTTCTTTTGAAGGGAGGGGACGAGGAGGCTAAGGAGTGAGAGGAAGGATTCCCCTTGTTGGGGTTCCCCTCTCCTCTAGTCAGGTGAGAATTCTAGGTAGAGGCAAGACTTTTTGACCAGCCTGAGGCCATGTCTGCCACAACCGCAGGTTCTAGGACAGAGCACAAGCAAACAATGTTAATGCTGGATGAAAAGAGTTCGTCTTACCCAAGTCTTATGAGGAAAGGCAGGGCCTTGAATACCTTTGTCTGCCCAAGGTCATGGAACGTGGGTGGAAAGTGCACCTAAAAGGCTGGCTTGTCTTACTCTCCTTTTGTTCTTCCCATCAGGGTACAAAGCCACCGGATAGCCTATCAGGAAACTATAGCACAGAATATTAGTTTTTAAATAAACCTTAGTTCTAGGCTCAAATCTATGAAGTCACGTAACTAAATTTAGGTGCTTTAATTTATTTGCAAATTCAAGTGCTATATTGTACCTGAGGCTGAACTCTGGCACATGCATGCACAAACACAACCAAAACTCATCCCATCTTCTTCAACCCTCTAATCTTATTATTATTATTTTTAAAGATTTATTTATTTTATTTATATGGGTACACTGTCACCCCGTTACAGATGGTTGTGAGTCACCATGTAGTTGTGGGGAATTGAACTCAGGACCTCAGGAAGAGCAGTCAGTGCTCTTAACCGCTGAGCCATCTCTCCAGCTCTCAACCCTCTAATTTTATCCTCTTTCCTTACAAAGACATTTGAATAGTTTAGGTCCCTTCTAGGTCGATGTGCAGATTAGAGTAAGAAAAAAAGTGTAAGGTGTCTCAGAGACTAAATTAGATATACCTTTTAAAGTAGCTGGGTTAGGAAAAAATAAGAATGTCTGTTAATAGAGTTGTCGGTTATAAAGGACAAACTGAAGTAAGGAGGGAAGAAATGGGAAACAGCAACTGCCATGAAAAGAATTGACAGAATTAAACGGTCGAAAGGATTGTTAAACATCCTTGAAGTATACCTCTCCCCTTTGATGCCTCTTTAAACATCTTCCCTAAGGGCCTGGGAGTGTACCTCAGTGACCAATTGTGCTTAGTAAATATGAGGCACTGGGTTTGATCCCCAGCTCTGGAAACAGCCAACAAACAAAATCTAACTTAAAAACTTAAGGAAATATCACAGCAAACCTAGGAGGTCAGTGTTGTAAATAGGACACAGCAAGGCTGAGAGATGACAGTCAGTAATGTGCTTCCCACGGAAGCATGGAAAGTGTACTGATGTACACTTACAATCCCAGATCTGGGAAGGCAGAGACAAACTGAACGCCAGGGCGTCCTGCCAGCCAGCCTCCACAGAGAGGTCCTATCTCATAAACAGCTCATGAGGAACTGTACCTGAGGCTGACCTCTGGCACACGCATGCACAAGCACAACAAATGAAAACCTGACATTGGCTTTTTAAAAAATGTTTAATTAAAAGAAGAGAAGAATAAGTCAGGTTTTCTTCTAGCATGGTGAACCAATTTTTAAGTTTTCAATAATTGAAGTAGAACTTGATTTCCTACTTATAGTAAAGCCATATATATACTATATGTATGTATATATTATATATGTATATATTGCACATATGTATATATTATATGTTTACATTACATATATGTATATATGCAATGTGTATATAATATATGTATATATTATAAATGTATATATTACATGTGTATATATTATATATGTATATATTACATATGTGTGTATATTATATATGTATATATTACATATGTATGTATATTATATATGTATATATTATATAATTGCTAGAGGCATTCTGATTAATTTCATATGATTCACATTTTAAAAAGAAAAACACAAGTATTATACATTTAAAATTCTACAGCACTGCATTACTGAGTATGTTCTTGACAGGAGACAAATGTCTATTTTGGCTTGCCATCAATGAAGGCCAAATTCTCTACTTACAATGTACTTATCTGATGACTGCAAGGGCCTTCCCCTTTGGCTTTGTGTGTTGCAACCCTTGCTCCTCCCACACTCCTCACATACTGCCAGGGCCAGCTGTATGTCCATATGGTGTTCTAACCTCTAGCCCTGAAACTCTATGCTGGGACGCCAGGCAAGTCAGTGAGCTGAGCCACAGGAGCACTCCCGGAATCTATTGCTAAACAAAAGTAGCCGGCACTGATTCAATGCAAATGTCCGTGGTCTGGGTGGAATATTTCACTAAGCCTAACATCAAATGTATCCCCAACTCTTTGGGAAGCTAGTTGCCCCAGATATCTAGTTATTCCAATAGTTCCTGCCGGAGTGGAATATGTGACTAAGGGAAGGAAGGCTGTGATGGAAAGATGTGCCTTCCTACGCACTCAGGGCAGGCACACTCAGTGCGGACACACTCAGGGCAGGCACACTCAGTGCGGACACACTCAGTGCAGGCACACTCAGTGAGGACACACTCAGGGCAGGCACACTCAGTGCGAACACACTCAGGGCAGGCACACTCAGTGAGGACACACTCAGGGCAGGCACACTCAGTGCGGACACACTCAGGGCAGGCACACTCAGTGAGGACACACTCAGTGCAGGCACACTCAGTGCAGGCACACTCAGGGCAGGCACACTCAGTGAGGACACACTCAGTGCAGGCACACTCAGTGCGGACACACTCAGTGCAGGCACACTCAGGGCAGGCACACTCAGTGCAGGCACACTCAGTGCGGACACACTCAGTGCAGGCACACTCAGTGAGGACACACTCAGTGCGGACACACTCAGTGCAGGCACACTCAGTGAGGACACACTCAGTGCGGACACACTCAGTGCAGGCACACTCAGTGAGGACACACTCAGTGCGGGCACACTCAGGGCAGGCTCACTCAGGGCAGGCACACTCAGTGCAGGCACACTCAGTGCGGACACACTCAGTGGGGACACACTCAGTGCAGGCTCACTCAGTGCAGGCACACTCAGGGCAGGCACACTCAGGGCAGGCATACTCAGTGCAGGAACACTCAGTGCGGACACACTCAGTGCAGGCACACTCAGGGCAGACTCGGGCTGCGGGGCTTGCTGTGCTTTCCTGTAGGCTCAGCACCCTGGAGGCTGAGTCAGGGAGACCAGAAGGTCAAGATCATCTTCACATCCATAGCAAGTCTAAGGGGAGCCTGGACCAAAAGAAACCCTGTAACCAATCCTATCTTCTAAAGTAAGACAAACAAACCAACCGGAAACGTGGAGGCAAGGGATGCAGCCATCTGAAGCTCAAGCATTGTGAACTTCATGATAAATCTGCCTGTGTCAGTTATTTTTACTTAAGTAATCCAGATTTAGTCTAACCATTGAAACCAGCCAAAGGAGTTTTTAAACAAAAACAAAAACAAAAAACAAAAAACAAAAAACAAACCAAAAAGCTGAGACAGAAAAAAAAATGAAATTAAAAACTCAGAACAATACAAATAAAGACTGAGGAGATGGGTAGAGTAGTCTCAATGGTTAGAGTAGTCTCAATGGTTAGGGTAGTCTCAATGGTTAGGGTAGTCTCAATGGGTAGGGTAATCTCAATGGGTAGGGTAGTCCCAATGGGTAGATTAGTCTCAATGGGTAGAGTAGTCTCAAGGGTAGGGTAGTCTCAATGGGTAGGGTAATCTCAATGGTTAGGGTAGTCTCAATGGGTAGAGTAGTCTCATTGGGTAGGGTAGTCTCAATGGGTAGAGTAGTCTCAATGTTAGGGTAGTCTCAATGGTTAGGGTAATCTCAACAGTTAGGGTAGTCTCAATGGGTAGGGTAGTCTCAATGGGTAGGGTAGTCCCAATGGGTAGATTAGTCTCAATGGGTAGAGTAGTCTCAAGGGTAGGGTAGTCTCAAGGGTAGGGTAATTTCATGTAGACCGTGCCAGGAAACGTGGTAAGACTGAGCAGGTTGAAAGTCCCAGAACTTTGTATCAGAGAATGGTAGGAGCTTCACTTGCTTCCAACCAGGCCCTTGTCACGTGACCACACTCCCTACTTAGGAACGTGATCTACAATCGTGTAGATGAGAGTTTTCCATGCTCCTGAGGTATCTAGAGACCCTGAGAGTTAGCCAATAAGCTTCCCTTCCCAGACATTCCTTCCTACAAAAGGTATTTAATCTCTGGTCCACCCTGAGGAGGTGAGACATATCCATTTTCCAAGATGAACAATCAGTAAACAATTTGGAACCAAGGACTGTCTCTCTCATTAGGAACCACCACCGTGGGGAGCATAGAAAAAGCCTTTGTCTACAGAGCCCCGCCATCTAAGTCTCCACAGAAGGCCCCCTCCACACTCCCAGACAATCACTATTAAGCTACCCCACCCCCTGCTCCAGGCTCCTTATCATAGGCCTGTGGACCCTGGACCCTCTGTTCCTGACTCCTCTGCAAGGTTTTCAGTGGTAACTGGATGCCCAGGAGTCAGGGAACCTCAGCTTTGGTCTCCCACATCTTAGGCTGCGTTTTCCCACCCCCTGAGCAGTGTATCTGCACTTCCTGAAAGCCCATCACCCTATAGTAGGTATAGAGTAAATGTGGAAGCAGTCTCAGTGGGTAGGATAGGCTCAATCGGTAGCGTAGCCTCAGTGGGTAGGGTATGGTAGGCTCAATGGGTAGGGTACAATGTTTGCTGTGTGAGCCTGGGGACTTGAGTTCAAGTCTCAAAACCCATATAATAAACTAGCACTCCCCCACCCCCGGGAAGTGGTGGTGCATACCTTTGGTCCCAGCACTCAGGAGGCAGAGGCAGATGGATCTCTGAGTAAGAAGAGAGTAAGAAATGCTTGAGAAAACAGACTCTACCAGGCCCTGTACACATATATTTGATCCTAGCACTTGGGAGGCAGAGGCAGCCAAATCTCTGTGAGTTGGAGGCCAGCCTGGTCTATATAAGGAGTTCATCAAGGCCAGCCTGGGTGACACAGTAAGATCTTTTCTCAAAAAAAAAAAAAAAAAAAAAAAAGAATGGTAAATAGACAGGTAAGCAAGCAGACTTGGGTTAGTCTGGGAATATAGCTCAATTAGAGTACATGCACAGAGCCCTGGAGTCCATCCACAGAACCGCATAAACTGAGCCTGGTAGTGCATGGCTATAATCCCCAGGATCAAGAATTCAGTGTCACCATTGGCTGTATGGTAAACCAGAGGCCATGCTGAGCTATGTGATAAATGGTCTTAAAACCAAACCAACAAACCAAACCACAACAAATGCATCCAGACTCCAGAACGGTAACATTAGACCGTCTAACTTCTAATCTCAGCTCTATCTCTTACCAGGTAAGGAAGATTAGACACAGTATCTAATTCCTGCACTTCAGGATTCCATCCGAAGCATGTGATGGTCACATCTCTGTGACCCGTAGATGCTGAGAAGATAGTGTGCTGATCCAGATAAAGCCGCCAGAACAGGTCTCAGGAAGCACTACTGCTGCTGCGGTTTCACAAGCAGTCACACGGCTCCTCTGCTCACCAGTACGTCCTCTAGTGTATCCAGTAGTAACTAGTAATGATTAGCATGGAGGCCAGTCAAGCTAAGGTCATCATGCCAACATCCAACGCCCAGCTGCTGTCAAGCCACCAGCAAAAATTTGCCCATTTTATATTTCTCCAACGAGATGCTGCAAACTGCCCCAGCAGCTATAATGAAGCAAAACGTTTGACCTTAGTCTTTCAAAACGATCATGCAGCAAGGCATTACCATTAAACGGGAAACACACTTAGAACACCAAATGAATGAGACATTTGGTTGTTCACCTTAAAAAGGGAATTTATCCTTAGATAAATTTATCCTTAGATTATTTTCACTTTGAGACCTTTAAGTACAATGAAAATGTTTTATTATTCTGTATTTAGAGTGCACTCCTCTGTGTGTGTGTGTGTGTGTGTGTGTGTGTGTGTGTGTGTGTGTGTGCATGCATGCGCGTGCTAATGCACCCAAGTGTTAGAGGACAAGTTACAGGTTACAGATTGGTTCTTGCCTTCTACCATGTAGGTTGTAAGGATTAACTCAGGTCACTGGGTTTGGCAGTAGGTGCCTTTTACCAGCTGAAGCATCTTGCTCAAATGAACAATTTAATTAAACAAAATAATATATGCACCATTTTTCATGAGCTCAAATATTACATATGTTATATACAGCTATGCCAAGTACAAAGACTTAAAATGTGGTCCTTCCTTCCTCTTTCTTCCTTCCTTCCTTTTCCTTCCTTCCTTCCTTTCTTCCTTCCTCTTTCTTCTTTCCTTCCTTTCTTCCTTTCTTCCTTCCTTTCTTTCTTTCTTTCTTTCTTTCTTTCTTTCTTTCTTTCTTTCTCACTTCCTTAGACAGAGTTTCAGTCGATACAGGCTGGCCTCAAACTCTCTGTGTCGCTGAAGATGATGTTAAACTTCTGATCCTTTGCTCCCATCTCCCAAATACTTGGGTAGAAAGCCTGTGCCCCCATGCCTGGCTAAAATGAGAAGTTTGACTCTATGCCTAGTTACCTTCCTCTGGGTCCAAATAAGAACGTCGTCATGAGAAGAGCTGCAGAATACTTGTGAGGACGCGCAAGACCTGCTGTCAAAGCTCTCAGCTGGAAATAAAACCGCAGCCTCCTTTGCTGACCTCTTTGTTTTACTCTCTCTCTCTCTCTCTCTCTCGTCTGATGTCCTTCAAAAGTAACTATAAATGTTTGTGTGCTTGCTTTTCTCTCTGATATTCTTTTTAGTGTCAAGAGAAATTAACTTTTGTAAAGGAACGCTGTCTTTTCAGCCCCTTGAATTTTATTGTTTGAATATTTTTTTAAAAAATGAAACTAGCCAGGTGAGGTTGGCACACACCTTTATCCTGGCACTCAGGAGTTGGGGGCAGGTGGATCTCTGTCAGTTTGAGGCCAGCCTGATCTACAGAGTAAATTCCAGGACAGCCAGGGCTACACAGAGAAACCTAAATAGATAGATAAACAAATAATAATAAATATATAATAAAATATACTTACTCCATGATTACTACCAGTGTTGACTTGAGTGTTGTCTTTCATCTAAGACTTCCCAAGTCCTACCTGCTTTCCAAAGGAAGAGATTAGGTGTTTTGCAAGGTCTGGGTGAGTGCTGAAATCTATCCTGTGGCTTGCTAGCCATGCCTTGCACGGGGAGGGGGTTGAGGGTGGAGGGGCATTGTTTCAGGGATTCATGAGTAAATGAATGGACACCAACTGAACCTAAGGTTGGCAACCCCAGTGGTGCCATTTCTGATTAGCTCAGGGAAGAGAATCTCCTGGGGCTGTAGAGCTTTCTCCCAGTGCTGACTTAACAGTGATGCTGAGGAGGGGGGTCTGAACGTGTTGAACCAATAACCAAACCTGTCCGTTAGAGAATCAACTTTAAAGTTTCTTTTTTATGTGCTTGAGCTTCACCATTTTAATAGACGTTGGGCAAGCCTTAGCGATAATAATTTTCAGGTGTCTGTCAGGCACACTGGCTCTTTGCCCCTTCGGGGATTCACAAGCAGCCTTTTACAAAATTAAGATTCTACAAGAAACTACTTTCAAACATCAACGTTAGGATGGAAAGCAGCCAACTAGGGGGATTTAATTCTCAAAGGTAATTACACAGGAAGCGCCCTCCTTGCAAATAAAATATTCCCGAAAGGTCGTTTGTAAGTCAGTTGTTTGAAATTAGGAACAGGGCTATAAATGATGACTAGTTTGCTGCTTTGCCGCCCCCAAAACATGTAGCGTGCTGATCCTAACCTGCCTGTGCTGAACCCACAGTGATGACAACCATACTGAACCATCTTGAACTAGACAGGTCTGAAGTTGAATATTGTCCATTGTAAGCCTCTGTGTGGGTGATATTGCAACCTAAATACAACGTGTACCACCATTTAAACTTTCAAAGTGATGACTTACCGATGCCCCCACGAGATGGATCTCATTATCCCGACTCTTCATACCCTGAAAAGGAACCTGAAAGAGTAGGAACTAGAAAAGGGGAGAGGGGACGGGGGAGGGATCAAGATTTGAACCCATATCAGTTTGCTTCTAAAGGCCAAGTTCTTCTCAAGGCACCTGTTCGCCTTTTGTGTCTTTGGGGGTTTCCTGGAAAACTGTGGACGCCCAGGTGAGGCACTTCTCAGCAATACAGTTTGAGAAACAGTGGTGTGATCAAAGAACTGCTTTGTGGAGATTAACCTGTGGGTGGATAAACGGGAGGAGGGAGTGGAAGTGTGGAATCCAATTAGGATTGAGTAGGGATGTCGCTGGCGGGAGAGCAGTCGCAGAAACATCCAGAAGAAAATAGGGTGAAGGAAAACAATACACAGATCCCTTGCTGGCCCGCTTGGCTGGTGGCCTCCGGAACTGAGTAAGGAGGAAGGCATAGAGGAGGGTCCCCAGGATCCTGGCCATGGAAAGAATGGTGGTAGCATTTACTGAAAAGGGGAAGCTAGGGACAGGAAAAAAAAATGAAGATGAAAATATACAGTGATTAATTTCTTTCTGTGGGAAGCTGAGGGGAGTCAGAGGTTATCTTTGGCAGCTGGGGCCCAGGCATGTGACCTAAGCCATTTGGATAGTATAAGCGAGATCTTTTAACCTGGAGAGAGTGGCATGGAGCTTAAAAAGGGACTGAAAAAGTGAGGAGTCTCTGTGATAATGTTGGGGGAGGGCGGCGACCACAGCAATATCAGCGCAGCGTCCCCACCCGCTTCTGTCCGGCTTCTGTCCGTAGGTGAAGTTGGAAATGCTCTCTGTGCCCTAGACTTCCTGGGTTTTCTTGCCAGCTTCCTGTGTCTGTTCTTCCAACTTTCCTGCCAATGAGGAGGCCACTTGATACCCTCTCAGTGAGTTTCTTCTCTGCCTGAGTTAGCCAGAGTGGGTTTCTCTTGTTTGCAGTGGAGAACCCTTGAGTGGGTACAAACACCGCCTTTCGTTTTAAACAGACTTAGGCTTGGTGAAGTCTCCAGTGCATGGCTTCAAATGTGGAATTCATATTTAGGGTGGGAGTTGGGGCTAAGTCATAGAAATCATTAGGAGAAAAGCTCTGCGAGGGCCTGGAAACAGGCTGACTGCAGAAGCTGAAGGAGCTCCGATATCGGGCAACCGAGAGCAGGTTTAACCCCATGAGGTTCGACACAAGGATAGGCGGCAAGAGGGTGTGGACGGAGCCCGCCGCCCGGTTACAGGCTCCTGCAAAGCATCTATCTCTCTTTTACTCTTTTAAATTATTTATTCTTATTTTATGTTCTTTGGTGTTTTGCCTGCATGTATGCCTGTGTGATGGTTACAGATCCCTGGAACTGGAGTTCCAGGTAGCTGTGAGCTGCCATGTGGGTGCTGGGAATTGAACCCTGGGTCCTCTAGAAGCCCAGCCAGTGCTGTTAACTGCTGAACCATCTCTCCAGCTCCCTGATAGATAATCTCAGTTGAGAATCTTTGGAATATCCAGTATCCATGACACCAAATCCTCCCTCCCTCCCTCTTTCCCACCCTCCCTCCCTCCCTTTTCTTGTGTATGTGTGTATGTATATGTGCACGTTCATGGGGTTAAACCTGCATGTAAGTGTTGAGATCAGAGGTCAAACTTGAGTGTCTGGCTTTTTTACCTGGGGCTCTGGGATCCTCACACTTATCAGGTAAGCAGTTTACGCTCTGAGCTGTCTCCTCAGCCCCAAACACCAAATTTTAAATTCAAGAACTAAAAAACCAAATACAAATTATTACCAAACTCTTACCAAAACAACAACAACAAAAAAAACCACCATAGTTAGAAATTGACTGTCATAAATAATAACAACAATAACTTGTTTTCTATTCTTTGAAATCATTCTCCAAGTATCAGTAGCCTATGAGTAAGGATCCCAGCTTTGAGAACTGTAAGAAGGGATACATGGTTTCCTGAGTGCAGACCTGGTCTATGCCCATAAGATTAAAGAGGTTCCCGCCCTTACCTTACGCCTTTCATAGGTGTAACTCAAGCTCATAGAGTTTCCCTAGTGGGCGCAGGCAGGAAGCCCATCCCTTTGCAGGCAAACTGGAGAGGCAAGCTCCTCCTGCCCACCGTGGTGTTGTTAGAGCAGGAACAACTGAGGCTGTAACTTCAGGGTCCTTGTGGGTATGATAAAGCAATACGTTTGCCATTAAGCAGTCTGGGAATAATTTTATTAAAAATCAAGATATAAAATCAGTCATTTGAGCTGGAGTAGGTCGTCCCCTTTAAGGATAGTTGTATTGTGTTTGCGCGTGCAAGCACGATGCACATGGGTCATGTCTGTAGACACAGCCACAAAGCTTTTCACACATCTCTCCTCAGCATACAGCTTTGCTTGTTCCATTTAGTGTGTTTAATAAGGTTGAGACTGGTCTACAACAACCGTCGTGAGCATTGGGGAAGTCCTCCCCATTAAAAGGGGACTTTCCACTTTTCTTATTTTTAAATTTTTTACTTTATTTGTTTGTTTGGTTGGTTGGTTTTTCAAGATAGGGCTTCTTTGTGTAGCCTTGGCTACCTTATAGCTAACTCTGTAGACTAGGCTGGACTTGCACTCAGAAAGATCCACCTGTCTTTGCCTCCCAAGGCCTGGAATTAAAGGCATATGTCACCACTACCCTGCTATTTTTATTATTTGAACATGGTGTGTGTGTGTGTGTATGTTTGCATCTAAGTAAATGAACATTTCAAATAAGGCATTTCTATAATTAAACTGTGGTACTTCAAGTGTTGAAGAATCTATGAGTTGAATGCTATTCTATGTGCTGGCTGTATAGATTTTATTTTGAAACTGAAAGTTTCATTCTACAACAGCAGCACTTTTGACCCAGCCTGTGAAACGTGGTATGACCGTACACACAGTTCATAGTGAAGCGGGCTTTACCTAGGCAAGAACAAGAAGCCATTCCTACAGAAGAGCTCAAGGTCCTTCAGAGTTAAAGTTGTAGAGAGCACATCTTGGGGTTGCTGATCTCATTTATCCATAATACAGTGCGAAACAGGGGTCTTTATAGTGGCCACACCACAGGTTTAGAAAATCACCACAGGTTTAGAAATGGCATAGAAAATCATGGCAGGCATTTCCCAAAGGCAGAGATATAAGTTGATAACTGTGTATAAGAATAGGAATATTTAAAATTTAGTACACCCCACAACGTCTGTGCAAGGATGCTTGCAGCTGTTTTTTTTTTTTTTAAGATTTATTTATTTATTATATGTAAGTACACTGTAGCTGTCTTCAGACACACCAGAAGAGGGCATCAGATCTCATTATGGGTGGTTGTGAGCCACCATGTGGTTGCTGGGATTTGAACTTCGGACCTTCGGAAGAGCAGTCAGGTGCTCTTACCCACTGAGCCATCTCACCAGCCCGCAGCTGTTTTTTTGTTTGTTTGTTTTTGTTTTTGTTTTTCTAGACAGGGTTTCTCTGTTTAGCCCTGGCTGTCCTGAACTCACTTTTGTAGACCAGGCTGTCCTTGAACTCAGAAATCCTCCTTCCTCTGCCTCCTGAGTGCTGCGATTAAAGGCGTGTGCCACCACACCCAGCTTCAGCCATTTTGTTTCTAATTGCCCCAGTCCTGGCAACATCCCAGATCTCCTTCAGCAGATGAACGGACAAACTAAATACCATTTCTAGCAAAGAAGTGAACTACAGAGCCATGAGAAGACATGGGGCTGGCAGGCACAGGGCACAGAGGATGTGGCTCACACTTAGTAGCTTGCCTGGCAAGCCTACACTAACAGGTTCAATCCCTAGCACTACGGAAACTGGGTGTGGCATTGCACACCTGGAATCCCAACTGTAGAGAGGTGGAGGCGGGAGGAGCATAGCTTCAAACTCAACCTCAGCTACACGGTAAATTGGAGGCCAGGCTGGGCTACTTGGGACTCTGTTTTAAAAAGGTACATAGCCGGGCGTGGTGTCACACGCCTTTAATCCCAGCACTTGGGAGGCAGAGGCAGGCGAATGTCTGAGTTCAAGGCCAGCCTGGTCTACAAAGTGAGTTCCAGGACAGTCAGGGCTATACAGAGAAACCCTGTCTCGAAAAACCAAATAAATAAATAAATAAATAAAATAAAAAGGTACATAGATAGGTGTCCAGAAGGTCACCGACAAGAAGGTGCCTTCTGTTCAAGTCTCTCCCCTCATCAAGCTTGGCCAATACCCTGCTCCGGTTCCTGGCTTGGCCTACAGTTACCTAAAACCCCCTGGGCAGAGGAGGCCAGATGGAAAGATGAGCTGAAGCAGACTGAGACAGAAATGGCAGAAGCTCAAGACCACAGCATCCTCCACTGAGGCACCACCGGGCTCGCCTTTCTCTAGTGGCTGAGGATGAGTAAAGCCTTGTTTTATAGAAAGCACTCGTGTGCGCGCGCACAAGTGAAGCCATACAGAGGAGACCTAAGTGCATATTGATACGAGAAAATTATATATGCTGTATAATTGTAAGCATATAGCACTGTATCTAGTTGAAAGGCAAAACTACAGAGACAGGAAAAAGATCAGTGAAAGGTTTGTGAGAGAGAACAATAAATATGCGGACCGTGAAAGATGGATTTATCTTGTAAAATGACAACTACTCTGTGTCATCGTATAAAAATGGGAACAGGCCAGCAGTCATTGCTCAAAGCTGTAGAATGTACAGCACTAAGAATGACCCCCCTAACGTCATAACCTCGGGACTTGGTGGGTGAGAGCGGCAAGTGGATTGTAAAAAATAAAGGTAGCACTTTAGGGAGGAAAGGTTGGAACCCGGCAGGGTATGCACTGAAGGAACTGACCCAAACGCGATACCAAAGAACAGAAATTGGTAGAGGTTAGTAAAGAAGAGAATAGAAAGGGGAAAAGTTAAAACAAGGGAATAGTGGGCTGGGGAGAGCTCAGTGGTTAAGTCACTCGCTGCTCTTCCAGAGAACCAAGCACCGCAGGGTGGGTCACAACTGTCTATAACTCCGGTTCCAGGGATCTAACGCCCTCTTCTGGCCTCTGCGGGCACTGCATGTATATATATATAGAGAGAGAGAGGGGGGGGGTAGTGTTTAATAATTCAATCAATCAAGAGGCTGAGGCAAGAGGATCATGAGTCTGAAGCCAGCCTGAGGTATGTATATGTACACTGCCTCAAAACAACAAAACAAGCCGGGCAGTGATGGCACACGCCTTTAATCCCAGCACTTGGGAGGCAGAGGCAGGCGAATTTCTGAGTTCAAGGCCAGCCTGGTCTACAGAGTGAGTTCCAGGACAACAAGGTCTATACAGAGAAACCCTGTCTCAAAAAACCAAAAAACAAAACAACAACAATAAATTGGTCAACAGAATTCAAATAGAAAAAAATGTGGGTTTTTTTTTCAAAGATTTGTTTTTATTTTATGTGTTCATGTGTGTATGTGTGTGTGTGTTCATCCCACCTGTGTGCCTGGTGCCTGTAGAGACTTATAAGAAGGTGTCATAGCCCCTGGAACTGGAGTTAAAAATGTGCCAACCATCAGGCAGGTGCTAGGAACTGAACCAGGTCCTTTTCAAAAAGAGCCAGTGTTCCTAACCCCCTGAGCCATTGCTCCAGCCCCCAGAAAAAAAATTTTTAAATAAACAATGTAGATAAGAAACATATATAAACAGGACTCCTTTAAACAACTGGCAGATACCCAAGAGGCTCAGCATTTCTGACAGGGATAAGTATAAGATCCCTAACCTGTGACTCCTTTACCTCAGAAATTTCATTTTGAGTAATAAGCCCAGAAGAAATCATCTGAGCTTTACCTGCAGGGCAGTTGCCTGAAAATATTTTTTAATATTGCAAAACCAGATTTAAAAAAAACCCCATATGTGCAATTAAAGGATCATGATTATACAAGTTCTAGCTGTAAGCTGAAATACCATTCAGTTATAAAAGTCGTAACATAAGAAACTTCAAATATGCAGAAAAATGTTGCCATTTTATTAAGTGAAAAAAATTACAAAAATAGTACTGATGATTTCAAGGAGACCGTAATCTGTATGTGAATCTACATATGAAAAAGCAAAAACTATCTGCTGATGTGTTTGTAGTGGTTACTTCTGGGTTCTGGGGTTATAGACAGTATTTTATTCTTACACTGTTTCCTGCTTTGATTCGGTGTATATGTGACTTTGGATCCATGTTTAAAACAACCAAAGGGGGCCAGGCATGGTAGCACATGCCTTTAATCCCAGAACTTGGGAGACAGAAGCAAGTGGATCTTTGTGAATTCGAGGCCAGCCTGGTCTACAAAGTGAGTTCCAGGACAGCCAGGGCTACACAGAGAAACCCTGTCTTGAAAAAACAAAGACAAAATAAAGCAAAACAACAACAACAAAAAACCAAAACCAAAAGGAAACGCCCAACACTAGTTTGTGTTCTGTCTTGATTCAATTATGAACCGGGTAACCAGGCATAAGAGCACATGCTTGCCATCCTAGCATTTGGGGAACAGAGGCAGGAAGATCAGGAATTCAAGGGCACCCTCAGCTGTGTAGTAGTCTGAGTTCACCTGGTACCAGTTAAGAGTTGATCTCAAAAAAACCCAACAAAACAAAACACTGTCAACAACAAAATTATGACCCAACAGCTTTTCTGTTGGAGCAGGTGTAGGGTGTGGGGGGTGTGGGAGTAGGTCAGGTGTAGGAGGGGACAGGCGGTGGGCTGAGGGGTGAGGGTGATAGGTGGGGGGAATTGGATACCGAGGGCTTAAATTGCAAAACTCAGCTCTAACGTCCTTCTAAAGAGAATCAGTTCTGCTGAATCAGTGAAGTCAGAGAAAAGCGGCTTTTTCTCAACTATGGTCCTTAAACGGTTGCAACGACTTTTGGCTAACACGTCCCAGTTTGGGAGCAGCGGTGACCATAGAGCAGTCCTTGTATAATAGTACCCAGTTCTGTCTACCTTGGGCTCTGGGCTCTAAGCTGTTCGTTGTTGTCTCTGCATTACAGGACACTCTAGAGACAGTGTGGGGACAGTTGGTATGAGGGTGAGCTTGATCTGTAAGCCTTATCCTAGTGTTCGTCACTGGGTAAGGCAGATCGTCCAAGGAGCTGTCTGCTGCCACTTCCGGTTTCCCCTTTAAGCCTCCTCCATGATGATATTTACCCTTTTTGAAACTATGTTTTTTAAAACTTATTTTCATGTCATTTTTAAAGCATGCATGTCTATGCATAGGTCTGTGCATATGAATGCAAGTGTCTGTGGAGTCCAGAAGAGAGGGTTAGATTTCCTCCAGATAGAGTTAGAAGTGGTTGCGAACCAAGGTGCTAGGAACCAGGTTCAAGTCTTCTGCTTAAGCAGTGGTTCTAGCAGAACCTGTGGTCACAACTCCTTGGGGGGTGGGTGTCAGACAATCTTTCCTAGGGGCCTCATATCAGATATCCTGCATACCAGATATTTACACTGTGATTCCTAACAGTAGCAAATTTAGAGTTATGAAGTAGCAATGAAGCCGAGTAGTGGTGGCACACGCCTATTAATCCCAGAACTTGAGAGGCAGAGGCAGGTGAATTTCTGAGTTGGAGGCCAGCCTGGTCTACAGAGTGAGTTCCAGGACAGCCAGGGCTATACAGAGAAACCTTGTCTCGAAACAAAACAAAACAAAGAAGTAACAATGAAGAGAATTTTATGGTTGGGGGGTCACGACAACCTGAGGAACTGTATTAAAAGGTCACAGCATTAGGGGGATTGAGAACTGCTGCGCGTGGATCTGTCTCTTTAGCCCTAACATTTATTCATTATAGAAACAATTAGCGATAATACTGGTCCTGTCTCCATATTCTGTTGGCATTCAGTGTAAGGTTCATGGCAGCTGTGCCTATTTTGTATAAAACCTGGTAACATTCATTAGTCTAGAGCCAGAATGTATATACTTTTAGAAGTAAACGTCTCAGGCTGCCTGTGGTAGCCTATGTTTGGAGTCATAGCACTCAGGAGGCAGAGGCAGGTAGATCTCTGGTACGTCTGAGCTAGCTTGTCTCTAAAACTACAAAAAAGGGAAATTTCTTCGTTTGGGAGGATAGGCTCTCACATAGCCCAGGCTGGCTTGGAACTTGATAAGTAGCTGAGGATGACCGTGAACTTCTGGCCCTCTTTCCTCTAATTCCAAAATGCTGGGATGGCAGGCATGCAGCAGCACGACTCATTTATGGACCCCTGGGGTCCTGAGGGTCAAACCCAGGACTTTGTACATGCTGGCAAGCCTATTCTACCAACTGAGCTAAGCCCAGGACTTTGTACATGCTGGCAAGCCTATTCTACCAACTGAGCTAAGCCCAGGACTTTGTACATGCTGGCAAGCCTATTCTACCAACTG
Source organism: Mus caroli (assembly GCF_978045245.1). Classification (NCBI taxonomy): domain Eukaryota; kingdom Metazoa; phylum Chordata; class Mammalia; order Rodentia; family Muridae; genus Mus; species Mus caroli. The sequence continues at coordinate 11,507,030 of NW_028227273.1, forward strand.
AGCTAAGCCCCCAGCCCTTCGACGGAAACTTGAAAGAGCTGGGGAGATTTCTACGCTTCTGAAGGATGGGTTCTTTTCTCCTCTTCACTAAGTAGAAAGGGGAGAGCTAAGAAACAGCACCACACAGCCAAAAAGGCCCACTGAAGACAATATGATAGCACTTCTCAAAAGTATAAAGGCCACTGTGCAAAACACATACGAGCATTCTTTTTCATGAAGAAATTGAGGGTTTGGGGGTGGGGGGAGTTCTCAGTTACTGAACAATGCCTTCCTATGTCTATCAGCCGCCCCCTCCCCAATAAAAATTAGCACAGCTCACCTCTCAAGTGATCAGATAGCTCCAGGAAGAGATGGGAAAACGTGTCCCTGTATAATTCTTAGTAGAACCTTGTAAAGTGTACAACTGAGTGGCTTTTTACTACATTCAGATTTGTATATCAACCACTAACTAACTGCAGAGTGTTCTCATCTGACTCACCCACCCAAAGTAACTGTGTGCCCATTAGCAGCCCTTCCTTAATACCCATTGTGTCCAGAGGCACCCACTGCTCTATCTCTGTCTATGGGTTTGGCTGCTCTGGACATTTCATACAAATGGAATCAATTTTACATACCACTGTATAGATGCAGCAGCAGCAGCAGCAGCAGCAGCAGCAGCAGCAACAGAACACTTGAGTTATTTCCAATGTTTGCCCATTATGAATAGCGCAGCTAGGAACACTGGGTCTTGCATGTACATGTCCCTATAGTTGTGGAGTTGTTGGGTCATCAGGTAACAATCCTATGATTAACAGTTTGAGGAACACTCTGGCATTAGCTTTTAAGGGTCCTAGTTGTTAACTCACATGAACACACGCGTTTATTCCTTGTGTCGTCTCGTCTCTTCTCTTCTTTCTTTCTCTTTCCTTTCTTTCTTCTTAGAAAGACTTCTTTATGTACCTGGCTGTCCTGGAGCTTGCTCTGCAGACCAGGATGTCCTTGAACTCATAAGAGTTCTTCCAACCTCTACCTTCTCCGTGCTAGGATTAAAGGCATGAGCCACCACATCAGTTGTTTCTTATTTTTAAATCAGCATATGCTGGCTTCAGGAACATTATTTGTAACTTCATGAGCCTTTACAGAATCATCTAGGTTTTTTTTCCTTTTCTTTAGAGCCCAGGCTGACCTTGAACTTGTCTCACAGGGAAGATGATCTTGAGCTCCTCCTCCCAAGTACTGGAGCCCAGGTGTGGACCCTGGACTCTTCACCTGTCACTTCTGCTTCAGACTTTCCTGACCCTCGGTCCCCTTTATTTTGGCTCCACTCTTGTAGCCTACTAGCCAGTGCATACTCGGACTTTATTTTGGCTGCAAGTCTCTATCTCTTCTTGCCAGCTAGCTCAAGCATAAGAATATTAAGAACGACACATGATAAGGTCATGGGAGTGTGTAAGAGGGCACACAGGTCATAGCTCAACGGTAAAGGGCTTGTCCGGAATGTTCAGGGCTCTGTTTAATCCCCAACGCTGCATACAGGGAACAGATAACAGAAGCATCTTCTAAAAAAAAATCCATGAAAGGAAACCCTAATGGGCTAGCGTCACAAAAAAACAAAAACAAACAAACAAACAAACAAACAAACAAAAAACTAGTACTGAAAGCCAGTGGCTCTCAGGTGAGAGCCACTCAAAGGTGCTTCTAAACCCATCAGTTAAAATACACAAAACTTCACTGATTTCATCAAGAAAATAGAGCTGGGTCACGCCCCTTCCTGCTTTCCTACTGGCTGATAAGGTCTCTCTTGGTTTTCATGGCTCCTCTATAGGGAGAGAATGGCTGTGCCAGCGCCTTGTCACCAACAGAAGGGCTGGCTGTTCCAGTACAGCCATCCCCGAGTTCTCACTCACCTCAGTATCTCCATCTTCCTGTTCCTACTTCCTTTTCTCAGGGGAAAACAAATTATAAAGCAAAGCAACAAACCTTAACAAAACGAGGCACCTCGGCGGGTAAAGGCTCTTGCTGCCAAACCTGCCAACCTGAGTTTTGTCCACAGACACACAACATGGAAGAAGAAAGGGGACTCCTGAAAACTACCCTGTGACCTTTATACACACGCTAAGGCATAATACCCATACACACCCACCCTCTTCCTATACACAATACACAATAAATTAACACTAAAAAGTGTACTTAGTACAAAACGTAAAAAAAATATGTGTATAAAGAACATAGAGGGGCTGGTGCCGTGGCTCAGCGGTTAAGAGCACTAACTGCTCTTCCGAAGGTCCTAAGTTCAAATCCCAGCAACCACATGGTGGCTCAAAACCACCCGTAATGAGATCTGATGCTCTCTTCTGGTATGTCTGAAGATAGCTACAGTGTACTTATGTATAATAATAAATATATTTTTGGGCCGGAGCGAGTGGGGGCAACTGGAGCGAGTGGGATTGACCGGATCGAGCAGAGGTCTTAAATACAATTTCCAACAACCACATGAAGGTTCACAACCATCTGTACAGCTACAGTGTACTCATATACATAAAAATAAATAAATAAATCTTTAAAAAAAAAAAAAGAGCAGAGAGGGCAAGATAACAGCAGATCTGTCTCTGCCCCAGTGTGCTTTTAGACCGACTCACAGAGCAAAAGAACAAGCAGACCGGCTGTCCTAGAATCAGGTCTTGCCTCTAGTCCTCTCACCCATGAAATCAAACTGGGATCACATGATATAAAACATAGCTGGGTCTACTACTTTAGAAGGAGCTGATGTTACAGAAAGTAATAGATGACCTTACAGAAAGAGGCTGGGACAAAGGATGATGATGGCTGATTCGCTTTGTTGTTCTGGTAGTCTCATCTAGCCCAGGCCCGCTTCAGACTCTCTCTGTAGATGAAGATGATAGTGAATTCCTTCAGCTTCCTGCTTCTACTTTCCAAGAGCTAGGACCCCAGGCCTGCATTGCTCTGCTAGCCTTGGGTTTTTTCTTAATTAATATTTAAGTGAGAATGAATCACCACACTTTGGCAGTCAACTTGTGACTTAGGTTGTAGCCGTTCTGCTAGGACATCTCTTCTTGTGATCAGGTCTTCAGTTTTATACACTGTGATCAAAGGCAAGGCAAGCCCTTCGTCCACACATTGCTCAACCGCCTCCTCCTTGTGATCCAGGCTGGATTAAACATTCATAGGAAAGGCAATTTGGCTGCTTGGCGACTGTGAACACAGAGGATAGAAACAGGAGCTAGCCCTTCAGAAGTCCCGTCTCTCTTCCTACGGAGGCCTTTCCATTCCTTTTTCATGTCACCCACCCTATTCTCTAAGATCCAAAGGGTCAGACTCACAGCAAAGGTTCCCAGAGTACAGCAAAGTCTACAGTTTTCATGTCTACTTTCAACATGTCACAGCTGGAACAGAACAGGAAGTTCTACGAGCCAAAAGTCAAGCCTCAGGATGGGTGGAAGACTGGCCTGCAGTCCTGCCTTTCTGTAAGAACATAATCCAGAGATACAAGGCTATTTTTAGGGGGGAAATGCAGGCTTTAGAATGTTAGGGTGGGAAGTGGCTTTTGAAATAAAAGTACACACTCTTATCATTAATAAAACAACTTTCCAGAACATTATATTAGGAATATGTGTTTATATATTTTTTCATTGAGCTTCATGAAAATCTTTCATGTAGAGGGCTGTCCTGATTTCTGAAGTTTACAATTCATGCTCTGCCTTACATCTTTCTTTCTTTCTTTCTTTCTTTCTTTCTTTCTTTCTTTCTTTCTTTCTTTCTTTCTTTCTTTCTTTCTTTCTTCCTTCCTTCCTTCCTTCCTTCCTTCCTTCCTTCCTTCCTTTCCTTCCTTTCCTTCCTTCCTCTCTCTCTCTCCTTCCTTCTTTTCTTTTTTTTTTTTTTTCTGTTCCTTAGAGTTTTAAAACATATACTTCCCTGTGGCTAATGTCAAGTTTACATTTCCCAGATTGTTTGGACACATTCCAAAAGAAATATCTCAGTCATATCTTTAAAGAAAAGGGCATTTAGTACATATGTCTAAAAGCTCACATGCTGCCGGAGGGGAGGGATGGGAACTGTGACAGAGGACACAACAAGCTTCGAGTTCTACTAGTAAACTTCTGAGCAGACTCCTGGGCCTTCACGTTTCAGGAATATGAGATGGCCAAGTCAGTTGTGAAAGACTCAGACTCAGAATAAATCAGAAAAAAAAAAAAAAAGTAAAGTTATTTTCGTGGGTTTTGTACTACCTAATTGGAAACCAGCTGCAACATAATCGTTTGTTTGCTTAATGGCTGCCTTGCATTGTGAGTTTGCTCCACAGTACTGCAGTGTAGCACAAAGACACAGAACTGAGGGGCTAGACTCTGAGCCAGTGCTCTGAAGGCAGCAAACTCTGGAGTCTCACAGGGGGCCTTTCTCAGTGTGGCTGACTAGCCTTAGCAGCATTCCTCAGACAGGCTGGTTTTTGCCCATCTGAGGAGTTGTGTTGTTTTGACAGTCATAGAGCCGTTTGGGCTACTTACTAGCAGACTTCTCATCCATAAGATGGGTGTAAAAGGTGACAGAATGAGGGCTTTGAGTCTCAGTGAAGTGAAAGCCACAGGTTTTGGAGTGGTACAACATGCTTCATTGGTGGAACACACCTTTAATCCCATCACTGGGAGACAGAGGAAGGCGGGCTTCATAGCAAGTTCTATGCCAACCAGAGCTACATAATGAGAGCCTGTCTAAAAAAATAAAATAAAATAATGAGGAAGGGAAGTTATGGACTTAGTTGAGTGTGGTAGTTGGTGCAAGCCTATAACCCTGAATCTGGTGTATCCAAGATCATCTTGGGCTACACAGTAAGACCCTATAGCAAAACAAAACAAAACAAAACAACAGCAAACAAAAACAGGAAGTGTGTGAACTCAGGAAGGGGGTTGTCATTGTTGACAAGTCTAATAAACTACTCTCTGCCTCAGTTTCCCTATCCGTAATGATTGTGATGAAACCGTCCTTTCTTTAGCAGTGTGACTCTTTCCGTTTCATTTGCCCACTTAGAATAAGGAATCTGAGCTCAGATTAGATCGTCTGTCATGAAACCGGTTTGTTTTACTCTGCTAATCATGTGCACATGTCGCTGCCACAGTCAAGGGTTATCTATGCAAGGCCAATGGTGTGTGTATTTGTTAGATAAGTAAAGTAGAAAATCAACTAAATAAACTAAGACTGATGATCAATCCTAAAGTTCTATATCATCCTCAGATAAGAAGAGATCCAAATACCAGGAGTAGCATTGAATGGGGGCGTGTATGTTTAAAGAAAGCAGAGCGGTTGCGCTATGAAGTGCTATAGCTGTTTTAAAACGAGACATCTGGGCTGGAGAGGCGGCTCAGTGGTGAAGAGCACCTGCTATTCTTCCAGAGGACCCAGGTGCAGCGCCCAGCATCCCATGGATGTTCACAAATGTCTGTAACTCCAATTTTAAGGGATCAGATGATCCGTTCTAACCTTATCACCAGGCATGCATGTAGTATCATATACATACATACATACATACATATATGCAAGCAGACTATTCACACACATAAAGTTAGATAAGTAAATATTTAAAGGCTTAAAGAAATAAAACAAATATATATATATGTACACACACACACACATATTCCTATGTTATATTAAGAGGAAGTGAATCCCAGTATAGCATGTGTCTTAGGATTTCTATTGCTATGGAGAAACACCAAGACAACTCTTATAAAAGAAAGAATTTAATTGGGGGCTTACTTACAATTTTAGAGGCTTAGCCCATTATTCTCATCACGGTGAGGAGCATGGCAGTGTCCAGGCAGGAATGGTGCAAGGCAGTAGCTGAGAGCTTTACATCCGGATCCACAGGCAGCAGGCAGAGAGCCACTAGACCTAGCATGAACTTTCAAAACCTCAAATCCCACTCCGAGTGGCACACTTCCTCCAACAAGGCCACATCTCCTGAGCCTTCTAATCCTTTCCAACAGTTCACCAACTGGGGATTAATACTGGATGCAAATACATGAGCCTGTGGGGGCCGTTCTCATTCAAACCACCACACCACGTGCACAGATTATTATGAGTACTAACATTTACTAACCATTTTTTGTGCATCGGATAACATTTTAAGAGCTTTTCATACATTAATACCTCCTCTCCATATTAAGGAAGAATTCTTCTTTTCATAATAGAAATGGAGAAAACTGAGCTTCAAGGATGTAGTTCACTTGCCAGAAGTCACACACTCATGGGTTGATGGTCTGGAACCTGTATTGGATCAGTCTTGTTCCAGAATCCATGTGGTCATTCCTATGCAAAGCTGGTCTCCTAGTGGGATGCTTGAATTATATACAGCGAATAACAGCCGTGTGCATTGGGCTGGGAATATGGTTCAGCTGGTAAAGAGCTTACCTCGTGTGCACAAAGCCCTGGGTTCAGTCACAGCCCCCTGTCCATGAGAAATAGCAGTGCACATCTGTGATCCCGCCACCAGGAGGTAGAGCCAGGAGGGTCAGAAGTACTGTTGCTAGGTATCAAGTTCAAAACTAGCCTGGGATCCATGAAACACCTCTCTCAAAAACAAACCAATAAAACAAAACAACAACAACAATAAAACAAAACAAAACAAGCCAACAATGTGTATATACAGAGAAGAAAGGAAAGGAGGGAGGAAGGAGGAAGGGAGGAAGGAAGGAAGGAAGAAGGAAGGAGCCTGAAAACTCATAGAAACAAAAGGGAGACTCCCACTTCTTGCCCTTTTGGTACTGAGCCTGACCTTTAGCTGCCGAACCTAACTGCTTTCCAGCCTAAAACTTTCTCTTTGGGGGGAACATATACTTGTATATGGTTTGAATTATTTTATGACAATACAAATATAAATTCACACAGCTGCCTTTGGAATAAAAAAAATAATTGTAAAGTAAATTAACTCATTTGACTCAGTGAGGACTTACTTGTGGGGCAGAATTATTTCATGTTTTCCAAATACGAAATGACCTCACCATAAGCAGCTCTGCTTTGCTCATGAGAAGACAGAGACGAATTACCTCCCGGCTAGTAAGATGCACAGTTTGGACTGAGTATGGCTGCAGATGCTGTGTGTGCCATGCATATATCATACATGCACAACATGTGTGTGCACTGAGCCCCCAAAAGTTCCCACACATTTTCAAATACCAGATCGAGCCATAGGAATACCTTGTAGTGGGTGGTTAAAAGCAGCCTTTGGAATCACAGGGACATAGACACAACCTCCACCTCTACTAATTACAGTGGCCTGGTGGTTAGCTCATTAACAAATTTCATTTGAGGGCCCTTGGTATAAAAATTGGAGGTACTACTGACCTCCGTCTCACAAGGGTATAATGAAGATGGAAAATATTAGTACAGATAGCACGCTTAGAGCACAGAACACATCTTTTGTTTTTGGAGTCAGGATCTGTTATGTAACTCTAGCTGTCTCGGAGCTCACACTATGTAGACTAGGTTGGCCTCAAACTCACAGAGACCCATCTGCTTCTGCTTCTGCTTCCCAAGAGCTAGAACTAAAGGCAGGCAGCACTACACTTAAACAGAACCCATCTTATTAAAGTTGTAGATCAATACTAGTTTTTTGCCTTTTGTGGTGGCTGGGGTTGTACCTCAGTGAGAGAGCCCTTGCTTGGTATATGCAAGGTCCTGGATTTGATCCTATAACTGAAAGAAAAAGTAGACCCCTTTATTATAGTGGTGTTCCCTTCCCAACCCTCTCTTTCTCTGTGTGTGTGCATGTGTGTGTTCATAGGCTGGAAGTAACGTTACATATCTTACTCACCACCCACCTTATTTTTAAATTTTTTTTTTTTCCTGCCAATGCTGGGGATTGAACCTAGGACCTGCCTCACACGTGCACGGCAACATTCTACCACTGTGCAACGGTCCCAGAATTTAACCTTAGTTTTTGAGACAATGCCTCTGGATAAACTTGAAGGTCACCGGTTTAGCTAGACTGGCAAGCCCCAAGCACCCTCCTGTCCTCCACCACCCAGAGCTGTGGCATCCAGCTGTTTTGGTGGATTAAACTCAAATTCTCATATAAAGTGCAGAGCCAGCACTTTATGCTAACTGAGCCACTTCCCCAGGTCCCTTCACAATTTCTATCAATGTTGGGGGTTGATTTTTTTCTTTTATCTTGATTTAGACTTAAAAGCTCATGTCTTTGGTCTAGTAATTCTACTGTAAACAATTTGCCTGTCCTTGTATTTTTTTTTTTAATATACCAAGGTATTTGCCTAAAATGATCATTTGGGTGTTTGTTAATCAGTGAACATCCATCACTACAAACTAGAGTTTGATACACCTCTATGGTAATACTTGGGGGACCCTAAAGTGCCATAGAGCAGCCTTCTTTCCTGCTGAGATTCTGAACAAAACAAGACAAAAGGAACATCAGATGAGGCTTCGATTAGATGCCGCACTGTAGGCTGTTTCCTAGTAAGCAGGGAGAAACAGACTTCCTCCTGCTGAAACCCAGAGGTACATGGGTGGCACCAGTCCAGGCATTTTTCAGGGAGCCGAGGGATCCCCCAAGACGACTGTATCTTAAGAGCAGAGTTGATTTTAATGCACACACTTTGTCCTCCTGAATTTAATAATCAGATAGATGATGCTCAGCCCAGGGAAGGAAAGGGACCATTAGGGCCCCTGGAATGATGCTGAGCGGCCCCAGAGTGATGCTGAGCGCCCCGGAGTGATGCTGAGCGGCCCCTGGAATGATGCTGAGCGGCCCCTGGAATGATGCTGAGCGCCCCGGAGTGATGCTGAGCGGCCCCTGGAATGATGCTGAGCGGCCCCCGAGTGATGCTGAGCGCCCCGGAGTGATGCTGAGCGGCCCCTGGAATGATGCTGAGCGGCCCCCGAGTGATGCTGAGCGCTTCTCCCGTGGAAAGTCCGTTCTCCTTCAAGAAAGACAAGGTCATTAAAGGAAGGGAGGAGATCTTTGATGCTTGTAAGGTGGTATTTTGGATGGAAAATGCAATGCAGAACATGAATATGGCAAAATCTCCTGTAAATTTTTAAGAGGACATAACAAACTATATTAATAACAATATATAAAAACCAGTCACTACAGATATGGTTTTGGAATATATTGAAGATGAGGAAACCTTTATTCTCTTTATCTACCCCCTTTTGTCTACTGTTTTAGTCTTCTCCCGATGTGTATATTACTTTTATTTCTGAAAATGCTGCTAAGGGTTATTGAGACCATGAGACTGAGAACCACTACTGAGGGTTTTTTTTTAATTTCTTATTTTTAATAGCTCTCTGAGGAAAAAAAGTATAATAAGTGTTATTTTAAAAAATACAAACAAGATAGCGTTAAAAAAGTTCTCTCTCTAGCTTTGGGAGTCCTAATGAACTATAATCACAGAGACGCCAGACTAGTCAAAATTGGAAGAAAGAGCTATAATCACAGGAAAAGAACTCTCTCCACAATTTGAAGGATCCCAGAAAAAGCAGCCGTAATGACAGCGGGGCTGACTTCAGGAAAAGCAGAAACAGGAGCAGCTGCGGTGGCGCCTACAGTGGGTGGGATGCGTGGCAACACGGAGTGACACGGGAGAGCACCAACTGCCTACCACCCAGGACCCGAGGACCCCCAGGGAGGGAGGATTGAAGATCTAAAGTGTAAATCAACAGGACTCGAGTCTAGGAGAAAACGCTGAAGTGGTGGTTATGATTCATGACCACACTGGACCTCTCGGCTAGGGTGACCTGGTAGACACCCGGTCACGGTTGTGTAACTGAAGCACTGGAAGCATGGTGAGGCAGCTTCCTGCAGCCCCAGGTGGTCAAAAGGCCAGTGTGACTGAGCCTGTAAGGAGGGTCAGCCTTGGACATCTCTCCTTGTATTTGCCTAAGCTCCAGCAGTGAACTCATTACAAAACATGCATGTGGCCTAATTCCTTGTCCCACTCTGTCACCAGAACAGACCCTGTAAGAGAATTCCAAAGTACAGTGAACTCATGTTGCAATCTTGCACAGATCACAGACTAGGTATGTTAGGACGCAAATTCCTTAAACAGCTCTGTTTTACTACAGATTTCACATTCCAGCCTGTTGTTTGAAGTGCTCGTGCAGCTGCCCATGCAAGGCCTTTCTGACTGTTCTCAGCCATGAAGTGCCCAAGAACAAAGATGTTTCTTAAACTTCCCTACTCACAAAAAACGAAAGCAGCCATTATATAACGAAGCTCGGAGCTCCAGGGCTGAGCAGCCCCTGAAGATCGCCCTGCCCAAGGTCACTCGGGCAGACACAGAGAAAATAGAGGGGAAAAAAATTCTCAGGCAGGAAAATGAGTGTGAGGATTACTCAGCAGTTAGATGGGCCCCTACGTCCACGAGGTTGTAACTTTATCTTGACAACATGGTCTTTCCTGGAAGAGACTTGAGCAGCGAATTTATCATTTTATAATTTGTGGCTTAAATTTGAGCCATACACCAAGCAGCTGTGTTGGTCTGAGGCACTTTGGACTCCTTCTAAAGCCCAGGAGACAGAAAGAGACCACTTCAAACTTGAGGCCCCCAAACTCCTCGGGGGGGTTTGGTTAACCATGGGCGCATCAAGGGCAGGGTTTCTGCATTGTTTTTTCTTAGGAAATGTATGGAACCTGGACCGCGCGCCTTTGTGTCTTTGTTTGTTTTAGATTTGGAGTGGGAGCAGACTGTGATAGTTGGAGCCTGGAAGGGGGGGAGGGGCCGCTCCGATCTGGTGACAGCGGGTTTTCATATATTCCAGGGTCCCTCTGGGAAATGAGAAGTTGGAAGCGGAGAGGGGGGAAATGGGTGGGGAAATGGGAAGCCAAGGGAAGGGAGGAGTGCCAGAGATAACTGCTGACTTCACAGTTTTCCACCGGGGCCTGCCCTGCCTACCTCTGTTGACATCAAAGCTTTCCCAGCGCCTTTGCGTGCCTGCTCAGTCGGCCCTGCCTGCTGCCACCCGGGGAAGAACTGGCGGCTAGCCCTGCAACAAAGCGGAGGACAAATTTTCTGCAACGAATCTCTCATCAAAAAAAAAAAAAAAAAAAAAAAAAAAAAAAAAAAAAACCCGCCCCCTTCCAGTTCTGTGCAATAGCCCTGCATCGCCAGGCCGGGGGTTCAATAGTCCGCCTTGTACAAAGACAGCTTTTACAGGGAGGTCTCCAGGAACGTGGGCAGCTTTTCAAGGTATCTCACGGGTTCTGGGCAGCGCTGTCTGTCTGTGGGCCGATGGGTGTGTCTTTTGCAATCCAGTTGGGGCGCCTGGATTTGGGAAGTCTTGGCTCCTCTCCCCAGAGCGATGCAGGGCATAGGATTATTACTGGCATCTGAGCTCCAGCGCCGGCTGCCATTCCATCTCTTTTCTCTGCTCCCCCTGCTAGGCTTTGCATGTTTTTATCCCCTTCTCTAGTTTTCCCTACCCTGGGACTGGCTGATCTCTATCCCCAGGGAAGAAGCAAAGGAAATAAGTTGGCCATGCTTGTCTACTCTTCCTATAGCCCCCACCCCTCGGCCCCCTCCGTAGCCCGCCACAAATCTACTTGTAGCCAGAAACCCGGAACCAAAAGGAGTCAGAGACTCCTCACTGGGGAATAGCAGTCACCACTGGGTCCACATGTTAAAACCAAGAGGACAGGTTTGAAACATGGAAGATGCTTCACAGACAATGTGGGGAAAAAAGGTTACATTCACCGTCTCCTCCGGCTCATCGGTGTGAATTTGAAGACAAACCCAAAATGGGTGCAGGCTCTTTGGAAAGCAGTTGGAAGTGTCTCTAACATGAGCTCAGTGGGAGACAGAGTGCATGCTCACCTGACAGGTCCCTTTCTCAATAGCCAACAATTAAAAAGAGGTGGGGGGGGGCGTTCTGTAATGGGCGATAAGGTTAGCCTTAAAGGCTGACAACATTTTCTGCCTCTTGAGTTCACTGTGAGCTCTCACAGGCCTTGAGAAAGTTCCCAGGAAGATAGAGGTTGGACTCTTCTCAACCATGGCCACACTGAGGGCTGTTTGTTATCTGCTATGGCCAAATGCAAACTTGGACTGTACCACATTTTGGAAAACAACATAATACTAGAAACGGCACATTTCAGAGAAGAAACTGGTGTGTGGGGTGCTACAAACTCAACCTGTAACGCAAGGAGTGTTAAAAACAGAAAATGAGATCTGGAGAGATGGCTCAGAGGTTAAGAGCACTGACTTCTCCTCCAGAGGTCCTGAGTTCAAATCCCAGCAACCACATGGTGGCTTACAACCTTTTGTAATGTGATCTGACGCCCTCTTCTGGTGTGTCTGAAGACAACAACAGTGTACTCACATAAAAATAAATAAAACTAAAACAAAAACAAAACCCAAAACACAGAAAATGAGAACTTATAAATGCTGGCTACAGGGTGGTGAGATGACTCAATGGTTAAAGACTTTTGCCACCAAGCTGAACACATGGGTTGTTCCCTAGAACCCACAGATGAGGAATAGCTCCAACAAGTTGTCCTCTGACCTCTATATATGCAGACATACAAGTAATGTCATAAACCACTAAAGCTTTCACTACCTAATCCCTCAAACAAGAATTAGTACCTGAGTTAAGCACGGTGGCACACGTTTTTACTTCCAGCACTCAGGACATAGAGGCAAGCAGATCTCTGAGTTCAAGGCCAGCCTGGTCTACAAAGTGAGTTCCAGGACAGCCAGGGCTACACATTGAAACATCTTCCCTCCCCCCTCAAGGAATTAGTACCTGTCTCTGTTTGTAACAGATGAATGCATGAGGACCCAGAGCCAGTTAAGCACACCACTATAAGCCTGTTACTCAGGAGAGAGAGGCAGGGTGAGGTGTTTGACCCAGCTTGGGGTATATAGCAAGATACTGTGTCCATATTAAAAAAGGAAAGAAGAAGAAAAAGAAAAAGAAAAAGAAAAAGAAAAAGAAAAAGAAAAAAGAAAGAAAAAGAAAAAGAAAAAGAAAAAGAAAAAGAAAAAGAAAAAGAAAAAGAAAAAGAAAAAGAAAAAAAGCAAACTCGAAGTGAGAGTGTTGCACTAAGCCAGGCTTACTAGAAGTGACGTGCTACACTCCAGTGGTCAGGGCAGTGAGACTTTGCCTGACTTTCTAGCCACAGATGGTCTCTTCCCAGTCTGTCAACACCTTTGAAACAGATTCAAATGCTTTTTGGAGAGCAATCTCGATTCAGCTTGCAGGCATTCTTGGGGCCCCCTTCCAAGAAGAAATGGACTGGCATGCTGTCTGGGCGGGACCCAAATCTGCTCTGCCTGCTAGGGAATGTGGATTCTCTCTTGCTGCCTGTCTGATGGCTAAAGCTTCAGGCTCTCCCTCCTCAGTCAACACCTGTAAATCCCTGCAGGGCTGGCTCTGCTTACAGGTCTTAATCTTCAGCGCTCACGTAGCTGAGACAATTCTTCTTTTTTTTTTTTTTTTTACTTTGAATTTTATTTTATTTTTTTTTATATTTTTATTACATATTTTCCTCAATTACATTTCCAATACTATCCCAAAAGTCCCCCATAGCGCCCCCACCTCCCTACCCACCCATTCCCATTCTTTTGGCCCTGGCATTCTCCTATATTGGGGCATATAAAGTTTGCAAGTCCAATGGGCCTCTCTTTCCATTGATGGCCGACTAGGCCATCTTTCGATACATATGCAGCTAGAGACAAGAGCTCCAGGGTTCTGGTTAGTACATCATGTTGTTCCAACAATAGGGTTGCAGATCCCTTTAGCTCCCTGGGTACTTTCTCTAGCTTCTCCATTGGGAGCCCTGTGATACATCCAATAGCTGACTGTGAACATCCACTCCTGTGTTTGCTAGGCCCCGGCATCGTCTCACAAGAGACAGCTATATTTGGGTCCTTTCAGCAAAATCTTGCTAGTGTATGCAATGGTGTCAGCGTTTAGAAGCTGATTATGGGACGGATCCCTGGATACAGCAGTCTCTAAATGGTCCATCCTTTCATCACATCTACGAACTTTGTCTCTGTAACTCCTTCCCTGGGTGTTTTGTTCCCAATTCTAAGAAGGTGCACAGTGTCCACACTTTGGTCTTCATTCTTCTTGAGTTTCATGCGTTTATCAAATTGTATCTTATATCTTGGGTATCCTAAGTTTTGGGCTAATATCCACTTATCAATGAATACATATTGTGTGAGTTCTTTTGTGATTGTGTTACTTCACTCAAGATGATGCCCTCCAGGTCCATCCATTTGGCTAGGAATTTCATAAATTCATTCTTTTTAATAGCTGAGTAGTACTCCATTGTGTAAATGTACCATAATTTCTGTATCCATTCCTCTGTTGAGGGACATCTGGGTTCTTTCCAGCTTCTGGCTATTATAAATAGGGCTGCTATGAACATAGTGGAGCATGTGTCCTTTTTACCGGTTGGGACATAAGAGGACATTAAGGCTATATTAAGTTTCTCTTCCCCAGTTTCTCTTTCTCTGGCTCTCGTCACCACCCTTGTATTTTATTTACTCCATCTCTTAAATGACCTGGGTGCTCAGGGACACAAGGGAAACTTGGTCCTGGCTTTCATGATCTTTAAAGGCTGTGGACAATTATGATCGTGTTATAAGAGGTAGTGTCTTAGTTAGTGTTCCACGACTGTGAAGAGATATCATGACCAAGGCAACTATTACGAAGGACATTTAATTGGGGCTGGCTTACAGGTTCAGAGGTTCTGTCCATTATCATCATGGTGGGAGCCTGGCAGTGTGCAGGCAGGCATGATACTGGAGTAGCTGAGAGTTTTACATTTTTTTCCCCAAAGGCAAACAGGAGAAGGCTGGCTTCCAGGAAGCTAGGAGAAGGGTTTCAAAGTCCACCCCCACAGTGATACACTTCCTCCAAGGCCATACCTCTTAATAGTGCCACTCCCTGGGCCAAGCACATTTAAATTGCAATTATTATTATCATTATTATCATTATTATTACTATCATCATCATCATCATCATCATCATTATCATGATCCTCCTCCTCCTCCTCTTCCTCTTCCTCAGGGTTTCTCTGTGTAGCCCTGGCTGTCTCACTCAGTAGACCACTCTGGCCTCAAACTCAGAGACCCACCTGCCTCTGCCTCCTGAGTGCTGAAATTAAAGACATGTGCTACCACCATCCAGCTTCTATGTTAGAGATATTTTTAAAGAGATGATAGATGCCTTGCAGCCTTCTGTCCCCTTCACCTCCACCTAACAGAGTAAGAGACCCGATGTTTGAGTTCTTGGCTGTTATGGATCGTATCCCAGTTGTGGCCAAATTTTCCGACTGCTCCGTCCATCTTTTCTAAATTATTAGAGAATTTCCAGGAGGGCAAAGGCACAACGAGTGGAAGACATGAGTGGAATGATTGGCTGAACCATGATTGACTTGTAGATGGTCGGAGTCAGTGGTATTGGCTGCAAGCAACAGAAACCAATGTGACTTAAGCAATTTGTCGAGACACAATTGAACAA